>NC_046664.1:63365075-63371970 GCF_010883055.1 Belonocnema kinseyi
GAGGGAGCTCTTCTTAATATTTTGACACCAAAATCATGTCGATACACCTTACCGACTGCGAGTAAAGCCACCCACGCTTTAACTTGACATACTGTATATGATCTATTCGACACCGTAGAGTTCAAGCAGACTATAAGAAATTTTGCATTAGCTAAACCAGTTGAGTGGTATTTCAATCTACCTTTGTCCCCTCATTTCGGCGGTCTTTGGGAAGCAGCTGCAAAGAGTCTCAAACATCACTTAAAACGTGTATGGAAAGATAAAAAACTAACTTATGAGCAACCTAACACTTTATTAATTGAAATCGAAGCGATTTTAAATTCTCGTCCATTGTACGCTCTTTCGGCTGATCCTAATGATCCCCTAGCAATAACTCCTGCTCACCTATTAATAGGTCGACCGTTCAATTATTTACCTGAGAAAAATCTCGTTTCGTTTGCAGACAACAGACTGTCAACCTACAATTTCATCACCAAGGCTCGACAGGACTTTTGGAAAAAATGGTATAAAGAATATCTCAACGAATTGCAAATTCGCCAAAAATGGCACAAATCCACTGAGGAATTGAAATCTGGTTCGATTGTGATCCTAAGAGAGGACAACATGGGATGTGCAAGATGGCCACTGGGTGTAATCCTCGAGGTATATCCAGAGAGCGATGGCATCGCCAGAGTAGCTTCGGTTAAAACGGCGAATGGAGTTTACAAACGCAACCTAACACGACTCTGTCTGTTGTCAGTGGCGTAAAACTCAGTCGGCTGACTGAGCGAATTTGATTCAAGATCAAAATATTGTATAGTTGTAAATATTGTAAATTAGTTATTTTGTAAGAGTCGGAGTTGCGGTCAAACTCATTGTAAATATCGTAAATACTTTAGATTTAATTTAAAACTTTAGTTTTGATTTATTTTATTTATACTATTTATTTTATATATGTTATTTTATTTTTATTTTATTGCCAAAGTATCAGAGCAGTCCCTTCAAAGGAACCTGACTTCAGTATTATATATTAGGACAAATCGGAGCAGCCCCTCCAAAGGAAACTGACTTCATGATTAATAGGGTTAACCATCGTTTAATGTTTATGTTGTTTGTGTTTGGATATGGATAGTATATCTAAAGTGTAAGTGTTCAGTTATATTCAGTTATTTATCTTAGTTGCAGCTAACTCTGCTTTACTGCATTGAATATAATTTTCCTTGTTTCGCAGCGTTGGCCGGAGCATGTCCCGTCGTCATATGTGAGAAAAGTGCATCGACTTAACTCGTGGCGCGGGTCGTTCGATTCAGTGTTCTTACGAACTCGGTTACGCGTAGAGCTCTACCGCAATCAAAACGCCTCCTCAGCAAAGCCTCTGTAACAATTTCTAATTCGTTTTCCACCAATTCACACGTGAATTGCGATATTTCTTTCACCCCCACCGATTTCTATCGAATGAAATCGGGATGAATCTCGTCGTAATATCACCAAAACAAACCGATCGAACGACCTCGCCGCGAGTGTGACGCCAACGCCGGTTCGCCGTGAGCACGCGGTGCTATCCAAATTCGATTGTTTTTTCGAAGTTACAGTTCCTCTGTACAAAAATTTATATTGTACAACAATTAAAATATATCTGGGTTTTTTTTCTGCCGTAATAGGCTTTTTCCCATAATCAGTGCCTTTTCATTTCAAATCCACCCAACCTTTCAGATCAGGGCCGGGGTTTTTTAGTGTTCGTTTTAGTGTTCGCGATCAGAAGTTTAAACAAGTTGCCGAGCCACCGACGGCAAGAAAATTCAAAACAATTCAGTTTGCCAATGCTATTATTAACAACTAATACTTCTATTGTAACCTGTTATGGGTGAAGAATAAATAAATTGAAAATGAAATTACCAAGAACTAAACGAAGTATCAATGCACATTGTTCTATCATAATTGTATGAGCGCCTCTGCCGAAATGATCAAAATCCCACTACTAGTTACCCTATCATCCCGTAATCAAGGTTTTCGATACCCCAACAGTGAATGTTACGACGAAACTTTAAACTAATGAGAGCGCGAGCGCTTGCCGGGCAGTCACAGGGGTCTAAGTGCCGTAGCCGTAAGAGGGTGCTAGAGGCGCCTTCATCAATCGCTTTTTCTTAAGCTTGAAGCTTTAAAATGTGTGGAAGATCGGGCCAGATACCCGAAAGTCGAGAGGACTACGTGTTTGATCAGTTCGGAAGAGGCGCTCATACCATTATGATAGAACTTCACTTACAGGTAAGTACGTTTAATCATAACTTTTTAAACAAAAAAATATTACTGTTCAACAAAAAATTAATTTTACCTGAAACTTATGCATTTTTACGCAAAAAGGAATTTTAAAACTAAGAAATAATTTTTTACCAAAAATAACGCGGATTTTTAAATAAAAAATATCAATCTTGAAAAATTGCAAAGTTCCATTTTTTGTTAAAAAATGAATTCAGCCTGACACAAGCCTTCAATAAAAAAATTACGCAATATAGTTTAATTTTGACCCAAGTAGTTGATTTTTCAATTAAAAAAAGAGTAATTTATAACAAGATAATTAAACTTTTAACGAACGTGATAACTTTTCAACGTAAAATATATAAATCTTTAACAAAAGTTAACGAAAAAATGCAATTTTCTATCACGTAAAATAAATTCTGAGATTCTCATAAATTCTCAGCGAATTTATTTCTCGGTTATATTCTAGGTAATATTATCATTCTCATTACCTTTCTCAAAGTAATATGACCGGCTCAGAACTCTAGATACCGGTACCAGCTCTAATTGAAGGGCATGCTCTTCGGTGACCACGTGATCAAATTTGAAATTTGTTGAATCGCGCATATTATATCGCTGTGACACCATTTTTGAACTAAATCGTCTAAGCCTTTAAAAAAATCAATAAAAGGAATAAAATTTGTACATTCGTTGCAAATCAACAAATAAGTATCCGGACACATGTAACCCATCATTATTTTTTTAGCAGTTTTAGCAATTTCCAGCAGAGTCAAAAAAAAACTTTGAACTTGATAAAGTCGAGATCACGTGACTAGGTTCGTTCATTAAATTTTGTGTAAAATGATTTTCCTTGTTTTGGTCCTAAACATAAAATATAAATTTTAACTTGGAAACATACCAACACCAGCAATGTGCTCAAATTTACTGTTCGGAGTTCTTCAACCAAACTCCATAATTCTTGACGTCTCATTTTTGACGTTAAATCGATCAGCTGATAACTATTGTTGACAGAGAACAGACCGGCGGGACTCCGTGTCTGATTCGACTTGTCTTTCGCCAACGGGCGAAATTTTATTTTTATTCGTTTTGTTATTAACTTAGAGTTGTTTCACATCAGTACAAAAATCCACAAGAATATTTTATCATTAGAAAATTTTAATTATTTTTTGAAGATGCACATTTCTCAAGATGAGACTTGGACGGTTTTTCGAGTATAACATTCTAAAATGTTCCTCGATTTTTTTTCTAATCGAGGCATCTACTGTATCGACGTTAAAAGATTATTTTCAATTTTTATAGTATTTGACTAGAAAACTTTCTTCGTAATTATATACATTTTGATATATACAAACGTTCCTTAGTGCTTTCTGTATAACTGTCTAAATATTAAATACGATATATCAATCCGTTCGGATGTAGTGAGGACCAAAAAAATTAAAATCATTCTACACAGAAATTTAATGAACGAACTTAGTCACGTGATATCGACTTTATCGACGTTCAAAGTTTCTTTTTTTCTCCGATAGAAATGGCTAAAAAGGCTCCAAAAATAATGATAGGTTACGTGTGTGCATATACTTATTTATTGATTTGCAACGAATGTGCCAATTTTATTTCTTTTATTCATTTTTTTAAAGGTTTAGACAATTTAGTCAATCCGGTCAATCCGTGTGGACATAGTGAACACCTCTCATTGAAGACGGCATTTTAAACGAATAAGCGTCATATTTAAGGTGGCTTGGGCGTTTGGTGCCGTACAATGTGGGGGGGCACTGTGGGGGCTATCTATCATGCGATCAGTCGTTATTTGAATTTTATTTATATACGCATATTATAATGTCATCTTAATAAAAAAGTAGGAAACGACCAAAAAAAGTGACAGAAACATATGATATGAAAAATTTATTTGGCCCACCCAGGCGACTTGCATTAACGTTACGTCCCTATATCAGCGATAACTGGCAACACCGCACTGGATCAGCTCTTGTTTGATTTTCGAATAACTGTTGCATGCAGCGTGCTCTCAACTGTTGACAATCAAGTATTATTTTTGTTCCTAAATTATTTAGCAAACATGCCTTATGACAACCGCGGAGTTGTGGGGAAACGGAAAGGAAAATTTATAAAGCAAAAAGACAAAGACAAAGTAGCGAGACTTCTCACTACCACGGCTGGGAAACAAGGAAAACGAAAAAGTGCAGAATTAGAGGTTAGTTTTTAATATGACTTGTTCATTGGAATACGAATGTTTTAAATAAATATAGCAAATGAATTACTGTAAAACGAAATCATTATAAAACTGTAATGTAGTAGTATTCTTAATATTCGTTGTTGTAAAAATCATAATAACAAAAGATTTGTTTGTATAGGTCGTTCGTGAAAAGTGCAATGCTGTTGAAAATGATGATGTATTGCAAGGACGAGCAATCATTGAAAAAGAAACTGTAGCTAAGAATATGTGGTGCAATGCATGTGATAAAGCACTATCTCTTCGCCATTTACAATATGAAAAGGTGCAAGGAATAGTTAGTAAATGGTACATAAAATGTATTCATTGTCAACTGATTTTCGAAGTTGAAACTGGTAAAAAATCAAACGGAAAGTTTTATGATACAAATCTCAAGTCAGCTGTTGGTGAGTCAATACTATGACAATATGTATATTCTACAATATTTACAAAATTATAACTTTTCAAATGAATAATTGTACCAATGTTTACAGGTATGCTTGATGCAGGCATTGGTGAAACTAAAAAAAATACTTATTTATCGGCTCTCAACTGTCAAACACATGATGCAAAATCTCTAAAAAGATACGAAAGATTTGTGGGCAGAAAAATTGAGGCTTTGGCAAAAAAATCTTGTGTAGCTGCAATAGAAGAAGAAAAACGATTAACTTTACAACATCGACGTAAAAAGTAAGTGCTGCTTCGAATAGCAATTATTGAATAGCGTAATTGTGTATAGACTATTAAATTACGCACCCATGGCTGATTTCTATTATACTCTAAATTGTATGAATTCGTCCACACAAACGGTTAGCACTTTAGTATACGACGAATATTAATTTGTAATATTGAGTGGAAAATATCTTAAAATTACATACGTAATTAATTAACTTGAAAAAAAATTGTTCCAAGTGAAACATTATGTTTAATCAGGCAATGTTTTTTGTAAACATCACTAATTTCAATAATTGCTTATGAATATTATAAGATTTTATACACACAAATTTTGAAGAAAGTAATACGAAAAATTGTATGTAAACCATTAATATTAGTCAAACAATCAATTTTATTTACACCGCTGATTTTTACCAATTGTTATATGATTTTATGTACACAAATAGTTTAAGATTATAACTTTATAAATATTGATTTATTTACATTAAGTGCCAACTAGATTATAAAATTATGCATTCGAGTAATTGTTACGACAAATTGTATATGTACCATTACTTTTAATCCAGTAAGCAGATTCATACTCACCACTGATTTTTATATATTTTTAAGCAATGACATTATATATATATATATATATATATATATTCTAAGAAGGCAATTAATCATAGTGCTTTGTAATATTGAATACACAATAAAGCAGCATATAATCTCGTGTAACGAAAAATGTATTGATTTCATATATGAAAATACCTAGAGCACGTAACTACAAAATGAAAGTAATAAATTTCATTTGTTCTAATCAGTTCAATACAATACTATTGATTTATTTTGAAAATATGATTATTTATTCGATATTTAGTACGCACTTTAATGCTATCGTTGCGTATATCCACCTTTATAACTTTTTTTTTAATTATAGCAACGAATGTACGGGTGAGAAGACAGAGGAAGATTTCATCGTTGATCTAATAGCTTCGTTTGACGCTGCATGGCCAAAGAAATCTCGTGCTAATAACAGTTACAGTGGTAAATTTCAATATTTATTATTTTAATATTTTAATATTTTCTGATCTTAGTACAATTTTTTCTGAGAATTCGTAATTATTGTATAGGCCACGCTTCGATAATAGGACATTTTGGTAAACATGTTATGGGATTTGCCTGTCGCAACGTTTATTGCAAAGAGTGTAAGATGAGAATAGTAGGACCTCACGATTGCAGAAAGAACTATAAGGGTTCGTCGAAATCTATGGAGGCTGATATGGCTGTGCAATTAGTACTAAAGAATGACGATTTAGTAAAAGCAAAATGTCGAATTAAAACATTAATCGGTGATGACGACTCGTCTGCTATTGCAGCTTTGAGACGACTGTCGCCTTATGCAATAGTCAAATGGTCAGATTTTAATCATACAGCAAAAACTTTCAATACCAAATTGTATGATTTGAAAATTAATGCTTGTTTGAGAGAATATTATTATAAAGTTTTCACTATGTGCGTGAAGAAGAATAAAGGAAACAAGACGTTAGTCAAAGTTGCATTGGACAATATTATACCACATGCTTTTGGCGAACACCAAAATTATGGTTCATTTTGTAAATTGGAAGAAGATGGAACTCATCAGTATAAATACTTCAAAGATGGACAATGTTTATCAGATTTGTCTCTTCGAGAACGGTTAGAAAGAATAATACAGCCATTCATTGACAAGACAGCACAAATAGCACCGTGCGCATCCAGCCAAGCTAATGAATCATT
>NC_046664.1:63372070-63378669 GCF_010883055.1 Belonocnema kinseyi
GATTCCTTTTATTTTAAGGCACTCGTATAACATTGATTTATAAAAGTTCGTGATTTTGTTCAAGAGTATTACCTCATTCTGTTGAGCCCTCCCATAAGACTATATGTTAAAATCACAACTTTTTAATATCGTTTTTTTCGATAATTTCATCGTCAACCTTAGTATTTCCTTTTTGCAAATTGATCTAGTATATTTTCTTTCGATAATATCAAATTTTCAGAACTGCCTGTGATTTTTTTAAAAACCGCCCAAGCCACCTTAAAAAGGACGCTACTTACAACGGATTCTCCTACTTGAATCACACACTTCCGTTCACTAAACTATCCAAATTCATAAGAATTCGGATAGCTAGACGTAAGTTTTTGAGAATTTAATTTTTTTGAAATTATTTTATGCATGATTGTAACGACTTTGCACTCAGCGCTTATGTGGTGACCTCGTTGTGCATGTTTGCATTTTAGTGTGGGGATTTTAAATAAATGAATAATAGTGTGGGCAACTTTACTTGTGACGACTTTGCACTTTATCTTATGCTAAAGAAACCACGTTGTGCATGGTTGCGGCAGCTATTGGAATTTGTATGGGCATTTTACTTTGAATTTTTATGAAAATGGAAACAGAAAATAATTCGTAACGACTTTGAAATTTATCGTACGATAAAGACCTCGTTGTGCGAAGGAAGTTTTGGTTATTTTTTGTTTAATATTGGAGGAGAATCATATTTGCTTATTTGTAATACTTGTGGAATTACCTAAAAATATATTGAATTTATTGCTAAAAGACGCAATCATCTCTCCCTCGGGTGAATCCACAATCTATGATTTTTATTGTTTTTTGTTTATAATGATTTAAAATTTTAGTAGGAACTTTTATTCTAAAAATAGGTTTGACTTATTTTCTTGTTGTAAAAATAATGTTCAAGTGTAATTGTAAAATGTTTAGGGCTAGTTGTAATGTTCTGTCAGTATTGGAATCAATGCATTTTTTTAGCTGCAATTTACTGAAACGGAACAAAGTAAACGCAAATTCAACGAATCTCGTAATGAAAATAAATATCATTGAGATAAGTTTAAAATGCAACAGTATTATTACCAGAAATTAATACAATTTTTGGTATATGTAAGATCACTTATTAAAATCAGCCAAGTGCAGTAATCAAATTGAGAATACCACCTTGATCAAAAAGTTTTAGGACTCGTCACCGTGTGGCGCTCTTGTTCGGCCCATTGTAAGGATCCTCTAGGGAAGGATGCGACAATGTTCCCCCTCCACGGAACCGTGAAAACTGAACAGGAAGTGACGTCCGACTCCCTGATCACGATCGTACTTTTAACCTCAGGCTGAATGCAAGGTTGTGTCATACACACACATATTTACATACTGCACCGACGCACAGCTGCCTCCCACTACCCCCTCCTAACCTGACCGGAAGTCTCCAGTTAACCCAGCTCGACCAATCCGTATTAGGCACATGACTTGTCGCATCCTTCCCTAGAGGATCCTTAGCCGATTTCAATTCTTCTTTTTTTGTTGTATTGGTAGAAGTGTCATTGACGTTCTGTCAGATTTTCAGCTTGATAGCTTGACATTTGTTCAAGTGACGCCGTATTGTGTACATCTATCTTTGTGTGTGGTTTCGATTTTTCACACACAAAAATTTCATCGACTTTGCACAATGCCATCGTTCTCCGTGAGCATTTGGCTAAAAACGAAACGAATACCATCCAACAACCATCAAATTCACCTGATTTGGGTCCCTGCGACTTTTTCCTATTCGGTCGACTCAAGAAACCGCTCCGCGGAACGCGTTACAGCGCCCGAGATGAGGTCATGGAAAATTCGAAGATGTCTCTAATGGCTATACCGCAAATCGATTATAAATTTTTTTTTCGAGGATTGGATCAAGCGCTGGCATAAGTGCGTTGCAGTCGATGGGGAGAACTTTGAAGGGGGCAATATCGATTATGATGAATAAATTGGTATTTTCAATTTATAAATAAAGTCCTAAAACTTTTTGATCAAGGTGGTATAAATAAACACAAAGTCAATCCCCGGTTAGAGAAGAGTAATAATGTTACAACCCCTATAGTTTGCACGTGTTGCTGGAGGGTTATAAATTGTTTTTTTTTTCATATGCAGAGTAAGCACTTGGCAAAATTGTCGGGAGATATGA
This sequence comes from Belonocnema kinseyi, assembly GCF_010883055.1. Lineage (NCBI taxonomy): Eukaryota > Metazoa > Arthropoda > Insecta > Hymenoptera > Cynipidae > Belonocnema > Belonocnema kinseyi. The sequence continues at coordinate 63,374,244 of NC_046664.1, forward strand.
AGAACAGACACATAAAAAAAATCGAAAATTTTGGTCTGTAAATTCTGAAAGATGAAAATTTTAGTGAAAATGTCAGTGCAGTGCCGTCAAGCACCATACTGAATAGTATATTGTCATAATCTATCCAACCACACAGTTCTGAAACTATAAATTACTTCAATGCTTATAAAATTTTAATAGCTTATACATCTTATGAAGCTTTTTTTGTGGTAAAGGTGGAGTGCAACAAGTTTAGTGGTATTTTTCTGCTTCTGATTGAGGTTAGTATAACATTATTGTATTTTTAGTTATAAGTTCATGTTTTAGTTATTTTCTGATATTAATATAAACATTAACATTCAGTAATATAGCTGTGAAGCATGAAATTGATTATAATTCTTGTTATTAAATTCCACTTCTGATGGAAAATTCGATAGCAGCTTATTGAAATTTTGAGGTAAGTATTAAAGTATGTATGTTAAGTATGTGTGTATGTATCATGTATTTGTGATATAATACACACACACATGATACATTGTATTGTGTATGTGTGTTAAAGTATGTAACGAAAAGAAGCAGAATGAAAACAAAAAAAACTATTTTTCATTTTAATCCTGGTAAACACAATTTCGGTTTTTACTAGAAAAAAGTTACAAATTTGCATAAAATTTTTGTGAAATTTGTATGGGAAATTTCACGAACTTTCCATGCATCTGCAACACGAAGTAGCTTTTTCGTATGAAGAAAAATGAGAAAAATCTTAACTTTAGTCTTGCAACTGTTTAATGATATTAATTGATTATTAATTTTCTGCGACCAATTCGCTTTGATATTCTACAATTTATTCCTGGCCTCAAAATGTCAAAAAGATGCCATCACGTTTTACATTAGCCATGAAATTTGATAACAAAAATTATAACAAATTCCATACTTTACAGGAATATTACTTAATGTTAATGTTCTTATTAAGCTCCTTGTATTTCTGCTTTACCACAAAAACAGCTTCATAAATGTATAAGCTTCGAAACTTCAATATGCTTTGAAATCATTTATGGTTTAACAATTTGAGGGGCAGTGGGAAGTATGCTTCCCATCTTTTTGTTTGTAGTTTTTTTTGTGATTTTCTGGTACATTTTACAGTGTTTAGTAAACGAGTGGGCGCGACAGAAACAGAAATTTGAAATGTGTACATTTTTTCTTTTTCAAATATTAATTTTTAAAAAAAGGGTTTTTACACAATGCTATTATTATTCGGGATTTTAGAGCGTATACTTTAAGGTGCAAAAATAAAAAAATTATTGGATGACCCTTTTTAAATTGTTAAAATTTTTCGGATGTATCGGATCTTCATTTATCCTGAATCTTTTGCCAAACACTCACTCTGCATTTTCAAAAAACACAAACAATTTTAAGCTCTCCAGGAACACGTATAAACTATAGGGATATAGCGACACTATTATTCTCTCAGAGTTTCTACCATCTTATATTTGTATGTCTTAAGGCCGTGTAACCAGAGGGGCATGTGACCAAAGCTGGACCTAAACTTTTCTTTCCCAACTTACGTCTAAACGAAATGAGGTATCACTCTGAATGTTTAGGAAATGAAAGAGGAGGCAATAAAATGCATGTCTCTGCTTTGTTTCGAGTGGAAATTTTGAGAAGAAAAAATTTCGAAGGAAATAAAACTGAAAACTATATCGGCACTTTCTTTTTCCCCTGACTCTATGACTTGTCACAAACGGCCCTTTAATATTTCTTGTTATTTTCCGAACAAAATTTCCGCGTTATTTAAATTTTTATTTTTAAATATGAGTACAAAAATATTGATCTCAGGACTGCCTTGATCAGCTGATACACTCGTTACATGACCTTAATGAGAATGCTCTATCATTTCGTACTGCGCATGTGTCCTATCGATAATCGGATGAGTGGACGCTGGTGAGCTTATTCTCAAACGATTTTTTTTGCAAAAAGTAGTAATTGCAAAGTGCATACAGATATTAAAAATTATTTTTAATTCATATTTGTGATAAAAAACAGGTATTCCTTTCTTAAAATTTAAAATCGAGTGTTTATTTTTAGGGATTAAAATCGAATAATTATTTTACCTTTCACTTTATATTTTTATTTTCTGATCAAAGAATTAGTTTTAATGGTATTTAATCATTTTAAATAAGCGCGCCAATGGTTTCACGCGACGCATGCGCAGTATGAAGAGATATCAGAATTGCGAGCACTGCGCGCAGGCCCCAGGGTCCTTCCAATTCATACTTCCATGGGTCCATGGTATGGTATGTATATGTATCAAAGAAAAAGTTAAATGGTAGCCACGCGCTTCGCAGAACTACAGCTGTTATACTGCAGCTGTAATTTGCTTATACGCATTTACCTTGCAGATATTGATTTCATTGTACATGGTTAATTTGTAAATATTCATTTTTTATACATCGCTTTATATGCAATTTTATACATCCCTGATTGAATGACATTCATAAGTAATGACATTTCTATTTTATATTTAATTTGTTGAGAGGTACATTATTTGTATAAAGATTAGATTGTTTCACTCTGTAAAAAAAATCAAAAGTTTAGTTAAAAAATTGTGTGTATAACTAAATTCTCCTGCTCAGTTCTTAGTTTGGAATTGATCTTTTTTAGTTATGTATTTTTTTAACAAATGAATCTTTTTGAGTTAAACATTAATTTAAATCGTGTTTTTATATGAAACTGCAGCTAATTATTTAAAATAAAATCAATTATTCGCAGTACATAGTAAATTGTTGATTTGTACATAGTTGATTTATAAATATACATTTCTCATACATCGCTTTATATGTTATTTTATACATCTCTAATTGAATTGCATTCATACGCAATGACGTTTCTATTTTCTGCTTTATTTGTTCAGAGGTACATTATTTTTCTGAAGGTTAGATTCGTTGTAATCTGCAGAATTATCAAAAGTTTAGTAAAAAATGATGTATGTAACTTTGAATTTCACTACTCAGTCCCAAGTTTGAAATTAATCATTTGTAGTTAAAATTTTATTTTAAAGAATGGATCCTTTTCAGTTAAACATTCATTCAAATTCATTTTTTTGTTCTGAGCCGCAAATTTTCAATTGAAAATGAAATCAATTAATTGTAGGTTGGTGTATTCTGTTAAGGTGGCACTGAAAATGTATTTGTGGTAGAAAAGTGAACGATTTGTTGAAAATTCGTTATTTGGTCACAAATAAATTTGTATTGTTGGAATCTATGTAAGATTGCTACAAAAAGCGAGCGAACATTATATTACTAAAAGATTAGTATATAGAGAGACGTGACCTAGTTTATTATATCCAAATGCTATGACGCCGAAACTCTATGGCTTTGTTTATAAATTCCGATATGGGGCCCGCTTATGGGTCGCCTAAGTGCGTATGCTTTGGACCACACGTATCGTGTTAGTTGCTCTCTTGCCTTGGTGGAATAACGATCATTGAATAAAGATCTGTTCTAAACCCTGTATAATTTGTTGAGTTATTTTATTATTGACCCTAACACTAATAGGTTATGGGCCCAGCACGCTTCCACTGCGCAAAAAATTAGAATTAAAAAAAAAAAATACGGAACATAAAAAACTAGACAAAAATGAATCGTGCTTTTAAGTGAAGTTTTAGTGTGTGTTTTTCATCAAGGCTTCTTGATTTTCTTTGTGAACTTGTGTAAATTTTGAGAAGCAGTGGAAATGGATAATAAACTGGCAAAGCGAAATATCCAACCGTTCGATGGTGAAAAATATTCAGTGTGGAAATTCCGTGTAGTAAAATCTCTACTTGATGAAATTGGTATTCGAGACATTGTAGATGAGGAAACTCCGACTGTAATCACGGATGAGTGGCATAAAAAGGACTCCTCGGCCAAGGGTGTAATAATAGAATATTTGAGTCACTCATTTCTGAGTTTTGTGAAAGATAATATAACAGCAAAAGAAATTTTCAGCGATTTAGATGCAATCTATGAAAGACGCAGTTTGGCAACGCAATTAGCTTTACGCAAACAACTTTTGGGTTTAAATTTGCAGGGCGAAGTAACACTGCTACAACATTTGAATAAATTCGATTCAATCATCTCTGACTTGATAGCAGCAGGAGCTTCACTTGATGAAATGGATAAAATCTCCCACTTGTTAATGACGCTGCCTAGCGCTTACGATGGCATCGCGACTGCACTTGAAACTTTGGGCGATGAAAATTTGACCCTCGTTTTTGTAAAAACTCGATTGTTGGACCATGAAGTCAAAATAAGGAAGGCGGATCAGACTACTACTCTTAAAGTTCTGCAAGCAGGTGCCACTCCCTCCTCGCCAGAGACAAACACCACTAAAACAACACAAAAGAAGTGGAGACCACGGAAAAAGGGTTTTAGGAAGCAACCTCAATCAAATTTTGTTCCACAAAAGATGA
>NC_046664.1:63378769-63382354 GCF_010883055.1 Belonocnema kinseyi
TCCAAGATCGCTCAAATATCAGTTCAATGATTAAACGAGAATATTTCAGGTAAATATATCGCACCTGTTTGAATTCAAATTCTCCCGCAATTATAGGTGCTGTTCTCTTTGTACATGAACGAGCGAGATTTCGTCGCTCGTAACATTGTACTGACTGAAGCGCGCAGTGTACTGAATGCGTACTAACATAGTTTTGGGCGGGAAATTTTAAAAGCATATAAGCATATTCTTCTTTATTATAAAACTGCCGGCTTTTAAGAAATATAATTTTCAAGCAAAGAAGTTGAAGAATGAAAAATTAAATTCTGAATAAAAATGATCTCATGAACTATAATTCAACTAAAAGTGAGATTAAATTTTTTCATTTTTGTTCTTGATGTCACCTTATAATACATTAATAGTATAACATAATGTTGACACTTTTTTGCAAAATATGATCTAGTAATAATACTGAAAAAGAAGAATGGAACAAAAAAATGCATTTTATAAAATAGTAAAAAATAAGAGTATTTATGATTAATTTGTGTGTTCGGAACTTTGCCAGAAGCGCTCCCTAAATATTGCTTCGAAAGTTTCCTCGAATATTGCGACGAAAGTTTTCATCAACTCTGCGATGCAAGCTTTCCTGAAACTTTCAATGCAAGCATTCCTCAATCTTTCTTGATTTTCAAGGTTTTCGAATGTCGGACATTTTAATACTCGTGAAAAACTTGCCTAAATCTTGCAACGTCAACTTCTGGCTAGTTTGCCGCAAAATATTGAGCTATCTGAGGAGAGGTAATTATTTTGCGAATATAAAGTTTTTTACACAAGCGAAAGCTAAAAATCACTCCCTATACATATACCGATCAGTATTTTATACCGGGAGCCAAAAAATCATGTCAGAATTATTATTTTGAGGCTGGAGTGGTATAATCAAATTTATAATTCAAAATGCTATAATGTTAAATATTAATTCTTTCATTCAATTGTTCAGGACATTAGATATGAAAAATTATACTTTTACCGATATTTCTGTTATCAGCTAAGGGCATGCGACACAGTGGGATTCCTACATTACCAACCTCTTTTTTCCATTGAACCAAATTTTTTTGTGAACCATAGAACTTTTTTGGTAAATGAAATATCGAACTCAAAATTTGAGGAGAGCATAAGAAGACATTATTCTACGTTTATGTACTGCATTTGAATCGGAATTAAACAAAAAAATTATTTCTGAAATTTTTGGCCAAATTTCGATTCAAATGCAGTACATAAACGTAGGATAATATCTTCTAATGCTCTCCTGAAATTTTGAGTTCGATATTTGATTTACAAAAAAAGTTCTATGGTTCAAAAAAAAATTTTGTTCAATAGAAAAAAGAGGTTGGTAATGTAGGAATTCCACTGTGTCGCATGCCCTTAAAATGCTTATGAGTTTTATTTCAATAGTTTATTGCTAAAGATAAAATGTAACTACAAAATTTTATCATGCTTACTTGTCCATTTTCTGTTGCCATTCCTTCGGGTTGAGGTTAAGAATGCCGAAATTGTTGTCTCCTGATCCGTCACTTCCAACTAAATCCTGGAAAATAATTTGGAAAACAATTCAATTGTCGATTTTGTGAATAAAACCGACACTTTTATTAACACTTAAGTAGGTAATAGCAAAAAAATTACATACCTTAAATGGAAAAAATAGCAGCAATGACGATAAAGCTACTAAGAAAAAGAGGCTTCCACTTTGTTTTTTCATTTAAGCGATATATCAGTCCACTGAAACGGAAACTGCCGCAGCCTCCAAATTCTCTTTCATAAAGACGAATTGTTCTTTGTTCTAAAATGCCGAAAACATTTGTAGCGTACATGAAAAGGACGCAAGCAGCCAACAGAAAAGAAATATGAACGTGAGTGACGTCAGTAGTGGGAACCCGATGCCGTGAAGCGTGAATATGTTCGGATTCCAACGGACCTCTCTTTTTAAACTTATATGACAGAAAGAGAAGTCCGTTTAAATTTGAGAATTTCCACGGCATCGGAGTTGCACGGCTGACGGCATTCAGGTCATATTTCTTTCCTGTTGGCTGCTTGGGTCCTTTTGCTGTCTGCTATATATCTTTCCGTCCAATTATAATAATTCGTCTTCTTGGATGAAAATTCCAGATTGGCTGAAAAATAAGACATGAATGTCGTCCGCCTGCTTTGTACTGCAATGTATTGACATTTAAAAATGTACTAACTCGATTGTCGATGATCCGTACTGCAAAGTTTGAAAATGTACTGTTTCAATGCAATTGTACTGCAAAATGCATCCCTGTTTAGAAGCGGTCGCGTATATTCGACTGTCGCGCAATCTAACAAGCCCGCAGGTTTTTAAGATAAGATAAAAGATGCTTGAGATTATCTCCAGATGATTTCTAGATGATTTAATTTAAAAACTTATAAATTGAAAAACTAATAGAAGAAACAAATAGAAATACATAAAGAATTGGTTAGTTAATTATTTATGTATTTCTGTTTGCTTTTTCTATTGGGTTTTCCATTAGAAAAATTGTTTTGAAGAAATAAGAAGATGATTCATGTATGGTTGAAGGCAGTTTTTATTTGAAACTTGTAATTTTTTTCACAAACATTGGATCCTAAATTACTTTTATAAATGTTGTAGACTTAGTTGTTGCATTGTTTAATTGATAAACGCCGAATTCGTTAAATTTACGAAATAAAATATGGAGGTTTTGCTCCAAAAAATATTTTTTCTCATCTGATTTGGTTCAAAAGTAAGGAAAAGTTTCCGTCAAAAAAGAATTTTAATACGGAAAAATATGGTTTTCAATTTTGACCACTTTTCAACCACTTTTCAAGAAGATTTCCAAAAATTCATAAAGATTTAAAAGATTCTTCAAAGCCATGCAAATCAGATTTTGAAGATTTGTAACAGTCTAAAAAATATAACGGAAATTCGATTTACAAATTTGATTTACTTCAAAGAATCTATTCAATCTTTACGAAATGCATGAAATCTTAGGAACCTTCAGGAACCTGTTGAATTTTTCAAAATCTTTTTGAAACATTCGTAAATTGCTTTGAAGTATTCGAAGAATATTTATTATATATTATTTATATCTATTCTATATATAATAATTATTATTATATATTATTATAGCAAACGATTTTAACAAAACATTATATTTTCCTAAAAGTTCTTACATATTTAAACTCGATGACGACAGCAAACTTTATTTGATTGAAGAATTGGATTTATGAATGCAAAAAATGTTAAATTATTATCTTCCAATTGTAATTAGTATAATTATTGAACCAGTTATATGAGTCTCAATCTGCAAAGATGCAATCTCATGAAAATGGTCGAATCAAAAAGAAGGGAAGGGGATATTGGATCAAAAATAGTTGGATTTTTATCCAGAGAGGAATAATAATTAATCAGAAAGGACAAATTTTTCACCTGGAAATTGAATCCCCGATAAAGAAAAATAACTTTAACAAAAGTTCTTGAAATTATTCGTAATGAGATGCAGTTTTGGAAAATTTTTGTTTGAAAGGAGAAATTCCAAAAATTTCTTGGATTTTTCGAAAACAAATTTTTAA
>NC_046664.1:63382454-63384469 GCF_010883055.1 Belonocnema kinseyi
GAGGGAGCTCTTCTTAATATTTTGACACCAAAATCATGTCGATACACCTTACCGACTGCGAGTAAAGCCACCCACGCTTTAACTTGACAGACTGTAACTTCGAACTTCTAGGGGTCTGTGGGTAAAACAGATTGCATGATTACCGTAAGAGAAAGTTAATTTTTTCTTACTTATTCTCGTAGAGTTTTTACTCGCTATTCGTTTATCTAAGCGCTCAGTTCCTTCAAAAGCGTTGAAAAAATACGAATTGTCGTATGATACGTATTCATTTTTTCGCAATGTGACACGTGCCAAGGGAAATTTTATTAGATAAATAGAATCTAATGCCTTGTTATTTTTTTGAAGCCGAAGTTTCAAATATTAAAAGTTAGAATACTTTTCAGAAACTATATATTTATTTTTCAAGCGCGGAATTTAAAGAAATTTTGTGTGAAACCTTTGAGAACTGTTAACATTGAAAGTGAAACTGAAAAGTGCATGAACAGGGTGGCCGCTGGCCCGGAAAACTGAGAATTTTATGAAACCAGGAAATGACTGAATTTATTTTTTGACCGAGAATTTTACAAATTTTTAGAAAAATAATCTGTCCAACTTTGATTTCAAACCGTTTTTTAAATAATTAGTTAAATTGTGATATTTTTCAATTATGATATCCTTTTAGTTAACAATGCTTAACTAAAAAATCTTTCACTTAAATTAATTTTTAAGCATTTCATCTAATTTAAATAATTTTAAAATTCAGTTTTTAAGACTTAAACAATTAAAATATAGAAGCGTTTAAAATAAAAGATTTTTGATAAAAAAATCTTTAGTTCATCAACTGTTACTATAAATTAATGATTGATTTGTAAAATTCAATTGTACTTTAAGATTGAAAAAGTAAATAATAATTGGTTGTATAAGACGATTTGAAATTGATTCACAATTTTAGTCTGAATGAAACTTTATCAATCATTTTTAAAATTTATATATCTTTAAAATATATTTATAATCAAAGGCTTTTCTTAAATTTTAAATATTTAAGTCTAAAATATTCCAGTTTTAAGCCATTTAATTTGAAATTTTTCAATTAAGAAAAAGAATAATTACTTCATATTTAGAAATATCTGACTATTCGCTTAAAATCAGTTATTAAAAATTAAATACTCAAAACTAAACTTTGAACCTTACCATTTTAATTGTTCCATTTAACCAAATTTAATTTGTAAGTCAAGTGGTTCAATCTTGATTATTAAACTTTTACTCGGGTAAACCCGGTGATACATCATAGCCACGGACTAAGTCAAGTGACTGATGAGATTAGAATGTTATAACTTAATTCAAATAATTTAATACGATGGTTGAAACCTCCTGCGATCATGTTGTAGGTATACAATTACGAGCGGCCACGAGCTTTGGAGGTGACAACAGTCACCTCTGGATGCTTTCTTAGAGCTACCATCTGCCACTCCACGGGTTTTTAGTCGCTCGCTTCCTGATGATGAGAAAGTTTCTTACAATGCGACAGGTGTTTAATAAAACCGCGTTCTGAGCTGCTGCCAATACCCTACTGACTCCTAAATGTTCAAGATGTTCAATGCATCTTGCGTGCACATTGCCTGTAGCCGAAATCACAATGGGATGAATGGATGCATGATTCACATTCCTCCATATGGTCTTCACTTCATGCCTTAACTCGCTATACTTGTGGATCTTGGTTGTATAGGTTGACTGCAGATTTCGGTTAAGCGGACAAGCAATGTCGATGATGTAGACTCTTCCACCTTTTTTTTTCTCGCATCACGATGTCAGGTCGATTGGCCCGGATGTAATGATCCGTTTGGATAGTAACATCCCAATATAAGATGTAATCTTCGCTTTCTAAGACGGGCATTGGAATTTATCTATAGAAGGGCACCCATTCTTTTAAGAGCCCTAGGTTTAGGGCAAGTTGTTGATGTATAATGCCCGCTACATCATTATATCTGTGCGTATATTCTCTCTGAGCCATTACGCGACAGCCATCAATAATGTGC
>NC_046664.1:63384569-63389200 GCF_010883055.1 Belonocnema kinseyi
TTTAAAACTTTTTAATTTCAAAGGCTTTGAAGTTATAATCCAATTTTTGAAACTGAATAATTATTTAATTGCTAACATACTTCTAATTTGAAATAAAATTGTGGAATAATAAAGTATTTCCATGCAAAATAGTTATGCGGAAGTTTAAATGCTTCCTTTTATATTTTGACATTGTTGACTTCTGAAAAGTCTCAAAACAAAAACTTTAGAACTATGAGTCCTAATTAGTTTCCTGAGTTTTTATTTATTGAATTTAACTAATTATTATAAAAATAAGGGAATTTTTTATTTCTCCAGCTTATTTGAATGCTCTCCATTATTGAAGCCAAGAAACAACCCACATATATCTGTATTCAATTCAATCAAATTAAAAATTTAACGACAGTTTCATTTTTATTGAACTAAATTGTACTTAAATTTAACACCATTTAACTCCATTCAACATCTATAATTTTAAATGAAATTTATTTAAATTCAAATAAATTTTACTTAAATTTTGAATTTGATTAAAATCTATTCACTTTTTGAAATGATCTAAATTGCATTCAATCTTTAAATTTAGTTTTACAAAATAATTTTAAAAATTGCATTACAATAAATCTTAAACTGCGAATAGAATTGTTTTAAAACTTATTTACTTAGCATCTAGAAAATTTCTTTTTGAAAAGAAACCAGACGAAAAATTAATTTAATTTAATTAAACTTTATTTAATTCTTAATTTAACCTAAATTTTATTTCAATGTTGAATTTAGCTAAATTTTATTTAAATTTTAAATTTAACTAAATTTTATTTAATTTTTTAATTTATCTCATTTTCATTAAAATTTAAAGTTTAGTTTTTAAAAATAATTTTAGAAATTTCACTAAAATTCTAAAGTACGAAAAGAATTTTTTACATTTATTTATTGTTTCGAAAATTTAATATAATAATAAATAGAATATTTTTATGCTCTCTTTCATTTGAATATAATTAGGTAATTCAGTGTTCATAACATTTTTAGCGTACAGGCCGTACAGAGCCAGCCGACCGACTCAACTATAGCAAAGATTGCTATGGTGATGGCGAAGGCGAACGCGAAAACGAGAAACAGAAAATCAAGTTCAGTTTGGAATTCAACAACTTTCGGTGTGTTCCCCGGACCCGCCCGCCCGCTAACGTGCTAAGAGGACGCGGTTTGCATAGAAACGGTGAAAAGTTGAAGAGGGCAGCACCTCGATATAATCGAAAATATAGTTAGATATATATCGGCTATCCCCACCACTGATCCACGTCGTATCTAGGACCTAATATCTTTAATCATAGACAAAATAAATCTATTTTTCAATACTGCGTTTTCAATGCCAATTATTTATTTTCGATTCAGGTTCAACTTCACGCTTTGCATTTTTATGTGGAATAAATACTGAATGTATTCTAAAATACTTGATTAAACATTTTTATTAATTCACACATTTTTTATTTATTTCATAGACTAAAAAAGAATTTCAATTATTATTTTCTTATTTTAAAAAAACTCCTGTAGTACGTATTTTAGTTCGTCTAACTTAGTAAACGACATAGAGTCGCGCAAGATTCTAAGACTCCTTTTTTCGTTATCATTATTAGTAGAAAAGAATGATTCTAAAATGTCTGAATGCAAAAGCTCTCAGAGCGCGTTCTCGAAAAATAGCCTGGTTCTTGTTTTATTGCAATTAATTGAAAATTGATGCATTTTTGCGCCTGGGAAGTAGCAAACCGCCACCATGAGTGTATTCATGGCGAACATAGTTCGTGGGTCCTCTGGCTGGCTATGGAACAGCGGATGGTCTAGAGCAGCGATTCCCAAACTTTTTATGTACTTTCTGGGGAGCGGCAGGGCCGCCACCCTTACATTTTTTCACAATACCCTGCCGCCAAGGGGGTCCCTTTACAGCTTCACTGCTTGACACACCATGCTTCACGCCAGAGAATTAGAACCAGTTGAAAAAAATTAAAATGTGTTAATATGTTAATAAATTAAATTTTAATTAGTTGAATCAATTTCCTAAACTAATTTTCAAGCAAATGAAAAGAAAGTTGATGAAAATCGGTTAATATCTTCAACGCCAGTTGACAGTTCTTGTAACTTTGCGTGTTCTTAACGATATGCTTAATTACTCTGAATGTTGTTCGGTTTTCATCAAGTTTTTTTTCATTTTCTTAAAATGACATCAGGAAAATGATTCAGATAATTAGAGTTGAATTGAGCCATATCTTTAGGATTTTATTTATTGAAACAGCCTTAAATCTCATGACAATGAAAGGTTCCTCATAGCGGGGGGGGGGGGGCTGCCGAGTGGCTGGGACCGGGCCGGCTCCCCCCTCGGAGGCTGCCCGGCCCGGGGTGGCGTCCCCCTCCCGGCGACAGCCTCATCGGCCAGCGGCACTAGTTTGGGAATCGCTGCTCTAGACCAGCGATTCCCAAACTTTTTATGTACTTTCTGGGGAGCGGCAGGGCCGCCACCATCACATTTTTTCACAATACCCTGTCGCCAAAGGGGGACACTTGACTGCTTCACTGCTTGACACACCATGCTTCACGCGAGAGAATTAGAACCGGTTGAGAAAAATTAAAATGTGTTAATATGTTAATGAATTTAATTTTAATTAGTTTAATCAATTTCCTAATCTAATTTTAAGCAAATAAAAAGAAAGTTGATAAAAATCGGTTAATATTTTCAATGCCAGTTGAGAGTTCTTGTAATTTTGCGTGTTCTTAACTATATGCTTAATTACTCGAAATGTTAACCGATTTTCACCAACTTTTTTTTTGATTTTCTTAAAATTACATGAGGGAAATGATTCAGATAATTAGAATTGAATTGAGCCATATATTTAGGATTTTAGTTATTGAAACAGCCTTAAATCTCATGACAAGGAAAGGTTCCTCATAGCGGGGGGGCTGCCGAGTGGCTGGGGCCGGGCTGGCTTCCCCCTCGGGGGCTGCCCGGCCCGGGGTGGCATCCCCCTCCCGGCGACACCCTCATCGGTCGGCGGCACTAGTTTGGGAATCGCTACTCTAGACCATCGATTCCCAAACTTTTTATGTACTTTCTGGGGAGCGGCAGGGCCGCCACCATCACATTTTTTCACAATACCCTGTCGCCAAGGGGGGACACTTGACTGCTTCACTGCTTGACACACCATGTTTCACGCGAGAGAATTAGAACCGGTTAAGAAAAATTAAAATGTGTTAATATGTTAATAAATTAAATTTTAATTAGTTGAGTCAATTTCCTAATCTAATTATAAGCAAATAAAAAGAAAGTTGATAAAAATCGGTTAATATTTTCAATGCCAGTTGACAGTTCTTGTAATTTTGTGTGTTCTTAACTATATGCTTAATTACTCGAAATGTTAAACGATTTTCACCAACTTTTTTTTCATTTTCTTAACATTATATCAGGAAAATGATTCAGATAATTAGAATTGAATTGAGCTATATCTTTAGGAATTTAGTTATTGAAACAGCCTTAAATCTCATGACAATGAAAGGTTCCTCATAGCGGGGGGGGGGGGGGGGGGCTGCCGAGTGGCTGGGACCGGGCTGGCTTCCCCCTCGGGAGCTACCCGGCCCGAGGTGGCATCCCCCTGCCGGCGGCAGCCTCATCGGCCGGGGGCACTAGTTTGGGAATCGCTGCTCTAGACCACCCGCGGTTCCACAGCCAGCCAGAGGGCCCACGAACTATGTTCTCCGTGAATACACTCATGGTGGCGGCTTGCTACTTCTCAGGTGCAAAAAATGCATCAATTTTCAATTAATTGCAATAAAACAAGAACCAGGCTATTTTTCGAAAAACGCGCTCTAAGAGCTTTTGCATTCAGGCATTCATAATCTGTGGTTGAAATATAAAATCATACAATTTAGAATTGTAGGGAAAAAAAATTGTCAGATTAATACATGGGCTAATTTTCAAGTCTGAGGAAGCGCCTTAAGGCCATGTGACGAGAGGGTCACGTGACGAAACCTTGTCTTCGATTTTTCTTTCCCAACTGACGTCTAAACGAAATGAGGTATCGCTCTAAAAGTTTGGGAAATGAAAGAGGAGGTAATAAAAGTCCATGCCTCTGCTTTGCTGCAGTGCAAATTTTGAGAAAACATTTTTTTTGAAGAAAATACCGGTGGAAATATTCTTTCCTAACTTACGTCCACACGGAATGATATATCGTGTTAAAAATATGGCACGATACATAGAAGGCATGCAAGAATTTATCTGTAGTCCTAAATAATTAGAATGAAGAAAAAAGTTTTTTTTAATTTCTATTTTGGAGAAATACCGATCGTGCTGTCGTCAAACCCTGCAAGCAATTTGCAATGTTGTCAATGGGCTAGTTATGAGGTTTATATTTATCAAAGTGGGAAAAAACAACAAAAATAGCTCACGAACATTATGCACCAATAATGCAAAAACTAATGTTTGCACTTAAAATGCAAATAAACATATTTGGTCTGACATACGTATCAGTCTGGTACCAGCTGTGTCAAAGCAGCACTAGCGCAGCGAGTAGATACAGTCTGTCAAGTTAAAGCGTGGGTGGCTTTACTCGCAGTCGGTAAGGTGTACCGACATGATTTTGGTGTCAAAATATTAAGAAGAGCTCCCTCTTTCA
>NC_046664.1:63389300-63395660 GCF_010883055.1 Belonocnema kinseyi
GTATAGAGCTCCAAGGAGATTACGTTGAAAAATAAAAAAAAATTTACCCAAAAAAAATTGTTTTTATACTTCATTCTAAGGACTTATTGAACTACCCTCGTAACATTTTTCTCCACAGCAGGATTCAATAGGTTTGAAAGATCTCTCTGGGATTAGAATATCTTTAGCAAAGCCGTCTTTTTTAGTTTTAGACTTTGTAATGTATTCTTTTCCCTAAAGAAATAACAAATAATAACTTCGTCATTAAAAATTTAAAATAATTACTTTAGACTATCTACATATTATATATAGTTCAGTAAAAGAATTATTTAAAAAAATCAAGAATAAAAAAAGTCATAAAATATTAAATTTATGATTAAAATTTATTTAAAAATTGTATTGACGGTTTCCAATCGTACCTGATTTCTGGAACATTTTTTCTTATTTTTAATTCACGAATCTTCATTTCTAGTTCTTTTTATACCTTGATTCATTTTAATATCTTTTTCTTTTTAATTAATATTCTCAAAAAAATCTCAATAATCTAAAAAAAAATGCTTTTCCAACTATTATAAGAAACAATAACTTCGCTGATTCTATGCTTTATTTGTAGAATTTCATAGAAGATGACAAAAAAGGTTACTGTTGTGCATTTGTTTTGGTAAGATTGACTTGACCTTCACGTCGTTCGCTGCAGCGCGTACGTAGCCGGCCAGGTACGTTTTTGGGCAGCGTCAAGATTACCGCTTGGATTTTAAAACATTCATAATTTTTTAACTATTAATCGAATTGATATAAAACTTTCCAGAAAACTTCTTTGAACCTTAATGAACAACTTTCTCACAGAAAGTTTTTCGTAGTTTAAAATTCGTTCGCTAAACGAGGCGCTTGAAGGTTAAAATTCATGATTTTTGCAATGCCTTAAAAAAAATTAATAACTTTTTGTTTATTACAATATTCTCGTTTTTCTTTCTTAGATAGTTTCAGAAGACTTAAACACATACTTTGTATTCGGGAAATCGGGAAATGATGAAAATTGGCTAAATTAGCGCGAGTCGAAGTGAAAAAAGATGGGAATTTTTCGTTTTCAAAAAATCCACTTTTTACCAATTATCTCAAAAACTACAAAAGCTATAAATTTTTGCAAGAGGAAAAAAAGATGCGCCTTGAAATTCTCTACAAATGTCAGTCTTTAAAATTGAAATTAGAAAGATTTTTAAATTTGACACTCAGGACAATGCTTCTCAGGCTGAATCCAGCCGTGTCCCCTTTTGGTCGCCAGCGGTTCAATTGTATTTTAATGGTTCCCTTAACCAGGCGCCGAAAGTTATATGTAAATTATACTTAAGGGATCGTCCATATATTACGTAAGACATTTTTCTTTTGTTTATATCGCTGTGTCCTTTTCAACTTGATAAAAATATTATTTTCGTCTTTATTCAAACAACAGAAAAACGTCTTACGTAATATATGGACAATCCCTAAGATATATACGTATACATAAGACTTGTGATACTGCCGATCAATAAAAAAAAATGACTTCATGAAAAATCCATTTTTGAATGAATACAAAAGTCTAAAGGACATACTGACGCAAGTTTGAAAACTACGATTCATAAATTAAACAGTGGAGTTACAGCATAAAACATAGATAAGAATTTATAAAAATTGACAATCTATTATTGAGTTTCTTTGGCACCTTTCTTCTGTTTCTTGTTCTTTTCCTTCGAGTCTTTCTTTGGTCGCTTGTTATTCTTCTGTTTTTGTAAGGGAGTTCTGTTCACCTCATGTACAGTTTCTTTTTGTTCCTTTACACTGGAAATTATATATTTAAGTTAGTTTAATTAGTGAAGCTTTAGTTAGTTAAGTTTCACATGCATTGTTCTATACCTTTTAACTTTCGCATTGACGAGCTTCTGTTCTGCTTCTTTAGCTGCCTCTTTCTTTTCTGCGAGTTAAAGTGTTTCTAATACAGCGTCTTTTCGAAACATCGCACGTAAGAAATGTATATTGTTGACAAAAATATTCATGAAATTCGGCACTTAATTCATCAGGGTGGCCGTTTTAATAAAAAAAAATCCCGATCATTTCCATTTTTTTCCCTTTCGCAAACATTTTTCACAGACAATGAAATTTAAAAAACCGAAAATTAGGTATAAAAATTGTTCCATTTTTAGTAATAAAAACTGAACTGCAAATGAAAGCACTCAAAGTGAAAATCTTCAATTTTAAACTTTGAAGATTAAAGTTCAAAAGTTGTTACGTTCAACATTTTTGTATTCAAATGCTCCATAATTTAAACGTATAAAATAGAAGCTACGCGGAAGAAGCTGCACGCTTTAGCGGGTGAACTAAGATCTCTGAAGCCTTGTTTTAAAGCATACCCGTGCAGAAATCGCCCGATTTCAAACATAATACCGATCTGGCCCCGGTCGGATTTCCCGATCTGGCCCTGATCGGTAGAACTCTGTGGCCCATACCTGGGCCCGACCGGGCCAGACCGATTTCCTACTGAAACGCCATCTCCATGCGCTCGCAGAACTAGTGCTCCTTGATTTTTTCCGGTAGTGCAGTGAAATTTGTATACATACTACTCGTTTATAATATTCTAGCAATGATTAAAAATGCATATGGCGAGTAAGCCACGTGTTCGGAAGCATTAAAACAAGTCAGTAGACCTCGAAACCTGTGCGAGGATGATGAGAGTAAGTAATTACACTCTGCGGGCAAATTGAAACCTAACTCCAAATAAATTAATAATTAATTTCATTGTTTTAGGTAAAATTAGTGTATTTACCATTAGATGGGTCAAATATTATATGATGAAATTCATCAAGTTATTTTATTTTCAATTATTATTAAAGAACTTAAGGTTTTTCGATTTAATGTAGAGTTCGAATTATGAAATCTATTTACAAGAAATGAATTGCAGTATGCCCAAAATTGTAATGTTTTTAAATTATAAGGGTAAAATATATGATACAATCGATAATGTTATTGAAACTTTGATTTTGTATTAATAATAAATTTATTACAGAAATACATTATGGACCAATTTTCATAACATTCCAGCAAGAGCTAGTTACTCAACTGCGCATGCGTCGGAATCGGAATCTAATTAGTTTCGCGCGTAGTTTAAAATGATGAACAAAGTTTTTTTTCTTGAGCATTATAAACATTGACATGTCAAGTTATAAAAACGTCCATTTGTTCGAAATTAATTGATAGTAATAAAAATGATTTAAATGATTAAAATTCCGTAAATAATATTTAAAATAACCAGAAATATTTAATTCAAAATTTTTCATTTTTGTTTAAAAGTTGTTTGGTCTATATTTCTTCTTAACCGATTTAAAAAAATAAAACGATCTAATAAATGATAGCGCAATTTTTTGGCGAAAAAATTATCTACAACCACCTTCTCGAATTTTTCAAGAAGTAATGCAATTGGCAGGAAATTGAATTTATTTACAGTAAAATGTTAATAAATCGTAAATGATAGGTTATTTCCCGTTGATTTTCTTTGGAAGCATTCGAAAATGTCAAGTTGTGGTGAATCTTTTTGCGAAAAAACTTTTTCTAATTTTTTAAAAAGTTTCATAGACAGAATTTTTTTTCAAGAAATTGAAATTCTTATTTAAAATATTTCTGGTTGCAATCCATTTTTTTCATAAAAAACAAAACTTTTCCTCGAAGCTGATACCATCCACAATAATTTTACAATAATTTTACGTTTTTCAAAAATATAATTAAATTTTGTTTTCTGAAACCTTTTCTTTTCATGCCTGTCGTACTTTAATTTTAACTTAAAATAACTGAATTGGAAATTCAAAGCATTAAGGTGGCCTTCGAAAGGAGAGGACCATTCGATACTTTTGAGTTTACTTATATTAAATCTCCATTTGTGAAATTCATGAATGGATTATAATGAGACTCATCGTGTACCGATCGGACACCGATGGGACACAGGTCGCGTTTCCCAATCGGGTGTCCCGACCTGGCCCCGATCTGGGCGTGTGTTTCATACGCGGCCTGGCCCCGACCAGGATTCCCGATCGAGACTCGAGCTGCACTGGTCTGGCCCCGATCGGGGCCAGACCGAGATTTCTACACGGGTAGGTCTTTAAGTTTGAGGCATTATGTCACGCCCCTTTGCTCTCAGGTCTCGAATTCTACGCTTTTAGATCACAGAGTCGAAAACTTTAAATCACGTAAAAATTGTAGCTATAAAATCAAGCACTCCCGTGAATTAATCTCTTGGAATTTCTCTCCGTGTACTAATACTTTTGAATTAAACAATTTTAAATTAACTGCAGTTAAACTGCCAAATTCAAAATTTTAAACTTTTATAAATTGTAGTTCAAACGTTTAGAGTGAGTTCCAAAAATATAAACCCACGTTATCATTTTCAATGCTCTAAATTGAAGTATCAATTAATGAATTTAAAAATGTTCAAAATTATAACATTTCAAGCAATTTTTATTTCTAATTCCAGCTCAGAATTGATTAAAAATGGGAAAATCCCTGTTTAAATCCGAAATTTTAATTCATTAAAAAAAGCCCTGTTCAAATCAATAATTTTTATTCTTTTTGAAAATTCTTCATTTCAACTGACTGTAAGAATTTTTTTTTTTTGTAAAATTCCCTGTTTCAATTAATAATTTAAATGTTTTTTGTAAATACCTCGTTTCAAGACAGAATAACAATCTTGTTTGAAAAATTCAATTTTCCATTGAGAATTGTTATTCTTCTGGATAAATTCCAATTCCAGCGTAGAATTAGTTATTTTTAAGAAAATTCTTAATTTCCACTTAAAAATAAAATTCTTTTAAAAAATCCCGGTTTATATCAAGAATTTTAATTCTTTTTGAAAATTCTCCATCTCAGCTGATTATAAGAATTAGATTTTTGTTTGTAAAATTCCCTGTTCCAATTTATAATTTAAATTTTGTTGAAAAATATATCGTTTCAACTCAGAGTTTTATTTTTGTTTAAACATTTAATTCTACTTTCAGAATTATTATTCTATTGGTTAAATTCCAGTTCCAACTCAAAATTGGTTAAAAATGAAAAGTTCCTTGTTCCAGCTCGAAATTTATTTAAATTTTGTAATTCCCTGTTCGAAGACAAATTATAATTCTTTTGGATAAATACCTGTTTCAACGAGTTGGTTAAAATTTGAAAATTCCCTGCTTCAATTCAGAATTGAGATTCTTTGGAATAGTTCCTGTTCCAATTTAGAATTTTGTTACTTTTTGAAAATTTTTTCCAGTACTAGATCGGAATTAATTAAAATTTGAAGATTCCCGGTTATCCAAATCTAAATTATTATTATTCTGGATAAATTTTAGTTTCAAATTGATTTTTTTTATTCAGCTAAATTAGAGAAATTTTCTTTAAATCTTCGACATTCATTGGTGACAATTTTGTTAATCTTTATTAATCCTTTTCAATATTCTCTTCAAATTAGTTTATTAAAATAAAAAATCATTCTCCATTTTCCCAGGAAATGTTTGTTAGTCTTCTAAAACCTGTCAACATTCTTAAAAAGATTCTAAATTCTTTGTTCGAAATCTGCCAAAATCTATATTTTGTTTTAAATTAGGCCGTGGGCTATTTGCCCCGACATTTTGATACGAATAGTCGGCTTTTGTCGGTACATTCAGACACTTTGTTTAAATTATTTGAAATCATTTCAAATTTTAAAGTAATTTGGAATTTTTTTAAATCTTCTAAATATCTTTTCAACTTACTCAAATGTTTTCTAATAATAATAGGTGTAATAATAATAATAATAATAATAATAATAATAATAATAAATATTATTATTATTATTATTAGTCTCCTACCGGGACTAAGTAGAACACCAAAACCCATCAATGAAAAATGGAGAATATATTAAAGATTTTGAAACGCAGATCTCAGGCAGATCTCACTAATCAAACAGCTGACCAGCAAGAACATCTGCAACAAACGGTAAGCAGTGGAACATCAACTGTGACTGATGAGGATGCTTTGGCTAGCACTAGCTGTTTGGAGCCAACCACCTCGACAGAAATACCATGGGAGAGCATCAATTGGGATACCACAATGAAAGAGGAATTGGTGCGTCTCTATTATGAAAATGCGAAGTTTGAAACAAGCAAGGAAAAAGGATACAATTTAAGAACAAAATTTGCTACAAAGTATCCTAATATACAAAAGGTCGCACTAAGAGATCTTATCGCTAAGGTGAAAGACATCAGGATTAATCTACATGTTACAGAAGACCGAGCAATAGAGATTAAACAACAGGTTGATTTGGCGTGGAAAAACGACGGCAATGAACATCAGTTAGAGAAAGCCGCGACAAACGGTCAAGCAGGAGCAATTGATGTTCTT
>NC_046664.1:63395760-63397894 GCF_010883055.1 Belonocnema kinseyi
TTAGTTCGGCCACATACTTGTAGAGGCGCGACAGGCAACCATATACACGGTCGCGCCAAATTATAGTGCATTTGAAATCCAAAATAGTAATAATCTAATTTTGCTTTATAAGTGAATGAAAAAATAATTTTAATTGTGTAGAAAAGGTCTTGAAGGAATTCGAAAAATCTAAAGACTTTTAAAAATCAAAATCAGGTCCAAAATGTAGCAAAAAGGTCACTATAATATGGTAATAACAGATTTGAATTAAAAAGTTTATTTTTTATTTAAGTTATAATTTTTTTGGAAATTCGTAGAAAAGTGAATCTGAAGATACAGTTAAGTTTTATTTAAATTAAAATAAACTAAAAAAAATATCTGGTTAAATCAACCAGAATTGTGGTTGAATATGTCCTTACTATTTTTTTCTGGTTAAAGTAATAAAAGTTCTGAAAAGCATTTTCGAAAGTCAAAGGAAATTACGGCTTGCTTCTATAGTTTAGCTAAGGCCATGTTATAAATATGAACCATTTTTTCAAATTGAAATAAGAAGTAACTCAATCTTACAAAATGTAATTTTTCCTGCTCCAAAAATCTAACTTTAAGAAAAAATGTAAGTTTGCTTAATTTTTTTATTAGAATTTAATACTAAAACTTGACATAAAAATTGCCATAATTTTCGTATTTTTGTTTTTTTAATATCTGAGCTAATTAAATATGTAAACCGCAATCATGAAAAATAATATAAACCAAATGCTATAAATTTATAGAACTATCATGTACTCTAAATGTCTATATTTTTTAAAAGTATTTGATGCCGTTTTTAATTTACTTTATTTGTAATAAATATATAAGTTTCCTTAGTTTTTTATTTAGTTTCATTTATTAATTTCCTTTATTACTTTATCTTGTATTTGTTGAGAAAAATAAGTTGAAACTTTAAAATTTTCTCCACCGGTCATGTATAGAAAACTGTATTTTCCAGCTGGTCGATTAAGCTTTTGTTTGCATTATACTTGTTTAACTGTTTACATATTTGATTCTATTCAAAATTTTTGATTTTGATAAAATAATTATTTCAAATTATTTCCTTCAATCAAAAACATGCTTTTTAAAATTTGTTCGTAAATAAATTTATTTTCTAATAATTTAAAAATTTCATTAACTTTCCGTTTCTTGTATAAAATTTTAAAGGCTTATGCATTATAAATTAATTACCTCATTAACAAAAAAGGTTTTTTAAGAAAAGGAACGACAATCATGCAATAAAACCCGACTTTTTTATTTGAAAAAGATATTATAAATGTTTATTTCTTGCATAATTAAAAAGAAATTTGGAAGGAATTTTATATGTCAGTAAAATTATGAATCGAACCAAAAAATACATGATCTGGCCCTTTTTTGTTAGACTTATTTTTTCAACAATTGTACACTCCTTTTCAAAATCTTTATTGAAAACGGAGGTTTAATTCCGCTCTATTGTATTATTCACAACTTTCTTCTAACTGCAATTCATAACACAGTAGACAATTAGACATAATGTAAAAATTACAATGAACAGGACCAGTTAAAACTGTCATCTAGGTACTTGAAGTAAAAGTGAATATTTATTTCTGACAATATTAAAACTTCCATTTTAATATTGAGTTTATTAAATTAAAAAGGAAGATATGTTAAAATTATTTACGCCTAGCGTTATAATGCTTAAAGCTTCTTTTTCTTCAAAAATCAATATATTCCAATCAAGATTTTTTTCTTACTTCTTAAATCTTGTAAACAAAAACAAATGTTTTCATGTAATAAATAAGTGACGAAATTTTGTTATCAAATAATTTTTTTCAATGAGATAAGCCGTGATTATTTCTGCCGTCTTGGAGAAAAAAATTTACTCTCTAAAGTTTGACATAAGGGTCATTTTCGCGTTGCAACGTATATATAAAGAAGACTTGCGTCAAAACGAAGATATTGAGTTTCTTCACGCAAACAGCAGATTTGGCTTAACCCATTTTTCCCTTTCAACGGATTGTTTGCCTTGGCACATAGGGTATTTCCTGAATTAATTTTTTTACGTAAAAAAAGTCGTGTCTACTAAAATGTAATATTTTTCCTCGATGATTCAAATTTAAAAAAAGGTTTTAAAGTGTAAAATTAAAAA
>NC_046664.1:63397994-63399943 GCF_010883055.1 Belonocnema kinseyi
TTTAACAATATATTTGCATTTACAACAGAACGACTTTAGAACCAAAACATATTTATAGTTCATAATTCAACCGAAAAATGTAATTTTTAATCAAAAAGTATACATTTTCAATCAAACAATTTAATTTTTACAAAGAAAAACGACCTTTTAACAAAACACATGATTTCTTAACCAAAAATGGTATTGATTGATTGTCAGTTTCAAAAATGTATTTTCAACGAAAGAGATGAACCTTAAATAAAAAAAAAATAGATTATTATAATATAACATAATTATAATATTATCATTATTAATATACGTATATATTTATATATATGATAGTATTAATATTTATATAATTTATATTTTATACATGAAATAACATAACTTCAAATTATACGCATATCAAGAGGCGCGCGATCTATTCAAATCATGAGAATCGTCAGCATCGAAATCTGGAAATATTAAAATCCCAATCTCCTGAATTTATTTGAAAGCAGTTAGCTGTTAGCAGATAGATATATAAATAGAATCGACGAAGTGCTCCGACCGGCAATCGTGCATCTTCGAATTTTCAAATTCAGAAGAGGAGAAATGGGTTGCGCGCGCAACTCAGTCATTTACAGCGTCTCCTATTATATTCACACGGACATAGCCCTGTCATAGTATTGGACCGCATCTCGTTTCAGATCTGGGATCACTGACTAATAATATTCTATTTATTATTATTCTAAATTTTCGAGACAAGAAATAAATAAATGTAAAAAAATAAATGTAAATTACTAGAAAATAAATTATTTACGAACAAATTTAAAAAAGCAAGTTTTTTATTAAAGGTAAGAATTTAAAATAATTATTGTAGCAAAATCCTAAATTTTGAATGGAATTAAATATGCAAACAGTTAAACAAGTAAATGCAAACAAAAGCTTAATCGACCAGCTGGAAATTATAGTTTTCTATACATGACCGTTGGAGAACATTTTAAAGTTTCAACTTATTTTTCTCAATGAATGCATAATAAAGAAATAAAGGAAACAATTAAAGAAAACTTGTATATTTATTAAAAATAAAATAAAAACGGCGTTAAATTGTTTTTAAAAATATAGACTATTAAAATACATAATATTTCTGTGAATTTATAGCATTAGTTTATATTATTTTTCATGATTGCGGTTTAAAAAATGTAATTAGCTCAGATACTAAAACAAGAAAAAGACGAAAATTATGGCAATTATGCTATTAAAAAGACAATTAAGCAAACTTACATTTTTTCTTAAAGTTAGTTAACATTCGAAAATGTTTAAGAAAGCTTCCAGGGGCCTTCCCACTCCTAGCGAAATGCGTTTATGTGACCTTCGATCCGGCAGCTCAATTATTTTGTAAAACTAAATTTGAAGATTGAATACAATTTAGATCATTTCAAAAAGTGAATACATTTGAGTACATTTGAATACATCTGATTTTTGGAGCAGGAAAAATTACATTTTGTAAGATTGAGTTACTTCTTATTTCAATTTCAAAAAATGGTTCATATTTATAACATGGCCTTAGCTAAACTGTAGAAGCAAGCCATAATTTCCTTTGACTTTCGAAAATGCTTTTTACACTTTACAGCTGTTAAAAAACTCATATACCATTCAATTCACAAATATTTAAAAAATGCAACAGTTCAGAAGACATTTTTCTAGGTCCAGAAGGAAACTTAGGAAAAAAAATGTTTACAAGTTTTTATAAGGAAATTGCTTTTCAGAACTTTTATTTCTTTAACCAGAAAAAAATAGTAAGGACATATTCAACTACAATTGTGGTTGATTTAACTAGACATTTTTTTAGTTTATTTTAATTTAAATAAAACTAAACTGTATCTTCAGATTCACTTTTCTACTAATTTCCCAAAAAATTATAACCTAAATAAAAAATAAACTTTTTAATTCAAATTTGTTATTACAATATTATACTAACCTTTTTG
>NC_046664.1:63400043-63401097 GCF_010883055.1 Belonocnema kinseyi
ATACCATTTTTGGTTAAGAAATCATGTGTTTTGTTAAAAAGTCGTCTTTCTTTGTAGAAATTAAATTGTTTTATGGAAAATTTATACTTTTTGATTAAAAATCACATTTTTCGGTTGAATTATGAGCTATAAATATGTTTTGGTTGTAAAGTCGTTCTGTTGTAAAAGCAAATATATTGTTAAAAATTAAAATTATAAGTTTTGGGTGGAAATACTCTTTTCGTTTTTAAAATTAAATAATTTCGTTGAAAGTTCATGTATTCTGTTGGAAATTTACCTTATTTTGTAGAATATTAATCCTTTTGGTTGAAAATTTTATCATTTTTGGTCAAAAATGCAATTGTTTGGTTAAAATATCAACTATACATCTTCTTGGGTTTGAAAGTCGATTATTTCAATAAGAATTGAACTACTTTGTCAACAAAAATACGTTTTTTTAACAAGGTTTTTTTAATTATGACTGAAAATTTAACTATTTGGTTGAAAGTTTAACTCTTTCATTGAAAACTCATATTTTTCGATTAAAAATTTCAATTTTTTGTAGATAATTCGTCTTTTTTATTTTAAAATTAAATCATTTCTTTAAAAATTCATGTATATTGTTTAAGATTTGTCTTTTTTTGTAGATCATTAATTTTCTTGGTCGAAAAAATTGAACTATTCAATTTTTGGTTGAAACTTTATCCTGTCTATTTTATTAATTAAAACACCAATTATTTGATAGAAAATTAATTAGTTTGTTAAAAAGTAAACTTTTGGGTTGAAAATTGATATATTTTGTTAATTAGATTTTTTTCCTAAAATTAGAAAAACTGCAAAGTAAAAAAATTTTCTTAAAATCGTTCGGATTCTTTTTTTTAAATTTTAAAAATATTTTCAAATACTCACTTAAAATTAATTTTTCAAACTAAAAAATCATTTTCAATTTTATTAGCAATCACAACAATTTTTATTATTCTTTTTGAATATTTTACAATTCTCAAAAGCTTTTTTTTAAATCTGCAAAAATCTACATCGTGTTTCAAATTATTTCAAATAATTTCAAGTTTTAAAT
>NC_046664.1:63401197-63407674 GCF_010883055.1 Belonocnema kinseyi
CCAATCTCCTGAATTTATTTCAAAGCAGTTAGCTGTTAGCGGATAGATATATAAATAGAATCGACGAAGTGCTCCGACCGGCAATCGTGCATCTTCGAGTTTTCAAATTCAGAACTATATTCACACGGACATAGCCCTGTCATAGTATTGGACCGCATCTCGTTTCAGATCTGGAATCACTGCTAAGACTGCCTTATTACCATCTCTGTCACTCCGACGGCATTCACCTTAATATCACTCCTCTAAATGCTCCTAGGGAAATTGAGTCAATTGTCGAGAATGGGAAGTGCCGCATATACTAGAACTTTATATTCTGGACAATTGTTTCTGTTGCTCACTCGAGGCCTGACATGGTTCTTCTTGACTTCGAGAAGCGAACCATGTTCTTTATCGAATTTTCGGAACCAGCTGACAAAAACATCATAACCAAGGAGCATGAAAAGAAAGAGAGGTATCGAGACCTTATAAGGGAGTTGCAACCATTGTACCCGGAATATTCTGTTAAAATGATCGTCCTTATCATCGGCGCTCTTGGAGGTGCCAAGCTTTCACTTGCTAATGGCCTAAAAAGCATCCCTGCGTGTCAACAATATGATAGAACACTTGCGGAAAAAATACAGAAGGCGGTTGTCCTTGGGTCGCTCCGTGTTCTTAGGGTGCACGAGGCTTTTGCTGGATCGTCGTATTGATTTCTTTACAGACTGTAACCATCTATCTCACGGTCGTGAGACGTGGTTGTGGCTGAAATTTTACCGCGATTTCGCTGGAAGCGAGTGCAATTTTTCAGGTTAGCACCCGCTCCCGGCGAAATCCTGCGGTTGTCCTTATGACAAATTTTTAATTATGTATATCGGCCGTACCCACCACTGACCCATGCCGTATCTGGGACCTAATATCTTTGGCAAGACCACAAACTTGCCTGACGAGCTAACTACCGGTATATGGTGCAACTAATCTGATGCCGTATCTACCCAGGAAACAAAAATCATTCCCTTGCATTTGAATGAGTTTTGAGGTATTTTGAATTGCGTGTCTGTCACTGGAATTCCAAATAGCCACCCATAGGTTAGAGTGAGTTTTGAATGAGAAATCCTCTTTTTTAATCGGCCACGTAATTTTTTTGTCGGAGCCATTCAGTAGTGATTATGAATCAGCATTAACCGATAGAGAAACGATAATTCCGATAGAAAATTAATAATTTAAAGAAAACAAATATAATATAAACAGTTAAAACTATTCATTAAAAAATAGTTCAATGGCCACCTTTAAGAAAATCCTGGCATACATGTAGTCTATTCTTATTTACAGACCATTTATTTTCAGGTATTTTAATTGATTTTGCTAAAAAAATTTTTTTTGTTGAGATATTTGCATCACACCACATCAGAATTTTAAACATTTATTTATTTATTTCACATTTACCATATATGAATCTTGAATTTACAAAAACTTACACTCACTTTTTGTCTTATCGAAATTGCCTTTACCAAAAATGCGGGTATAGAAATTCTAAACATTTGGATGTTTGTGATGCAAATGGATATAAGCGAATTGCGGAGTTTGTTTCTAACACGTGGACACTCGGCAGCCATTAGCATGTGCGCTGAATAACTTGAATGTCACTGACGCTTAATTCAGTGTAAATCTTATAATTCTTGTACAGTATAATCTAATGCAACTACTTTAAAAAGATAATTACAACTAAATAATCATTGAATTTATAAATTAATTGTCGCATCAATTATAATATATTACAATATTATTTAATTTGAATTTCTGTAATTTTTATTAATCAGCATTGTGCTATTCAAACTTATCTCATACTTCTAATTCGAAACAATTAATTCTTTAAAATTTTAATCTGCATAGTCCACTCAGTTGAACACAGCCTGAGGTAACCTACAATTGGCAGATTCACGCTTATTGAAAATTGCTATGTGCGCATCGTATTTTTACCATTGGGTGTGATCTTTCAAGAACTCCATTTCATATTGAATCTCAACTCATTCATATGCACATTAACGAATCGTAGAATGCTTATAGGAATTATTTCAGGTTAGTCAGTCGCATTCAACTCTATTCACTCAGAATTTTGACGAATGTGGAATGGCAGATTTAAAGCACCGCCCTACCGAAAAGAATCTTTGAGTATATACTAAAAATTCTTTAGGTCAAAGAAGCTCAGAGAAATTCTCCGCAGGCACTCAGGTAGATATTTTTAAAGGTCCAAGAAGCTCGTTTAAATGATCTGAAGGCTTTAAAATATTCTTTCCAAAATTGAAATAAGAATACGATCATAAATAACAAGCAGAGAGGCTAACTCAATAGAGTAGCCGACACTCAAGGGTCCTTTGTTAAGTTTTCGGATTAAAATTTAGAAGTAGATTTTTTTTAATTTCATAGTTAACAGCCTAAAACATAATAATTCGGAATCTATGGGTTTCGATGACTTCAGATATCTAACTTTTTTTTTAATACTTAAAATTGGAATTGATAGAACGTTTCTCGTAAATGGAATGGGATACGCCCAAAAAGACAACATTTTTTAATTCAACTAGAAAATTGTATATCAGTATATAACTTATAATTATAAATAAGTATCATGAGAAAATTCATCAATTAAAAAAAACTGTTAATAATTTGAAGAGAAATTTAAAAAGGAAGAGTGGATTAGCCACGACCAACTACTGTAAATAACTCTGCCCGGCCGGTACATGACGAATACAAAAGGAACATTATATTACCGTCGCACCACTCTTCAAAGGACCACTAAAAGGATCTTGAAAAGGACCCAAATCTCTCAAACTATCTCCGAGACTATTTTGTTTCAAATCGACATTGTTTATAGATTCAAATGGGCCAGGCTATTTCGCTAAAGAAAACTCAGAGATTTCTTTCGGTAGGGCGCGCACAGATGACTGATTAAAAATGTGGCCAACCGATTGCATTTTTATTCTTTTAGTCTGCAAATGACAGATACGCAATTCAAAGCGACTCGCTTTCTATCGGTTCTTTTTTCCTAGGAAGGATCTAATATCTTTGCTACGATTAAAGACATAAGAGGTGATGCTGGTATGTTTCTCAGTAATTTTTTGTTCTTATCCCTAATTTGGATCAATTTGTTAATAATAGAAACTTTAATATGAAATAAAGGAGACAAAGTTTCTTTTGAGGTTAGGATAAACTAACATGTGTTACGACCTAGTTCAGGGCATGTGATACTTACAGTTTCCCCGGCTTTTTTCTCCACAAAATGAAAATTTTAAAAAACTGAATTCGGAGATGCTATAAAATATCATAACGGACGTCCCCGGACTCTTTTTAGAGATTTAATAACAAAAAAATGTATTGTACTAAATAAAAATTTTATGCATATGCATTATTTTTAGGTTACGTTGTTTTTCATCTCTGCCTTTTCGATAATCTGGAAATTATTTATGAAATAAACTTTTTGATTGTCTGCAAACAAGGTTAGTTTCGGGAGATTAGTTACTATGTTTATTTGTAAGTCCAAAGTTTTCGGCCAAAAATATTGTGTGGTTTGGAAATACCACTCGGGTGAATTGTAACACACATAACCACGAAATATACACGCACGTTGCTAGCAATATCAAAAATTTTTTGATAAAAACACAAAAAAAAAAGTGTGTGGGGACGTCCGTTAGCATGTTCGCTATCATTTCCCAGATTTTGAAGGCAAAATATTTCTTATCCTGGGGAAAAAGCCGGGGGAATCTAACACTGAAAAAATCGATACTACGAGTATTTCCTAAGCGTTATGCAAATTAATCACATTTTGCTAAATTAAAACTTTTTTGAATTAACCTACAAAAAAGTGTGTGGGCACGTCCGTTAGCATGTTTGCTATCATTTCCCCACGCTAACTTTTGAAGGATTTGTCCAATCAAGTCCGCATTTTGTACACTTCTGAAGGTTCCCAAAATGAAGGTAAAGTTCGTTAATCAGACATTTCTAACAAAAATTAAAAAATTCAGAGAATTTTAAAATTTTGGAATGTTTTTTTTTCAAATTTTATACATTTTTGTGAAAGGTTCTTATAGATGGGTGAAAAACTTGCAAATTATTTAAATAGAAATTTTTATTTTGATGAAACGTAGAAAAGTTATATACTTTTCAAAAAATATAAAAAAAATTTTTTTTCATAGATCCAAAAATCTCATTCAAAACTTTCACTAGATACAAAATATATTTCAAAACTATTCTAGCCGATTTTTTCGATTAGCCCAAAATTTTAAAAATTATAGCATTTTCAAAATTTTCAAATTTTTCTTTTCTTAATATCATAAAAATTTTCGTCAACGTTTCTTATAGATGGGTAAAAGACTTGCAAATTATCTAAATAAAATTTATAATTTCGGTGAAAATTAGAAAAGTTATAGACTTTTCAAAATTTTGAAAATGTTCAAAAAATAGAAAAATTCATTTTTTCATAGATCCAAAAATTTCATTCAAAATTTTCACTAGGTACCAAATATATTTTAAAACTATTCTAGCCGAATTCTTTGGATAACCCAAAATTAAAGAATCTGCCCGCATCGCGGGAATATTCTCATCGCGCGCTACGCGCGCGGCTCGCTTCGCTCGCGAGTTTGAGCGCGCCTAAGGCGCGCGACGGTTGAATCTCGCGCTCTGTAGGCTTTGAGGTACACATTCTCATCGTGACACTCGCGCTGCGCGCTCGTTTTCCGACAGGCATTTGTAAACAGGTTTTGTTGGATTTTTTTCTCGTAACTTTCGTCGTTTTTCCACACATTTTTTTTTATTTTATTTTTTTCAACGTTATTTTTCACGAATAAAACAAAAAGTACGCGTCCTATCAAGAAGTGATTCTTAACGAAGTTGTAGATCTTTTTTGGGATAACCATTTTTGTTAATTCATCTTTTTTCATATCCTACATAGTTTGTCCACAAAATGGAATTTTTTATTCTCCATTATTTTTTGTGTAATCAAAATCTGAATTTTCGATTTTTGAAGAAAATCCAAAAATTGGTTATGATAATCTTGAAGGGCTTTCGAAAAGAAATATTTTTCTTCTCTCGACTTTTTTTCATATCGTGCGTTTTCGGCTTTAAATTTTGATTTTCGGTTGATTAAAAAAATTTTGAAAACGCTATAACTCTGAGAAAAAGTTATAAGGATAAATTGTTCGTACTTTTTAAAACTATAAATATCCGTACATAGAATCTTCAAATTCAGAAAAAAGTGGTCTCAAAAATTTTGAAAATGCGCTCACTTTTTGAATTTTCATCGAAAATAGCTGGTTCACGAACTCGTTCTTTCTTTTAGGACCTAAAAAAAGTGTGCCAAAGATGAATTTGATTCGTTCATTTTTACGAGAGTTATCGTGTTTACGGACGGACAGACAGACGCCATCGTAAAAACCTGATTTTCGGATTCAGGGAGTCTTGAAACGTGGAGATCCGTTGAAAAAGTGTGATGTCAAATTTCCGACAATTCTAATACTTTCTCAACCATAAATGATGAGAATGTAAAGAATTAGAGCCTGTATAACGTAACTGTCAAGCGCGAAGCGCGATTATCGCAATGAGAATGTAATCGCCAAGGCCGTAGTCCTTTGAGAACCTTCTTTAATGATAAATTAAAAAAAAAGTGTTCAGCTTCACTTGAGAAAAGGGAAAATAATTAAATAACCACAGCAGGGCCCTATTAGGATCAGGAAAAATAAAACGTGAACATTATTTTGCAGTATCAGAATAAGCAGTACCAGACCAAGGTACACACAAAAAATTGTAATAGACATTTGATATAATAGTTTTTAACATGGAATGCAGAAAATTTCGCATTGTAGTCTGTGTACAGTGTGGATTCAACCCTGCTCGCCAAGTTAGGATGGCATGCCTAGTCCCGTCTTTCCTATGTCCATGCAACAATGCGAATTATATCTGCTCATTACAGCCGTTGCACAATTCAAATTGTGATCTGAATTCTCTTATCCTAAGAGCTCAAAGCGGTAAAAGGCTGGAAATTCAAATATATTAATTGTGAATAATCTGCTTTATTCAAATGTCTTAAATGCTGTTATTTGGAAAAAGTTATTAAACAATCGTAATGAGCGCGCACTTCGTTATAAAAATAGATAAATGTTCGAGAAGCGAATTTCGTTCGACGAGTACGAAAGTTCGATTCAATCTGCCCTCGTGAGCAGGCACCGAAGCTAGGGCGACCTCGTTCTATGGTGGTAGTTGCCCACCATAAGCCCGGAGACCACCCCCGCTCCTTTACCCGATAACCAGAGGAGATCTAGCGGGTCTGTTGCAGTGATCCCAGATCTGAAACGAGACGTGGTCCAATACTATGACACGTCTATGTCCGTGTGAATATGGTAGGAGACTATATAAATGCCTGGGTTGTGCGCGCAACCCATTTCTCCTCTTCTGAATTTGAAAACTCGAAGGTGCACGATTGCCGGTCGGAACACTTCGGCGGTTCTATTT
>NC_046664.1:63407774-63410069 GCF_010883055.1 Belonocnema kinseyi
GTATTAGAGAGATGTACAGGAGAGGAAGAGGAACAGTTGAGTGTGGATGAGTGTGTAAGATGGATCTTGGATGGTAGTGGACAGGGAGTGATGTGGATGAAGGAATTGGATGAAGTAAGGGAAAGTAAGGGAGTAGGGCAGAGCCAAACGGGTGATCCTGAAAAGGGACAGTAAAAAACGAAAACTGTTTTCAATATCGTGGAAAATGCATTTTTTTATGGTAAGAGGAAACGGAAGCCCTGGAAGCTCGCTGATTTTAGGAATTAATATCATTACTGTTACTATTGTTTATCCTGCGTAATGCAAAAGAGTAGAATATAAGTAGTAGTTAAGTTAGACTAAGGATGGAATTGTAAATATATGTACAGGGAGCGGTGGCCCTCAAACCCGTAAAAGGGAGAGATTAAATACATACAATAGTTCAATTTCCAGATAAAAACGATTAATTTTTTATCAATCCTAGAATAGTTACATTTTCAGATAAAAAAATAATTTTTAATCGAAAAAATAAATTTTCAATAAATTTGTTAAATTCTCAACCAATAACATGAATTTTTAAACAATCGACTTTTAAACTAAGAGTTGAATTACTTTGTAAAAAAAGACTATTTTTCCAATAAGGTTTTATAATTATGGTTAACAATGTAACTCTTTGATTGAAAACTCATATTTTTTGCTGAAAAAAATCAACTTTTTGTAGATAATTCGTTTTTTTTTTACTTTAAAATTAAATAATTTCGTTGAAAATTCATTTAGTTTCTTTGAAATTTGTCTTTCTTTGTAGATCATTAATTTTCTTGGTCGAAAAAATTGAACTATTCAATTTTTGGTTGAAACTTTATCCTGTCTATTTTATTAATTAAAACACCAATTATTTGATAGAAAATTAATTAGTTTGTTAAAAAGTAAACTTTTGGGTTGGAAATTGATATATTTTGTTAATTAGATTTTTTTCCTAAAATTAGAAAAACTGCAAAGTAAAAAAATTTCCTTAAAATCGTTCGGATTCTTTTTTTAAAATTTTTTAAATGTTTTCAAATACTCACTTAAAATTTATTTGTCAAAATAAAAAATCATTTTCAATGTTCTTAGCAATCACAACAATTTTTGTTATTCTTTTTAAATACTGTATAATTTTCCAAAAGTTTTTTTTTAATCTGCAAAAGTCTAAATCGTGTTTCAACTTATTTGAAATAATTTTAAGTTTTAAATTAATTCTGAATCTTTTTTTGAATTAAAATTGTACCGTTTAAACTTAAAATTTAGCTCATTACAAATTTAACAATTCAAGGCTTTCTATTTCGAACCATTCTTTTCAAATTTGTATAGTTTTTAACGGTTGTTTGTAATGGATTGTTTTAAATGAACGGTCAAATATTGCTGATAATTAACGAAATTTTCTTTTTTTAATTGAAATATTTCAAATTAAATGGGTTGAAAATAAACAAAATTTAGACTGAAATAATATTTCAAGTCATAATCGAAAACAAATAAATTAATTTTCTAACAAATAATTGGTGTTTTAACTAATACAATTTACAGGATAAATTTTAACCAAAAATGGAATAGTTCAATTTCCAGATAAAAGTTATGATAAAAAATTGAATTGAACAAAGAAAAAAAAACAAATTTTCAACAAAATTGTTAAATTTTCAAGAGGAAAGGTGAATTTTTGACCAAGAAGATTAATGATCTACAAAAAAAGACAAATTTTAAAGAAAATACATGAATTTTCAACGAAATTATTTAATTTTAAAGTCAAAAAGACGAACTATCTTCAAAAAGTTGAATTTATTAAGCGAATAAATATGAGTTTTCAATCAAAGAGTTAAATTTTCAACCATAATTATAAAACCTTGTTTAAAAAAAGTATTTTTTTTACATAGTAGTTCAACTCTTAGTGAAATAATCGACTTTTCAACCCAAGAAGATGTACAGTTCATATTTTAACCAAACAATTGCATTTTTTACCAAAAATGATACATTTTCAACCAAAAAGATTAAATTTCTACAAAGAAAGACGAATTGTTAACAAAATACATGATTTTTTAACCAAAAATGGTATAGATTAATTGTCAGTTTCAACAATGTATTTTCAACGAAAGAAATGAATCCTTAAATTAAAGAAATAAAAATTTTTAAAAAGTAGATGAATTTTTGATAGAAAAGAGGACTTTGTTACAAAATAGTTATATTTTCAACAAAATAATTAATTTTTCAATCAAATAATTGAGTTTTTATCCAAACGAGATGAATTCCAAAATCACCAATTTCTTTAATTTCTTTCAAATGCGG
>NC_046664.1:63410169-63414970 GCF_010883055.1 Belonocnema kinseyi
TTCTGTTCGAACCCGCGTTGCCTAGCTTGTTAAGGCGCTGTAAATTTGAGGGCCTTCCCCGTTGCTTGCTCGTACCTGAATCCGCTACCCTCCCCACCCGGGGCGACTTCTCGGCACTTTCATCACCGCTGCTATCACTGCGATCAACGTCACCCATCCCCCCAATTTCAATGCTTTCAGCAACGTCAGCTGTTGCAGCCACTACGGTTTTCTGCTCTGTGCGATCGTCCAGTAACTGTTGCCCTCTGGCGCCAGTTTGTGGACTTCGCGTCGTCGGCATCCTACCTTACCCAAAGCTCTGTGACGTTTCCCGCCTTTATTTCCTACCTCTTGCCCCCCTGACCAAGCAACTATTTTTTCACTCCTAACCTCAAAAACTTCACACGTACCTGTTCATTGTATTAGTTAAAACACCAATTATTTGATATAAAATTAATTTAATTTGTTAAAAATTAAACTTTTGGGTTGGAAATTGATATATTTTGTTAATTAGATTTTTTTCCTAAAATTAAAAAAACTGCAAAATAAAATATTTCCTTAAATTCGTACGGATTATTTTTTTTCTAATTTTTAAAATGTTTTTAAATGCTCACTTCAAATTTATTTGTCAAAATAAAAAATCATTTTCAATGTTCTTAGCAATCAAAACAATTTTTGTTATTCTTTTTAAATTCTGTACAATTCTCTAAAAGCTTATTTCTTTGGAACCATTCTGTTCAAATTTGTATAGTTTTTAACAGTTGTTTGTAATGGAATGTTTTAAATGAACGATCAATTATTGCTGAGAATCAACAAAATTTTCTTTTTTTAAATAAAAAATTTCAAATTGAATGGGTTAAAAATAACAAAATTTAGACTGAAATAATATTTCAAGTCATAATCGAAAACAAATAAATTAATTTTATAACAAATAAATGGTGTTTCAACTAATACAATTTACAGGATAAAGTTTAATCAAAAATGGAATAGTTCAATTTCCAGATAAAAGCTGTGATGAAAAATTGAATTGAACAAGGAAAAAAAAACGAATTTTCAACAAAATTGTTAAATTTTCAAGGGAAAAGGTGAATTTTTGACCAAGAAGATTAATGTTCTATAAAAAAAACTATTTTCAAACTTAACTAATATGTACGATTAATTTTTAATCAATCCTATAATATTTACATTTTCAGATAAGATAAATCATTTTTAACGGAAAAAATTTATTTTCAACAAAGTTGTTGAATTGTCAACCAACCAGATGAATTTTCGATCAAGAAAATTAATGATCTAGAATAAAAGACAAATTTTAAACAAAATACATGAATTTTCAACGAAATTATTTAATTTTAAAGTCAACAAGACGAACTATCTACAAAAAGTTGAATTTCTTAAGCGAATAAATATGAGTTTTCAATCAAAGAGTTAAACTTTCAACCAAATAGTTAAATTTTCAACCATAAATATAAAACCTTGTTAAAAAAAAAGTATTTTTTTATAAAGTAATTCAACTCTTAGTGAAATAAGCGACTTTTACAACCAAGAATATGTACAGTTCATATTTTAACCAAACAATTGCATTTTTGACCAAGAATGATACATTTTCAACCAAAAAGATTAAATTTTTACTAAAAAAGGTCAATTTAATTTTAATAAATTTTTAAATTTTAAAGTCAAAAAGAGTATTATCTACAAAAAGCTGAATTTTTAACCTAATTTAAAGGCAAATAGTGGAATTTTCAACTATAATTATGAATCCTTAATAAGAAAAAATTAATTTTTTTAATAAGTAGTTCCACTTTAAGTGAATAATCGAATTTTCAACCCAAAAATTATGATTTTAATTTTTAACAACATAGTTGCATTCACAACAAAACGGCTTTGCAACCAAAAAATATTAACAGTTGATAATTCAACCGAAAAATGTAGTTTTTAATCAAAAAATATAAATTTTCCATAAAGCAATTTAATTTCTACAAAGAAAGAATAATACACTCAAAATACACGCATTAAAGAGGCTCGCGAAGTATTCAAAACATGAGAATCGCCAGCCCAGCATCGAAATCTGAAAATATTAAAATCCCAATCTCTTCATTTTATTTCAAGGCAGATAGAGATATAAATAGAACCGCCGAAGTGTTCCGACCAGCAATCGTGCACCTTCGAGTTTTCAAATTCAGAAGAGAAGAAATGGGTTGCGCGCGCAACCCAGGCGTTTATATCGCCTCCTACCATTTTCGCACGGACATGAAGTGTCATAGTTTGGACCCCGTCTCGTTTCAGATCTGGGATTACTGGTCTGTTGTCGTACGCAACAATTTTTTATTTGCTGCTTTCGAGATTCCATCACTTTCAAAACACGTGCAATTTTACGAGCGTCTGGATACCCGAAATCAGAAAATTTTGAGTACCGCCTGTACGTAGTCTGGGAAATAACAAGCGAAGGACGCACTCGAGGTTAATTGCTTTTCCGAGGATGAAACATTTAGAAGGTGAGTCGTGAGAAATTTGAGATACAAGAATTTTATAAAGAACCCCGGAAACCCAACATAAAATTAGAGAGCATTTACAATTTCTTACATCTGTTTTACTTTAAAATATGGTCCTTTGGACACTTTCATAAAGGGATTAGATTTCCAGCATTCCCTAGCTAATGGAAGATACGTAGTTCGTTTTTATATTTAAGTTACGCATTCCTCGAAAATTAGTAAAGGAAAAGCGGATATTACCTATAACTAGTATTTATTCTAATCTAACGAAACATTGCACATATGAATTTTTACTTCAGTATTACCAGGTATTACTTCACATTTAATCTGCATTTAAATTTGAATAATGGCGCGCTTTATTATACGTTCCGGTTATTTATCATAGGTGGCGTATTCAGATTCGTAGGTCACACATGAAAGGCCGAAGCGTACCGTAACGGTCAAATACACGTGATGACTTTTTATCTTTGTTCAGAACTTTACACCCGTTACACATATAAAGCAGACTAAATTTTTATATAAAGTCAAAGATTATAACTACTTTAGACATAGAGTGTTTTGCGAATTATCAAAATCATTGTTAACAAAAAACAGTGAAACACGTTGAAAAATGGTTATTTCTTTAAGTTTTCCGCTAATTCTATCATGATTATGTGCAAGTGTGAAGTGAAGTGCTCATGTGCAAGCTGTTGGCAGGCTCTGGTAACTCAATGCTTTAGAAGCGGTCGCGTATATTCGATTGTGGCGCCATCTAACAAGCCCGCAGGTTTTTAAGATAAAAGATGCTTGAGATTATATCCAGATGATTTCTAGATGATTTAATTTAAAAACTTATAAATTGAAAAACTAATAGAAGAACCAAATAGAAATACATAAAGAATTGGTTAGTTAATTATTTATGTATTTCTGTTTGCTTTTTCTATTGGTTTTTCCATTAGAAAAATTGTTTTGAAGAAATAAGAAGATGATTCATGTATGGTTGAAGGCAGTTTTTATTTGAAACTTGTAATTATTTTCACAAACATTGGATCTTAAATTACTTTTATAAATGTTGTAGACTTATTTGTTGCATTGTTTAATTGATAAACGCCGAATTCGTTAAATTTATGAAATAAAATATGGAGGTTTTGCTCCAAAAAATATTTTTTCTCATCTGATTTGGTTCAAAAGTAAGGAAAAGTTTCCATCAAAAAAGAATTTCAATACGGAAAAATATGGTTTTCAATTTTGACCGTTTTTTAACCACTTTTCAAGAAGATTTCCAAAAATTCATAAAGATTGAAAAGATTCTTCAAAGCGATGCAAATCAGATTTTGAAGATTTGTAACAGTCTGAAAAATATAACGGAAATTCGATTTACAAATTTGATTAACTTCAAAGAATCCATTCAATCTTTACGAAATGCACGAAATCTTAGGAACCTTCAGGAACCTGCTGAATTTTTCAAAATCTTTTTGAAACATTCGTAAATTGCTTTGAAGTATTCGAAGAATATTTATTATATATTATTTATATCTATTCTATATATATATAATAATTATTATTATATATTATTATAGCAAACGATTTTAACTAAACATTATATTTTCCTAAAAGTTCTTACATATTTAAACTCGATGAATCGAATTTGAAATTTATATAACACTGACAGTTTCAAAAACCGATTAGAATAGGCTAAAAAGTATTTTATTCCTCTTACATTTCTTGTGGATTTTGTTCGCAGAATTTTCTCATATATTATTATTGTTAGGAATCCTTCCAGAAGGTGAACACTTCAAAATAAATTTAATCTCTTTCGTTTAGGTCGATTTTTTGTAGAAAGGTTTTATTGAGCTTCACCTAATTGGTTTAAAAAAGTTCGATTTTGAAATTAAAAACTGCTAGTAAATATAAATTGTGCACAGAAGTTGTTTTTAATTGTAGTTAATTTTCTTCTTGGAATTTTCATGGACTACAGCAAACTTTATTTGATTGAAGAATTGGATTTATGAATGCAAAAAATGTTAAATTATTATCTTCCAATTTTAATTAGTATAATTTTTGAACCAATTATATGAGTTTCAATCTGCAAAGATGCAATCTCATGAAAATGGTCGAATCAAAAAGAAGGGAAGGGGATATTGGATCAAAAATAGTTGGATTTTTAACCAGAGAGGAATAATAATAAATCCGAAAGGACACATTTTTCACCTGGAAATTGAATCCCCGATAAAGAAAAATAACTTTAACAGAAGTTCTTGAAATTATTCGTAATGAGATGCAGTTTTGGAAAATTTTTGTTTGAAAGGAGAAATTCCAAAAATTTCTTGGATTTTTCGAAAACAAATTTTTAA
>NC_046664.1:63415070-63417213 GCF_010883055.1 Belonocnema kinseyi
AGTTCTTGAAATTATTCGTAATGAGATGCAGTTTTGGAAAATTTTTGTTTGAAAGGAGAAATTCCAAAAATTTCTTGGATTTTTCGAAAACAAATTTTTAAACTTGATTTTGAAACAATTCACTTTTTTTTCTCCGTATTTTTTTGTATAGATAGATCACAATGTCTTCTATGATCCCTGTAAATTTCGAGGGGCTTATAGAAGACATTGTGAGCTATCTTTAAAGAAAAATATGAAGGAAAAAATTGGATTAGTTCACAAATCAAGTTCAAAAATTAGTTTTTGAAAAATACAAGAAGTTTTCGAAGTTTCTTCTTTCAAATAAAATTTTTCCAAAACTACAAAGTTATGAGAGTTCAAAAAAATAAAAAAATTTCAATTTCGAATATGTATGAAGTTTTTTGAATTTTTCGAAAATCGTTT
Organism: Belonocnema kinseyi; assembly: GCF_010883055.1. Classification (NCBI taxonomy): domain Eukaryota; kingdom Metazoa; phylum Arthropoda; class Insecta; order Hymenoptera; family Cynipidae; genus Belonocnema; species Belonocnema kinseyi. Next base: position 63,415,494 of record NC_046664.1, read on the forward strand.
TAGAGTTTTTTTAACACTAGAGGAAACAATTACTAAAATTTTAAACAAGATTTTCAACAACGGCTTGGTTGGATTATTCGTCTTCCAAGAAAATGAATTCCACATTGCTGAAGTCGATTTCTCCTTCCGCTACACCCGATTCAACTTCAGGAATGTGGATTGCAACTTCTCTCCCAAGTTTTTCTGTTTGGGATTGGTTCGGAACTTCCGTTACATTTCTTTTGCACTTTTTCGCGACGCATTGAACTTTTTTCGTTTGTAAAGTCTGTTTAGTCCCAACTTTTTCCAGATCAATTGTGTTCGAAGGTCTCTTATCCTTCCGAATTGTTTTTAAGAAACAATTATAGGCAAGTTTGACCGGCAAACACAATCTCTTAGGATTTTTGGGCAGAATACGCCCTTTCAAAACCCTGTTAATATGGGTTAGAATTGCTTGGGCTGACATTCGAACGCAAATAAGTTTAAACATTGAAAAAATTTCTTTTTTGTGGTTATTGCATGTGAAGAAATTGAAGTTCATCCTCCTCTGAAGTATGCTTTCAGATGTACGTCCCAACTTAATTTGTGAGATGTTACTGGTGAAAATTCGACTCAGAATACGTTTGGCCTGTAAGTGCATGTCCCGAAAAGCAGTTCCTTTATTTCTCAAGGAGGACTCTTTTTGAAATGCACTTACACACTCAGGGCATGATTTAACTGAAGGCAAACGGCTTTGCAACGCTTTAATTAAGTCACCAGAGTGACTGTGCACATTAATATTTTTTGGAATGCCACGCTGCTCGTCACCTTCATCTAAATCATTGCTCTCATCCTCCAAAACGAATTCCTCGTCATCCATCTCATTCGGTAAATATTGCGTTCCTGAAAGCAAACTTTTACAATCAGAGAGGATAAACTCCCCGCTGTCTTCTTCGCAATTAAAACCTGGCGAGTGCTTGGATGTTAGACTAGTTATTAAGAGAGATTTGAAAATATCCTCGAATTGATAGCATGTCGGTTTCTTCGACCTGAAATCGTGTGCCTTGATCTGACCAAAAAAATTCTCCAGGGGATCCTGATTGATATTCCTTGTATAAAAACTTTTGAAGCCCAGAGATTGTAATTTTTTCCAGAGTAACTGGAACCCTTGCAAAGTATCTATTAGATTTTGCAAACAAGGAATATCCGTTCTAATTGGCTTTCGAGTTTCACGATGAACAAACCGCATGCTCTTCAATTGTCGCCTTGCGTTCTTGAAGAATTCACTGTGGTAGGATCCTTTAGGCCACGGAATTCGCTTTGGGTGATTGTCTCCGGAACTAACACCGTTCATCCCGTCTCCGAGTGCGTTCATCAACTGAAGGACGAAGGCTGTGTTGCTCCCCGAAGGTGGCACCGTCAGAGGTCCAATTTTGGTGTTAATTGTTCCTAAAAAAGGTGAAAAAGATGATAATCTAAAGGATGCCAAATTTGCTTCAAATCTGAAAGACTGCAAAGAATGTTCTGTTTGAATTTAAAATAAAAAAAATAGCAAATGGAATTATTCGGGAAGTAAGAAAAATAAATAAAAATAAATAAAAAATTTAATAAAAAGTTTAAGGTCAACGCTCTTTTGTGTAATTTCGAAAAATATCTGAGAGATTTGTAGACATATATATTCCATTTACATCACAATACTACTGTAGAAGAAAAATTATTCTTACCTGCTTTCGCTAGGAGATCGACAAAACGAAACAGTTTA
>NC_046664.1:63417313-63419298 GCF_010883055.1 Belonocnema kinseyi
ATTTGTAGACATATATATTCCATTTACATCACAATACTACTGTAGAAGAAAAATTATTCTTACCTGCTTTCGCTAGGAGATCGACAAAACGAAACAGTTTACCGCTGAAGACTTGCATCATCAGTTTTACCCTCATTTTTTTAATTTTGTCTATGTAGACGTGCTGTTCTGTCAAATCTGGGACATTCCTCTCCAGAAAGTCTGAGTAGACGTCGATTTCATAGGCAGTGACAATGTGATCCCACGAGGAAAACCTTCTCTCCTTTTTGCTTGTATCATCGAAATCAATTTTAATATCTTTATTCAAAAAATTATCACGTATGCACTTTAATAAGTGAGGTGGATCGTAAAGTGGTACAATTTCAGCGTCGTCAATGAGAATCATCCAATCTGCAAAACAAAGTGTTATCTAATTATTTAAATTAAATAAATTGGAAGATGACAAAGCTCGTAACAGGAGAAAAAACTTACACTTCTCAATTCCTTTGTCTTCTCGAATTTTATCTGTTTCTGCCTGCAAAGACTTGATGGCCTTCATGTTGGAGGAGCCCTGGTCACAAACCGTCGCTGCAACTATGAAACCTGCTTCTGTGACAGCGCGTACAACCTCTTTAATTGAACACTTTAGTTGTTCATGGGTTGCCTGTCCGGCGCAAAAGTTGTAAGTGAGTGGGATTTTCCAACCGCTCTTTATTCCTCGCCACATGAAAACCAATGCGTGATCCGCATAGTTGCAAGTTCGTTTAGAACCCCAATCCTCAAGGCCTACAACTTTGTCTCTTTCAGCACAGTACTGAACATGAAGCTTCAGGGCAACTTCGTCCCACATGAGAACGCAAACCCTTTCTAAGTCATCAGTAATTCGGTCAGACGCTTCCTTTAAACATTTCTTTATTGTTTCAGTTACTCCATAATCTAAACGAATTTTGGTTAGAACCTGCCGAACTCTTCTCGGTGAAGGAAGTGGCAAGAAACCACACAGGTACCTATATGCAGCTGCCGATCTCTTATAAATTGATAAACATAAAAGCCTTTTATCTGCCGGATATCGTCGACCTTTTTTCGGCTTATTAGCGTTGCGAAGTATCATACCAATAAAACGTTGTGGAAGTGTACTAAGTTTTTGTAAGTGCTCGTCGAACTCAGATGCCTTAAAATTTTCATTCAACTTCTGTAGCCGATGTACATACCTATATTAATTGTGGGTATGCGGGTCAAATGTTCACATTTTTTACGTCATGTTAATAACAAATCTCAATAAGGAAACAAATTTAACAAGCTGATGTGCCAACATACAAATCACTGTGATATTTTATTACCATGTTTAATTTTTCACGAAATATACATTTTAAATATCAAGAGTTGATTTTGATTATTTCCGTACTATTAATTGATCAAATATATTTAAATTCGACTCGAAAGTATTACACTCTTAAACAGAACAGGCTTTTTAAATTCAGTGTTATGCGCAAAAGATTAATGTCCTCGATTGAAATATCCTCGATTTGTTGGATATAATTATTTTTTGGTTAATAATTATTAGTGTTAGGGTCAATAATAAAATAACTCAACAAATTATACAGGGTTTAGAACAGATCTTTATTCAATGATCGTTATTCCACCAAGGCAAGAGAGCAACTAACACGATACGTGTGGTCCAAAGCATACGCACTTAGGCGACCCATAAGCGGGCTCCATATGGGAATTTATAAACAAAGCCATAGAGTTTCGGCGACATAGCATTTGGATTTAATAAACTAGGTCACGTCTCTCTATATACTAATCTTTTAGTAATATAATGTTCGCTCGCTTTTTGTAGCAATCTTACATAGATTCCAACACTCCCACTCAAAAAGTGAAAATAACATGTTTTAACATTATCCCCTAGTATTCCACGTTATTGAACATTTCTCAAAAATTTTAAATAGGTATCCTGTCGTACTTTTCCTATCAAGTTCATTGCTACCCCAATCAGCATCAACGTA
>NC_046664.1:63419398-63421449 GCF_010883055.1 Belonocnema kinseyi
ATTTGTAGACATATATATTCCATTTACATCACAATACTACTGTAGAAGAAAAATTATTCTTACCTGCTTTCGCTAGGAGATCGACAAAACGAAACAGTTTACGGCTGAAGACTTGCATCATCAGTTTTACCCTTATTTTTTTAATTTTGTCTATGTAGACGTGCTGTTCTGTCAAATCTGGGACATTTCTCTCCAGAAAGTCTGAGTAGACGTCGATTTCATAGGCAGTGACAATGTGATCCCACGAGGCAAACCTTCTCTCCTTTATGCTTGAATCATCGAAATCAATTTCAATATCTTTATTCAAAAAATTATTACGTACATAACTAAAAAAGATCAATTCCAAACTAAGAACTGAGCAGGAGAATTTAGTTATACACACAATTTTTTAACTAAACTTTTGATTTTTTTTATAGAGTGAAACAATCTAACCTTTATACAAATAATGTGCCTCTCAACAAATTAAATATAAAATAGAAATGTCATTACTTATGAATGTCATTCAATCAGGGATGTATAAAATTGCATATAAAGCGATGTATAAAAAATGAATATTTACAAATTAACCATGTACAATGAAATCAATATCTGCAAGGTAAATGCGTAAAAGCAAATTACAGCTGCAATATAACAGCTGTAATTTGCAATGGATCAAAATTATTGAACTTTAAAAAAGGATTGCATAGAACGTGCATAATGCGCGAAAGAGTTAATTAATTGAAATAGCTGAAGTAATTTATTAATAAATAAAATTCAATTTAATAATAGCTTTTTTATATTTTAAGAAGAATTTATAATTTTTTGATGCTAAAAGCTGCACTTATATTTATTTATTTTTTTAAAGGCTTGGTATATTTAGTTTCAAATTCAAAATGTGTAATATAAGGACAATACCGTAGACTTCTTTTTCTGTAACTGTCGCGCTCTCTTCTAGCTTCTAAAACATGCTCGTACATTTCTCGCGTATTTTCATCTAAATCACGTTTCTTCCACACTAGACGTTTACAAGCCCTCGATTTTAGCCTTGGAATTTCTACTGATTCAGTAGGCACATTGGCATTTATAGCCTCATCAGTCAATGGTCCTGTAGATTCTTGTAGATTTTCGCCTTCCTTGCTGCTTTCACCGATTTCTGGAATATCTAAACTCACATCTACAGCTGCATTCTCAGAATGTACACAAGAACTGAGTAACTTTGACGTTGACGGAACACTAGAATCACTATACTCAGCACATCGAACAAGAGAACTTTCCCTTAAACTAACACTTCCTGGTGACTTGGAAATCCAATGACGAAAAGTGATAGGAGAGAACTTTTCTTTAAACGGACTCCTGTTCAGTGATGCATGAGGTGAAAGATTTTCTTCTTCGACATCAATTTTTTCATTAGCAGGTTTATTTTGTGGGGTTTCTGGTAATAACAATGAAGGTACTGCCCCCTCCTTCAGTTTTTTTACCTTCGTGCTAAAGCGATAGTCCTCAGTCCAAAAATAGTGGAAACAAATTACAAACCGCTTCTCTAAAACTTCTTTATAGGTTAGTTTCTGTAACTCTGGATTAGCGGTAGCTCTGACCCACTTACAACCGATTCTTTCACATTTCGGATACTGATGATACTTTTCCCGTCGAGTTGATGGACAGCTTAAAACTGAACACTTCTGTTTATCACTTAAAAAGCTCATTTTTAGTATTTTTCTGACAGCACTGGACACCACAAACAAAACACAAGACACTCAAAACATTCGACAGCTGTGATTTGGTAAACAGTAAAGGAGTGAGAGAGATAGATTCAAGTATGGCCCCTGAGCGACGTGAAGGGGGGAACGACCGACAGAACAATCTAACCAGCCCGCAAAACAGTATCAGAATAATAAGTGACCGCGGTTTCCTATACTAGTGTCCAAAGCCTGGCTGTTGGCGACCGACGTTGGACGTAAAGTGGTAGTCAGGGATGGGTACGTATAATACACCACGTAAATTACATGGTTTTCGACATGTATATTATCAAAGATCAGCCCCATGTATCGCCCCCACTTTTCTGTTTTCTTACG
>NC_046664.1:63421549-63429331 GCF_010883055.1 Belonocnema kinseyi
TACATATATGAAAAAATAAGATTATTTTAAGATATATTTTGAAAGCAGTTCGAACTTGAAATTTCTACGATTTATTTTGCTCATATTATTGATTTTATTATTTCTTCTAGTTAAAAAATATATTGATTGTTAAAATTATTTACGTAGCTAATGAAAAAATTATTTATATCACTTTATATCACTTATATCCAATATAAATATAAAAATAATTAAAATATGTAAGACTACAACTTGAGTTGCAAAGTAAAGAATCTTTGTACCTTTAAAATCTTAACAATTTCAAGTTTTGAAGGAAATATGTTTGAACAGAAATATTAATTTGAATTAAAATGTTTTGTGGGAATAATTTGGTAAAAAGTCATTGACAAGACTGATAAATGAGAAAATGGATATAATATTATTCAATATGATGTATATATTTAATTAAATTAAACCGAACGTCATATATACATTTATGCAGTTCAATAATTTATTTATTGCTTAATATTAAAAGCTTTTTTCTCGCTGCATACAACCCCTAATAATTTTATTTAAAAATTTAAATTTAAAGGAGATTTTGAATTAAATTGTTAATTGTATTATTGCAAACCTCATTTCTAAAACTAACAGAGTATAAGCTATTAAACTCTATAAGCAAACGTACTGTACTCATGACGCACAATTGGAGGAAATGCACTTTTGTCAATCAAAAAATGTTCAGAGCCTATAATTTTTTGCGATTTTGAATTTTGTTGTTTTAAATTAAAGATTATTAAATTCTATAGATCTTGACTTTGCGAAATTTTGTCTTCTCTATTTTTTTATTAATAATTTTTCCCCTCAAAGCATGGAAAAACTAGATTTTTTATATAACAATTTTTAACGCTTTAAGAACTGATCAGGAAAACTTTATATTGTCTTAAATAAATGTTTATAAACTCATAGAATACAAATAATGTGCTTATTAATCCATTTATTTGTTATAAACCAATTTTTTGAACAAATTGACCAATAATCTTATTATCGGTAAAAAAATGTTTGTCTAAAAATGCTTCACATTAATGAAGGAATGACATTTAATAACAAAAAAACTTTAAAAGTTTATAATAATCACTGTGATAAACAAATTTTGTGGCAAAATATTAGAATTTGAGATTGTTCGAATTATAATTTCCTTCAATGGCCAGAACGACTTCAGGTAATCCTTAAAATAATAAATATTTAATAATATTTGATAAAATATAACAATTAAAATTTTTGTAAACAAATTAGATAAAGAAGTTCAAAATTTTGGTCCTTTCGCATAGACATTTTTTTCTGCACTGAGAATGTTTTAAACTGTTAGACGAATAACTGCTAGTCACGAAAATATTTGAGAAGTTAACAATAACCATAATTATAAATAATTCCTGTGACAAAATATTCAAGGGTGAGGTTTTATAAAAAAATATATTTTCCTTAGTTGCTACAATGGCTCCGGATAATCCTAAAAAAACGTATCTTTGATAACATTTAGTAGAATATAACAACTTACATGTTTAAAAACAATTTACATAAACAATTTCTAAATGTTAGCAGTTTTACTTGGAAAAAGTCGAGTTTTCAATCTTAATAGATTGAAAATGAATCATAACATTGCATGCTAAGATTCACTGAATACAAAATCTTTTGACAATAACCCACCGACTTGGCCATCAAAGAAAATTTAAATTTGATAAAACCTTAAGTTTAAATATTTTGTCACAAGAATGATTAATAACAGTGGTTATTGTTAACTTTTCTAATATGTTGGTGACTAGCAGTCATTCGTTCAATGACTTAAAACATTTCCAGTGCAAACAAAAAATTATCATGCCAAAGGGCCAAAATTTCCAATCTGTTTATCTAATTTGTTTAGAAAAATTTAAATTGTTATATTTTATCTAATATTATTAAATATTTATCATTTCAAGGAATACCTGAAGTCGTTCAGGCTATTGAAGGAAATCATAATTTCAAAAATCTCAAATTCTAATATTTTGCCAAAATAATTGTTTATCGCAGTGGTTATTATAAACTCTTAAATTATTTTTGTTATTAAATGTCATTCGTATAATAATGTGAAGCATTTTTAGCAAAAACAACAAATTTTTTACCGATGATAAGACTATTTGTATATATGATGTTCGGTTCAATTTAAATAAATATATTCATTATATTAAATAATATTAAATCCATTTTCTCATTTATCAGGCATGTCATTGATTTTTTACCAAATAATTCCCTCCAAACATTTTAATTAAAATTAGCATTACTTTTTAAAATATTTCCTTCAAAACATGGGCATTTATGGGCAACTGCCCAGGGCGGCAAATTTTTGGAAGGAGTGGGGGGGGGGCGGCAAATTGTGGGAAAAATATTGGTAAGTTCTTGGTAATTTAAAATTTTGTTGCAAATATGTCATTCTAATCTCAGAACAGCAAAAGCTAAATCAATTATGCATTTTTTTAAATATAGACTGCTTACCTGATAGTACAATTTTATAGTATGATCCATTCAAAAAATGTTGTCAGCTAACTCAGAATCCCTTTATTTATGCATTGCGCAGTAGAAATTCAAACTTTCGGCACCCCTGGCAGCCATATTGTTTTGAATGATTATCCCATCTTGCACAGTACTGCCAACTATCACATAATGTAATGTGATTTACCTTACTTACGTGAACTGAACAGTGTTTTTCGTTACGTACAATCGCCTCGTGGTGCTAATTTCGGAAAAACAGTGTTTATTAATAAATAAAAAAATGATGCTAGTTCCTGAGTATCTTATTTTTATGGTGTAGAAAATATTCTTAAGAAATACAAACACTGATCAAAAAATTTTTTGGATTTGTTTTGTTTATTATCGTTTACCATATACTACTGAAAATATTTTGAAGCAAAAGTTAAACAACAAGCGATATTGTTCACATTGGTTTTTATCAACAAAATTCGGAGCCAAAATAAAAAAATGTGAGTTTTTATTACTTCTTTTAATCATGTATATGTTTTAAATAATTTTCTCATTGAGGAATTAAATATTGTTCATTTTTTCATTAGATCCGTTAATAATTTTAACAATAAATAATTTTTTTAACTAGAAAAAATAATCAAATCAATAATATCATTAAAATAAATCATAGAAATATGAAGTTCGAACTGTTTTCAAAATGTATTTTAAAATTATATTTTATTCATATTAAACTAGATATTTTTATGATGTTTTCTATTTTTAAATAATTAGTAATAGTTACTCTTATTTTTTCATATATATTTTTTTTATTTGCAAACAGCATCAAATTTTTGTTATTTTTGCTTTTTCCTAATACAATTCAATGAAAAAGTCAGACCTACTTTTTGTGGCGTCATCTCTTGGATTAGTTTGACCGACATTTCTCCTCCGGATCGTAAGAAAAGTACTAATGCATACACATACACCGTCGAGGAAGGGGGCTGTCACAGATATTAGGTCCTAGCAGAGATGAGGTGGGAGATTGCCGAGGCAAAGATATTATAAGCCTAGATGCGGCACGTGTATAGTTCGAGGAACTAATTGTAGACGGCGCTTCCGGAGAAAATTGCCCGATCCCCCCATGTTTCTCAACCCGAAAACCGGACCAACCAACTACTTTGCCCCTGCAATCTTCACCCGTCGAACAAGTCCACCAAATAGCCGATACTAAGTCGGCAAATACTAAATTTGAATAAATTTTGCATCGAGCAAATATGTAGATGCATAACATTGACTTCTAAATTGAATTGAAATGTAATTGTATCGTAATAAATATTTTTAGCTGACATCTTTTATTGAAAAAATTAGTCATTTTGCAATTAAAATTCACTGTCTATGAATAATATTATTCTGTTGTTTAAAAAAAAAAGCGGTAGAAATTCTACTAAATGAAACGATTAATTTCAAGCCATTAAAAGTTGTAATTGATAAACATATTTAGTGGAAATTTAAAATAATTAATTTTTTAAATAAATATGATCGTACAGCGTTCTCGCATGTATAATTAGCGATTTGGATTTTTTTTTATTTAAAGTTAAATGTTATAGGAATACCGCCTCCCTCATGATTATTAATTTAAGTAAACAATAATTCGTAAATTTCTATGTTTGTGTAATTAATTATGAATTAAATAAATTATAATGAAACGATAAAATTATATAATAAAATTATTTTTTATTAAATTTTTTATGTAATATTTTATAGAAATTTATGTACATTACTATGTGTGTAAATTATATCCCGATTTTTAAAATTGAGAAACCCATAATTTCAAAATTGAAAAAATTTATTTTTGAATTTAACTCGAGTGGTTGATCAGAATATATAAATATTTTGCCTTACATTTCTCAATTTAAACTAAAAGGTCAGAAATTATTGGAAAGTTTTAAAAACTTTTATCTCTTAATTATTAGTTTGTAATAAATAATCCGTAAATGAACTATTTATTGTCGCGGGCTCATTCTCATCGTGCGCTGTGCCTGTGGCTCGCAAGTTTGTGCACGCCTGGGGCGCGCGTCTTTTGATTCCCGCGATTCGCGTTCAGATATTTATTCTTTGCATTTAGAATGCTTGAATGAAACTTTATCAAAAACATCTCTTCAGATCGCAGTATTTATATGCGTGTTCATATTCTGAATTTTTTGCTTCAATAAGTACAGTTAAAGATTAAGTTTCTTAAAGTTCTGTAGGCTTTGAGGTACACAATATTATCGTGACACTCGCGCTGAGCACTCGTTTTTTGACACAAAGTTGTAAATTTATATTTTCTGGGCCACCTTAAAATAAACTTAAAAAATACAATCCTTTTTTTCAGACATTTTTCTCTATCTCGCGTTGTTATGCTATTGATAGGATTTTGGTTTTCATATTATTTTTTATACATGTATAAAGCAAAATATCCTACAAGTCTTCTTTCAGATTTTTCACGTATCTTGCGTCTTTTAGCGTGATATTGGAATTTTCGATTATCTGCATATATTACTTACGATAAAACAAAATTACTAGTCCTATTGAAAAGTGGTTTAAAGAAATTTTGTAGGATTTTTCAAAACTAATGTTGTGGTGTTAAATTTCGGGCAATTCTAATACTTTCTGCATCATAAATAATAAGAATATAATAAATTAATACAAATTTGTATCACTTTTTGGGCGAATAACTTTTTTCAATTAATTTGTTTTTGTACCTTTTGTTGTTTTTCTACAAATTTTTCATGTTTATTTTTAATACCATTTTTATGATCAAAACAAAAACTACGTGTCATGTCAAAAAGTAATTCATAACAAATTTTTAGCTCTTTTTCGGGTCAATAATTTTTGTTAAATCATTTTTTTTTCGTAACTTGTATCATTTTTTCACAAAGTTTTTAAAAATATTTTCAATGTTATTTTTCGCGCATAAAACACAACGTACGCCTCCTATCAAGAAGTGATTATTAACGAATTTGTAGATCTTGTTTGAGATCACAATTTTTGTTGATTCATCTTCTTTTGTATCCTGCATAGTTTGACCACAAAATGAGATTTTAATATATCTCATTATTTTTTGTGCAAAAAAAATTAGAATTTTCAACTTTACAAGAAAATCCAAAAAGTTCGTATGAAAATCTTGTAGGGCTTTTAAAAAACAATGCTTTTCTTTACTTTTTTCATGTCTTACGTTGTTTGGCTTATAATTTTGATTTTTGATTGATATTAAACATTTGGAAAATGCTTTAACTCTGAGAATTTTTTTTGTGTAAAAAGAAAGTCATCAAGATAAATTGTTTGGCCTTCTGAGTACTACTAATAGCCGTAAATAAAAATTTTAAGTATAATAAAATGGTCCCAAAATGTGTATTTTTATCCAAAATGGCTGTTATCGAACTCGTCCTTTCTTTTCGGACTTGTCGGACCTTTCTTTTCTTATCCTTTCTCAAGCATAAATGATGAGAATGAGAAAAATTAGAGGCCCTTTAATTGTTGTTATTAGTTTCAGTTTCTAAATCATTTGAATTCTTCAAAGTAAAATGCTGTTACTTTTCTCTGCAATATTGATATTTTATACAATATAAATAAAATCGAAAATAAAGTTTCTTAAGTATAGTCTCAATATACTTGTTCTCTGTCATTCTTTTAATTGTTTTAATTTCGTATTCTGAGTCTTGTCGATTTTTCGTTGTGTATTTTTATGCTAAACAAATTTTAAATTATACATTATAAGGATAGTTTAATTAAATACAAAAATCGAAACTTTAAGGGGTCGTCAGTAAACTGCATTACCAATTGCATGGGGAGGGGGGTCATGCTAAAAAATATGGTTCAAACAGGGGTTGGGGGTCAGTGGAAGAAAAGTTACGAAATTAGATAACATTTAGTACGTTTCCTTATTATTCACTTTTAAAGAATTGTTCTTTTTTCTCTATTTTTAAGAAACCCCCTTTTATCATTTTTTCGCTTAAATCCTTCTTGGTAGAAAGTCTACTATTATATTTGCGGTTCGGAATTCAACTCGTTTGGTTAAAAATTCTAGTATTCAGTTGCAAATTTTATTATTCTGTAAAAAATGAAACTATTTTGTTAAAAAGTCATCTTGTTTCGTTAAGAATTCAGAAGCTTGGTTAAAAGTTGAACTACTTTGTAAACAAATTATTCTTTTGGTTTTAGATTCACCTCTTTGGTCGAAAATTTAACTATTCTATTTTTAGAAAATTAACCTTCTGCGGATAAAAAGTCATTTCTAGGCTGAACTCTTTTGTTAAAAATGTAACTATTTTGTTGAAAATTCGTTTTTTTTAATAAGAATTAATTTTTTTTAACTAACAAGGTAAACATTTCATTTTTGATTTAAATGGATATTTTTATTAAAAATTAATATTTTCTAGTTTAAAATTGCTCCTCCCGGCTTTAAAATTAAAAAATATTATTATATATTATTATTATATATTATTTTTATTATTTTATTATTATATATTATTATTATATATTTCGACTTTAAATCTTAGTAATTTAAAGCGTTTCATATTGCATTCAAATCAATTGAAAGTGAGTTTTAAATAATAACTGATACGAGGGATCTTATTAGCTGTAAGGCATAGCGTATATATATATTGAAAAAATTTTTGATTTTATTTATTTCTTCAAGTGGATTTTTTTTTAAAGTTTGCAATAACAAAGAAAAATTATCCAATTAGGGGTTTTAAGTGTTTAAACTCGTGATTTATTTTTTTCATAAATAGTTTCCAAATAATTTTCACATTGTACACATTATCAATATAATATACTTAAAAACCAGCTGATGTGTACAATGTGAAAATTACTTCCAAACTATTTATGAAAAAAAAATGAATCACGATTTTTAAACCCTCAAAACCCTAATTGGATAGTTTTTCTATGTTATTGCAAACTTAAACAAAATTCACTTGAAGAAATAAGTAAAATCAAAATTTTTTTCAATCCTTGGTGGGAATTTTTTTACAAGTACGAAAAAGTATAACTATTCTTACAGGAAAACACCAATGAATATAATAAATTTTTTAATACTAAGAAATCCAGGTGGCCGTTTTAATCAAGGAAACAAATTTCCGGTCATTTTCCGGCTTGCAAAAAATTATTTAATTATTTTAATTCTTTGGAATTCTTTCCTTTTCCATTTTTTGGTAATAGCCTTAGTTGCTATTACCAAATACACACTTAGGTGCAACCGAGCTCAGAAGTTATCACCTCTCACGCGCTCGATCAATGCTATTTGAATGATTCTATTTTGTTAACGAATCACTCAATTAAGGTAATACTTTT
>NC_046664.1:63429431-63466787 GCF_010883055.1 Belonocnema kinseyi
TTATCAATTTAAATTCATTTCAAATTTTCAAATATTTTAAGAAAAATATTATGTGTTATCATGAACGCAATTTGTTTTCTTATTTATTATTATTTATTATTGAATTTATTATTAATAATTATTTTGTAATATTATTATTATTGATTAATATTATCATACGTTATTTCAAGTTCAAAAAATGAAACTTGTTAAAATTTATTTTTAAAATCGAGAAAAATATGCAAATGTTAGTTATAACTAATTTTGGAAAAGAACTCGAGGTGGACTTTTGAAAAAAATATTTCGGGTTTTGTTTATTTGACAATAACTATTTAGAGTTTGGTGTTTTTCTTTTTCTCTGTAAGTAAAACTTACAATTCTTATTTAATTCTAATGTTGCCGCGCTTATATTTTATTCATTAAAAGATTCTGTGCAAATCTCCTTGGTACTTTTTTATAAAAAAAAAAGAGCATGTATTTGTAAAAACCTACTGATCACAAAAATAACGATTTTATAATCGCTAAATAAAAGTTTTTAAATAAAAACGTACGACTGAGATTTGCAGAGAATATTAGTTGCAGCTATTACCTAAAGTGAGAGAGAAAAACATTAAACCCTAGAAACTATTTTTAAATAAACAATCAAAGTTGTGAAATATTTATTTGAAAAGTTCATCTCGAGTTCTTTTCCAAAACTAGTTGTAATGAAGAATAAAATATTTTCCTCTATTTTATAAATAATATTTAATAACGTTTATGTTTTAGCTTAAAATAACTTTAGTTCACGTTTAATTTAAAAACAAGTATAACAAGTAAAAATTCCCTTTTCCTCTTAAATCTTAAGCTAAATATTATGACGAAAAGTAAATTTTTAAATAAATCCATTACGATTAATTAAATATGTGTAAAATTTATAATTTTAGTTCATTTTTCTAAACTTAAAATTTTTTAAACTACAATTTTTAAAAAATTCTGCAAAATAAAAAAAAATTGTCCTAAAATCTTCCAGAAAATAATTTTCAGTTTTCCTCAAAATCTAAAGAATATTGTTTGATTCTCTAAAAACCTTTCCAAATTCATAAAAAGCTTCTTTTGTACAAAATAGTAAAAAATGTACATTTTTCTAAAAAAAATTTTAAGTCTTTAATTAACCATTATTTGCTTATCAAAAATTATCCTAATTATCCTAAAGTCAATTTTTTAGAATAAAATAAAATTTAACATTTTTCTGGGAATCTAAACAAAATGTTTTCATTCTCTTAAAACCTTTCGTAATTTAAATTCAGCTTCCTTTTTCAAAATCTTCAAAAATCTGCATTAAAAAAAATCGTTTTTCACAGGTTTAAAATTAACTTTCAATTGCTTGAATAATTAAAAATATTTATTAAGCAAAACATAATTTTGAAATTCTGAATCAATTTTCTTTTAGAATCCCTGTTTCAAAATAAAGAAATCATTTGAAATTTAACCATGAATCTTGAGACAATTTTACTTCTACAAATCAAACCAAAAATTATCCGAAAAAAATTGTTTTAAAGTCTTTCAGATTCTTTTTCGACATTTTTAAAAATCTTCAAATCTTAAAATGAACATTTTAAAATAAAATAATAATTTTAAAGTTTTCTAAAATCTTATTGTCCGTGTTGTAGCAAAATAAAAAAAAAAATTTTTAAATAGTTACTTTCAAATTATAAAAATTTACAGGCTTTTTGAAGATGAACTTCAAAAAGCTTTATTATGCTATTACAATACGGTAATCGAAACCTGTAAAATTTTATATCGTCAGTCAATTAATCTTTAAAAGACGTAATTTAATCATTTTAAATGAAAATGAAAATTCATTCATCATTCTTTTTCGTAGATTCGATTAGAATAATTATAATCAATCATTCTAAATCTAAATGTCCTGATAGGTGAGAATACATCAATGCAATATGGATAAAATAACAATTTGCAAATTATTTTGAAAACTTAGTTCCGACGATGCGATTTTTTTTTAGAATAAGACCATTAAGTTCATGTTTAATTTAAAACCAAGTATAATGGAAATTCCCTTTTCGTCTTAAATCTTAAGCTCAATATTATGAAAAGTGTTATTGCCGAAAAGAGCATTTTTAAACAAATTCATTATAACGAATTAAATTTGTTTGCAGTGTATAATTTCAGTTCATTTTTTTAAACTTGAAAATTTGAAAATATATCAAGATATCGTTTTTTTATCATCTAAAGTACAAAGACGTTTCGGATTATATTAAATAATGTTCATTATTCACAGTTGATATTACCAAAAAATAATATTTTTAAAAGGAGCAAAACTTTAAAAACAAGAAGATCTATCTATACGCTTTATATGTAGCAACGTTGCCACAACACTTCAGTTTGACATCGTCCCTTAAAATAGCTTTTGCTATTCTTTAAAAATATTTTGATCATTTGGTACTTTGTAAAATTGAATATAATTAGCTTTGTCCTGCTCCCGATTACTTTTTTATCCCGATTTACAATCAAAACAAACGCATTTCACAATTTTTTTTCAAAATTTCAACACTGCGGATATTTGATCTAAAAGCAGTTTTTCAGTTTCTTTCACTTAGAAAATGAAAAATGTTACAAATATCACTAAAAAAATTCAAAGATTATTTAACACTATCAGTAAACTACGTTTACTGTGTTATTAAATTCAATGTTAGTGTTTTACCAAAGATCTTTGATTTTGCCATGCATTTGCAACGATCATAGGCCAACTCCATAGCTGGCGCCGCCAGACGGAATCTGATATTTTTAGATACAAAATCCAAATCCTTTTTTAAATATAAAGGTGTATACATAGCGAAAAACTGCCTGATTTTAATGATCTTTGCATTCATATTTTTGAAGCTTTGGATTAGAATACTAAAATATAATTTTGTGCAAAAATTATACATCTTTTCGCAGTGTAAAACATTTCTATTTAAAAACTGAGTTGGGCTTGTCATCTAACAAATATCTATTTCTGTTATTTATGGAGTAATATAAAATAATGATATCTTTAGCCCGATAGTCTTGAGTGATGAATAAGCAAAAATAATTTAACAATATAAAAAAGATATTGTGACTCACAAGTGGGATTTCATTAAATATCAATATTTTTTCAACATAAAAAAATGTATAAAATGAAAATGGAGAAAAGTAATCCTAGTTTAATAGGCTGATTTCAGTTTTATAGTTTTTACGATTTTTAAAGTAAAATAAATTGATTACCAAGTAAGAAAGGAAAAGGCACATTTTAAAGATTTGCATTAATTTTAGGGATGTAATTTTCATATAAAAATAAACTTAATATATTGGATACATTAAAACGAGATACATCTGCTGCCAAATATGCAAAATTCTTGCGTCTTAGGGCTCTTTTATACCCTATTTATACTAAAAACAATATTTATGGCTCCAAATATTATGTGTTCCGTGCAAATACTACTCTTGAGTTGCAATATCTTTGTTAGATCCTTACATTATTTAGTGTACTCACTTACATAAATATCATTTTGCAGTGTGGTGCAGACACCATTTTCATCTAACTAATCGACATTTCAAAACTAATTTTGTAATAAATAAAATACGATTTCAGTTTACATAACCAGGAAAATTTAAGACTAATAACACTCAGAAACAATCAATATGTTCTTGAAATTTTGTTTGAATATACGTATTCATCTGAAGTAATATAACTGCAAATGCCTAATATTATTTTTATTAATCTAAATCGTTCAAAATAAAAAAAAAGTTCTAAAGTTCACTGCTCTGAAGTAAATTGTTTTTGGCGAAGATTTACGAATAGAGAGTGTATCAATTATATTCTACTGCGTTAGTGACGTATTTATATGTATTAGTAAATGAAGATACGACCCTAAAATAACATAATATAGTTGATAGACTCTGCATATGGATATCTTTGTTAAGACAACTTTCTTCGGGACGGTGGAAATATTAAATAATAAACACAATCAAAAACAAAACAAAAAGATTTATACCGTAGTTCTTCAATGTCAGTAGTTTCAGAGATGAAATTTCCGAAAACTTATGCGTCCTTTTTTTTACTTTCTATATTTATTTGCAAGACTATATTACTCCTGTGTATATATTTCTTTTATTTATTGCTGTAACAATTATTTTTTTTGTTGCAGGCAATATCAGTTCCGGACAGCGAGGCGACTAGTTTGTGAAGTCCGGCATATCGATCCACGGTGATTATATTCTATGGGCCATGATTTGTAACAGCTCACATATTAAAACCATTTTTGTCACGCTTGTTTAAGAAGAATAGTTCTGATATTGATTAGCAATGCAAAATTTGAAAATTAAACTTATAAATGTATTCTTCGATTAATAAACTGCCATATTGTTACTTTCATTATAAAAAAATGTTTCCAAAATTTACTAGTTGCTCCCTTCACATTCACACTCCTTTATTTTATTTGTTTACTAGCCAATTATATATTGAAAACATTAATTACATCTGTAGGTAAATTTAGAGTTTTAAAAATGTTTATTTATATTTCAATTGACTATTTCAATTAAAACTGCAACTAGTTTTAAAAGAGTGCTTTCTTTTTAAGACGCCAAATGTAGAGATTGACACAACAAAAATGGGTTGTCAACCTATTCAATAAATAAGTACGGGGCAAGTGATTGTAAAATATGTGGACGCTCCCTTATCAATCAAGATAGCTAATTAGGTATTTACTCTTCCCTTCAGATTCCCCAACGCGCTTCGAGCTGAGTATAAGTTTGACTGTTTTGTTCCTTTTGCACATTCCCGAGTAGCACGACCGTGCCGATTATTAAAAAGAAAACCTTAAACCTGGACGTATTGTTCGTCGTCAGTGTCACCATTATTGGTTTGCTCCGAAGGGCAATTCGGATCGATTTTTTCATAATCAGGATCCATAGTTTTCTCCTTTTTAACTTCCTGATACCCAGCACTCGCGTTAACTTCGCATTTGTAACTGTTTACCTGTTCATAAGGTGGATCCTCACCCTGCACCATGCTCATATACTTAACACTTTCGTAATTCGGGTCATTGTGATTAACCGATTCGTAGTTAGGATCGGCGTCACTGTCTCCAGGACGGCAAACCGATGCGTAATTCGGTTCGTGAGGCATACTCTCATAGTTTGGTTCAGAGTCTGTATCCGGATCTAATTCAACTCTCTTTGGCAACCTTACTCTCTCGTATCCCGGATCCTCGCTGCTCGCGTCGCTCACTTGTCTGTGTTTAAAAGGCAAGGCGTAAATCGGCAAGGCCTCTCCGTTTCTCGTACCTGCACTGGGATGAGGTTGATGACTAGGATCTCTCGAGTACTGCGGACGTAGCATCTCGTAATCAGGAGCGTTGCTTGGATTTGAAGCAGGAGCAACAATCGGTGTCGGTTTACGACTCGAATCAACTGCCTCGTAACCATGATCAACTTCGACAGTAGAAGTACTCACGTCAACCTCGGTTGATCGCAAGACTCTCGTATAATCGTCCTTCGCGTCCTGAAAGTTCGGGTTGATTTCGGCTGGGAAGTGGTGAGAGTTGTCCTGCTCCCGCTTCTGAATCTCCACTGATTCGTGACTAGACCATGAAGCTCGGCTCACTTCAATAAGACTGAGCTTCCTCCTTGGAACGGATACATCGCAGTTGAATGCACTTCCCGTCGCAGCAGTATCCGAGTGCATTTCTTCGACTTCTCGCTTTTTCTTAATTACTTTTGCATACATGTCTTCCAAAGACTTACCAGAACAGACGCTGGATCGCAAGCGATCGTCACCTTTACCTCTTTTGTCGGGTTGAGCGTAGAGATCAGCAGGTCCTTCTGGAGGAGGTGGCAAGGGCGAGTTTGCTTGACGCTTCTCAGGCTTCGGAGATCCAGGATTGACAATTGAACTCGTTGCACTCGAGGATGATGCTATAGAAGTCAAGTGCAAGATAGTAGGAGATAGTTTACAAATTAAGTATAAGGGTAGCCAATGGATTTTGATCATTTTACCTTGCCTAGAATGAGCGTGTGCCACATGTCGCAAACTATCAACGCTAGGCGGTTGTGGTGCAGACACGTGTGATTCTTCCACCCGAGAAGCAGTTTGACCAAAGTTTACTGATTCATTGGGAACAACTCTGCTTGTGTCACTGGTGGTTGGTTGAATCTGAGCATAAGTTTCACTTCCACTTGTATAGACTTTGTCTTGTTCATCGATGGCAGCATACATCTCATCTATAAGTTTAACATCTTATCATCAGGATGTTCAGGAATTCAGAGATATTTGGATTTCAAATTCCCTGACAGTTCCCTAATATTTTTTCTGATTTTGATTGAAAGAATGTAAAATAAACCAACTTTGAATAGCATACCTGAATCGTCTGAAACTGTAGCATAATGAGGATCCGTCAATGGACGGGAAGGTCTTTGTTTCGTTTGCGCAATTATATTGGCTAAAGGTTCTCTGACACTGATGCTCGTATATCCTTCTGCAAAAATCGATACATTCATATTTAATAATACTTGTCTGGTTGAACATTCTCAAGGAGTTGACCACTCGACCTTTGAGCATACTATAAATTTTTAAGGATTTCAGAAATTTTCAAAATAATTCGCAAAAATTTCAAAGATTTAAAAAAAAATATATCGCAAGATTTAAAATATTTCACAAAAATTTGCGATTTCAGGAAGATTAAAAAAGTTTCCACGAAGGCTTGTATGCCAGATTTCACAAATATTTGAAAGATTTTGTTGACAACAAAATACTTCAGATTAAATTTTTAAGGATTTCAAGAGATTTGACTGAAAATTGAAAGATTTAAAAGATTCTGCGAAAATGTTGAAAATTTTACCGAATGTTTAAAAAAATTTTTAAGATATTAAGAGATCTCTGTTGGAAATGTATTTTCACGATAAAATAGAATAAGGAACAATAATATGCAAATCGTAATTTTCGGAAAATTTGTAGTTACATACTTGTAAAATTTTTATGAATGATTGCGAATTTTAACAGAAGCTTGTATTTTCTATACAAATATTTTTTTGTAATTTTATATTGTATTTTTTAAAAAGTTAAAATTGTAGAAAATTACTAGAATTTTGACGCTTCCCTGATTTTTCTCTGATCAATTTTTCATTTTTTCTCTCCTTTATTGTTCAAAGACCAGAATTTCAATCTTGTAACATTTTTAATGTAGAATCTTTTATGAACAGAATAAAACTAAATTTTCCACAAAATTAGTTAAGTTTTCGACAAAAAAATAATAATAAATAAACAATTTGAACTCTAAAGTTAAATATTTTTCCATTTGAAGTAATAAAAAATAAACTATAAATTAAAGCACTCCAAGGGACTAAAAGCAATCTTGAATTTTAAATTATTTAAAATTGAAGATTAAAAGTTTCTAAAACAAAAAAATTGATATTCAAATGCTCAATAATTTACACGTATAAAATGAAAGTTAGGTAATGACACTTTTCAATTGAATGGTTTTAAATAAACTGCAGACAAACAGCAAACTCTAGAATCTTTAATTTTTATAAATTACATTATTTTAAACAATTTTAAGGTAGAAACATATGCTCATTATGTGTAGAAAAAATTGAGTAAATATCATTTTGAAAAGATTCAAAATTTTTTTAAAATTTGCAATGGTTCCAAATAATTTAAAAGAAGTGTGTACATTGACAAAATTCGGCTATTCGTACCGAAGTTTCGATGCAAATAGCCACAGCCTAATTTAAAACAAAATATAGAATTTTGCAAATTTCAAACAAAAAATTCAGAAGCTTTTAAAGAATTGTGAAAGTTTCAAAAGAATAAAAACATTTTCTTAATATTCATAAGAAAATTGAAAATGATTTTTCATTTTGAATCATTCTTTTGAGAGAATATTTTAAAAGATTTCCAAAACTGTCAAATGAGAATCTGGAATATTAAATTTTTTTTTTAATTTCCAAGATTTTCTCAAAATTGTAGTAAAAATTTAATAAATATCTTTTAAAATGAATTAAATTTTTCCTACTATTTTTAAAAAATCCTGTAAATTGTAAAAGATTCCTTTTAAATATTCCAGATTCTCTTTTCACAATTTTGGAAATATTTTTAAATGTTTTTAAATATTCTCTTGAAATAATGATTCAAAATGAAAAATCATTTTCAATTTTCCTAGGAATTTTAAGAGAATGTTTTTATTCTTTTGAAACTTTCACAATTCTTCAAAAGCTTTTCAATTTTTTATTTGAAATCTGCAAAAATCTACATTTTGTTTTAAATTAGGCTGTGGCTATTTGCACCGAAATTTCGGTACAAATAGCAGAATTTTGTCAATACACACAACTTCGTTTAAATTATTTTAAATCATTGCAAATTTTTTCTAAAAATAATAAGCGTTGAATTTTTATTTATACCTAAAAATTAAGAACTTCACTTACGAAATAAACATTTTTCAAATAGAACAATTGAACTTGTAAACTTCAAAGTTTAACAGCTCTTCGAAATTTTAAAGATTCAAGGTTTTCTATGCCAAGCAATTCATTTTCAAATTGTTAACTTATGAACATTTGGTTTCAACTTACTCGTCTTAAATGTACAGTAAAATATTAATAAATATTCAATAACTCTTCTTTTTCTTAGTTACATTTGTTTTTTAATTAGATGGGTTAAAAATTTAATATTGTAGGCTAAAACAATATTTTAAACTTAATAAAAGCCTTTAATTACGAATATATTATTATGAAGCTTTTTTAGGTTCAAAATAGCTTAGAAACTTTCAATCGGGCGTTTACATTTTTGTAATGACTAACTCTCAAATTAAAACAGTTTAAGTTTTCATGTTAAAATCTGGAAATTCTTAAATTTTTAACGAATTTATAATCCTTTTTTCAAATCAATTATTGTTCACTTTTTAACACTTAAAGTACAAATCCATTTTCAGGGTGGCCGTTTTAATCGACGAAATAAATTCCCGGTTTTTTCCCGGTTCGCAAACATTTTTCACGGTCAATGAAATTTAAAAAAATGGAACACTAGAGCTAAAAAAATTTCTACTTGAGGTAATAAAAACTTAGCTGTAAATTTAACCACTCAAATTGGAACTGTTAAATTTTAAACTTTTAAAATTGAGATTTAAAGGTTTTTAATTAAAAAATGTTGTATTCAAATGCTTCATAATTTACGCGTATAAAATTGAAGATACTAACATTTTTCAATATAAAAAAATATAAATCCATGTTATCATTTTCAATTTTCTAAATTAAAAAATCAATCAATAAACTTTCAAATTTTCAAAATTATATAATTTTAAGGAATTTTAAGCTGGAAACATCAAATATTGAAAAATTGAAAAAATTTTAACTGAACACTTCTTAAATTAGAAATTCAATTATTTTCCTTTAAAATAGTTTAAACGTCCTTGGAAAGCTTCAAAATTTGATTTCAAAATATTGAGAAATCTAGAAGTTGTTTTAAATTTGTTTTAAATGAAAAATTATTTTGGAAATATTTTCAGAACTTCTAAATATCTGTCAAGATGAATCGAATTTTTTCTACAATTTTCAGAAAATCCTGCAAGTTTTAGAAAATCTCTTTACAATTTGGATGTATAAATAACAATTAAACATTTATTATTCGTAGGCGAAATTTGAGTAATTTTAAGAGATATGTAAAAGTTTTGAAAAGATTCAAACTTAATGTGAAACTTGAAATGATAGCCTAATATAAAACTAAATGTAGATTGTCGCAGATTTTAAAGAAAAAAATTCGACTTCAAAATAATAAAAACATTTTCTTAAGATTGCTAGAAAAATGAAAAATAACTTTTCATTTTGAAAAATTATTTTAAGAGAATATTTTAAAAAATTTTCAAAGATTGAAACAAAATTAAAAAAAAAAAATATTCTAGAAGATTTTAAGAAAACTTTTTAAAATTTACATAATTTTTTATCTTTTTAAAACACCTAAATATCTCTTAAAATTACTCAATTTTTTCTACAAATGTTCATTTGTAAATTGTACACCAAAATTTTAAAATTTCACTCACAAATTAAGCATTTTTCAAATACAATAATTAAAATTGTAACGTTCAAAGTTTAAAGGCTCTTCGAAATTTTAACGATTCCAGGTTTTCTATGTCAAACAATTCAGTTAAAGATTCTTTACTTTTAAATATTTGGTTTCAAATTACTTCTCTTAAATAAAAATTCAAATATTGCTAAATATTCAATAATTAATCTTCTTTTTAATTAAAAAATTCAAATTAAATTGGCTACAAATGGAATATTTTAGATTGAAACAATATTTTTAATTTAATAAAATCCTTTATTTAGGAATATATTATTATGAAGTAAATTTTAAGTTGAAAATAGTTTATTACCTTTCAGTCACACGTTCACAATTGTTTAATGACTAAGTCTTTGAAATTGAAAACGTTTCAGTTTTAACGTTTAAATCTAAAAATTCTTAAATTTTGAACTGGTTTAAAATCGTTCTTCGTTCACTTTTTATCACTTAAAGTACAGATAAACTAAAAAAAGATTATTTATTTATTAAATAAAAATGTGTTTTATCCAAAATTTTCAACATCAAAGGCTTTTATTTTTTATGTCTTCAAGCCTTTACGAAAGCATTTAAACATGCTTTAAATTAAAAATGTAAGCTCAGAAATAAAAATTTTAAATGGAAAATCGAACGTGGCGGATTTTTCTTCTACAAAATTTTTTAAATTCCCGGTAAAAACAAAAATTCGCTGTCATTTCCCGGTTTTTCCAGTCTCGAAAAATTCCCGGTCCAGCGGCCACCGTGCATTTTAAAAATTATCTATTTATTTTTATTTACAGTTGATAAAATAAAAATGTTTTTTATCGAAAATTTTCAATTTCAAACGCATTTAATTTTCAATTGTTTAAGTCTTCAAGACTGCATTTTAGAATTCTTAAAATAAAAAATGTACGCCTAAAAATAAAAATTATAAATGGAAAATTTTCGAAGTAAAAAATTTAAAAATAACTAATTATTTTTAAAAAACTGTTAGAATCGAACTTGGCCAGATTTTTTTTTCTAATAATTTTTAAGATTCCCGGTCAAAAAATAAATTCTCTGGCTTTTCCCGGTTTGAAAAAATGCCCGGTCATTTCCCGGTCCAGCGATCACCTTGTAGTTCATCTACTCACTAGAATCCTGTGAGTCTCCGCTAAAATGTTGTTGAAGATTGTTGTTTTGAGGCTGCGGCGGATGAGGAAGAGGCATTAAAAGTGGCGGTGTCATGTACGGTAAATCCTGATTGGCTTGTACTTCACCGGAAATAGCATTAGCTGCTTGAATATCAGGCGGAGGTTCTGTACATAAAAGGGAACTGTGTGATGATGATCTGCGAGTTCTCGGCGGAGCCACTGGATTTCCACTCGGTTGATTGACTGAAGTCGTTGGTAATGAACTATCTATACACTGACTTGCGTTATTTCTAAAACAATGACGACAATATTTAATTAAATCTTCGTGTTAGATTTAAAATTATAATTCAGAAACAGGGCATTAAAAAAGTACCTAATGAGTTGGCTAGTCTCAGTCTTTTGAACATTTTGAACTTGTGCGTAAGGATGTTCATCTAAAACAGTGGAAAAGTATGGAATTAAATGTGTAGGATAACTCAAACCAAGAAAAGAGATTTTAAAAAAGCGATGCAACGAAATTTCTTGAAAATCTCGAAATAATTGTTCCTCAAAACCTGATGGCTTTTTATTACTTGAAGTTGTTTTATATCTTGAATCTGACATTTTTTAAATTAAATCTGCAAATATTCCGGTTTAATAAGAAAAATTATAGGAAACCTTATGCGAATTGAGAGACATTTTTGTGCATTTGAATACTCTTGCACGGTTAAACTAAAACTTTCCAATTATTTAATAATTTATCGAAAATATAATACATGTTTTGTATAAGTGCCTTACGCAGTAAATTAGTATTTTCGAAAAAGAATTTTAATCTAAAATCATAAAGTTTCGAGGACTTCAAATTAACTACTAAAATGGGTATTTTTAATAATAAATTATTAGATTCAAATGAATAAAATGTTTTTCAAATATTTACAATGGTGTTTTACATCGAAAATTAATATTTTCAAACAAAAATACTACAATTAAAATAAAAATCTTTTAAAATCATTACTTATTGGACTTCAAAAAAAAAATTGTTTTCGTGAAATTTAGGTAAGCTAGCGGTTTTTAATACCGGTTACAAAGAAGTTTAAAAACCCTTGAATAGTTTCAGATTATATTGACGCTTTTGGCATGAAATAGATTAATTTAAATAAATATCATTAGATTTCGAATATTTGAAATTCTAAACAATTTTATTTTCGTTTCTTTTTAAATTCCTAGTATTTTTAATAAAATTATTCAATTTCACAGAAAATTTATAATTTTTCAACAAATTTAATTTATTTCTGTATGTTTCAACTAAAATTGGTATTTGTTAAGAAAAATAATTAGATTTAAACCAAAATATTTTTATTTATAATAATATATTTTACAAGCTTAAATAATTTCTGATTTTGTTAGCGGTTTTCGTCGGAAATAGATGTTTTTATTTTAAAAATCATTAAATTTCAAAGATTCATAATGTTTTAACAAATGGAATTTATGATCGCGTTTTACTTCGAAAACTAGTATTTCTAAACCAAAATCATTATAATTTTAAGAACATTTCGAATATTTGCAAAATTTTGTTGTTCACAGCTTTACAAAAATCTTAGGCTATGTGTGCGTTTACCACAAAATTCAGTAAAAATTATTTAATTAAAAAAAAAGTTTTTTTTGTACAATTACAGGTCAAGCTAGAGGTTTTCAATTTATATTTCAAAGAAGTTGGACGATTTTGAAACAATTTAAGGTTATGTTAACATTTTTCTACAAGAAATCGGTTATTAAAAAAATTCAATTTTAAAGAAGATTTCCATTTTGGAACAATTTATTTTCACGTTATGTTAGTGTTTTTCGTTGGTAATTATCGTTATTAACAAAAAATTAAATTTCAAAGAATAGTTACAATTTTTAATAACTTTAGGTTATTTTGGTGTTTAATCTTAGAATCTTCTAACAGTTTCGAATTAAGTGAATGTTTTTCATTAGAAAATATTGAATTTTCAATCATTAACAGTAGAAGAAAATTGAAAATGAGAGGAAATTGTTCATCGAACTTTTAAATATTATAAATTCAACATTCTTCTATTTTCAACAGATTAAAATTTAATCTTTAAAAACTAAATTGTTGAAAAATTTAGAAAAAAAATAAAAACTCCATTTTGTACTGTTGAAATCTCAAGAAAAAAGCTAAATAATTTTATACGAGAATTTAATAAATAAACAACTCAATCTATACAAAAAATTGGTCAAATGTAGATTTTTTCCGAAATTAACATAATAATAAAAAAAATTCGACAATAGATACTGTGAAATAACAAAAAAAAAATAATTTTAATATTCGCGCGTCTAACACGCATGTATTATTTCTAGTTAAATAAAAAATCATTAATTATCTACCTTTATTGGCTTGTGGAGTCTTAAGTCTCGCGTAAGAATACATAGGGTCTTCTTGAGAACTTTGTTGAGATATACTTGGCTTTTCTCGTTCAGACTTTCTTTCTATAAAGTAAATATTTTATATGAACATTTAGTATAAGTACACATGTGGCAGGCATTTAAAAGTTTAGGCAGAGGGCAGTCTGACGGCGTTCAGAAGAATTTCGACAAATATTCTAAATGCCTGACGCATTTCAGGCGATTAGAAGAAATTACCCATAGAATAGTAAAGCACATTAAATGGCTGTTTAACATTTTATTCTTATTTTTATGTTCATCTAATTATTGAAATAAACGTTTACAAAATAATAAAAATGATTGTATGTCATATATTTAAAAAGGGTTTTAATTTAAATTGATGTTTTACAGGTTTCAAAGGTAAGCAGTTTATATTTATTTCGCAATTCGGTTATGAAAAATTGAACGGATAAATTTACCAATCAAAATGTTTAGTTTGAACGTGGAACGCGTTTTTTGTAATATTTAGTGCAAATGACAATGTAAAATAGCCGCTGTTGTCATTTTCCTTGAAAAAGTTATAATTTGAACAGGAAAATTGATTAAATACCAACAAAAATGTGTGTTCAGAGCTCAAATGATGCATGTTAAATGATGAATTTAGCCATTTAGTAAGAAATAAACAATTATCCTGAAATTTAAAGCAGATAATTTCTCGTAATTTCTATTCATAATTATTGTTAATTCATTATTTAATTAATATAAATGTTTATTCCTGATGTAATGATAACGCCTCTGATAGGGTTAAGATTCATATCTTTTTGGTTAAAATAGAATTGCTTTGTTGAAAATTCATCTTTTTGGCGTGAAAATTCAACAATTTGATTGACATTTTTTTCTTCTTTGATTACAAAATTAATTTTTGTTGTAAATTCATCAGTGTCTGTAGAAAATTTATCATTTTTGGTTAACAATGCAACTGCCTAGATGCAATTAATTTGTTTCGGTTGAAAATGAACTTTTTTGTTAAAAATTCAACTATTTTGTAAAAAATTTGTATTTTCGGTTAGAAAATTGAATTGTTTAATTGAAAATTTATGTATTTTGTTGAAAATTCACGTTCGTTGGTAGAAAATCAATATTTGTATTGAAAAATGCAAGTCCCCGATTAAAAATTAATCTTTTGTTCAAATATCAATCGATACATTTTGCGTTAATTATTTATTTTTTTAAGTTAAAAATTCCATTACCTGGTATAAAATTCATTTTCCGGGGTTAAAAATTCATATTTTGGAGTTGAAGATTCAACTGGTTTGTAGAGAATTCGTTTTTTTTTCTTTGAAAAATTTAAACTCTTGATTTCAAATTCAAATATTTTGTAAAAAATTCGTTTTTGTCTTTAAAATTAATTCTCTTGGATAAATATTTAACTACAGCATTTTTGGATAATTTTTTTGACAGAAATGTAATCTTCTTAGTTGAAGATTCAACTATTTAGTAGAGAAATATTATCCCGTGTTGAGGATTTATTTTCTTTTTTTATAAAAATTAATGTTTAAACTGATAATTTAACTATTTTGTTGAGCATTCAACTGATTGGTTGAAAATTAACTTTTGTATGTTAAAAACTCATATTCTTGGGTTAAAAAGTCAACTGTTTCGTCAAAAATTAATCTTTTCGCGTAAAAATTCAACAGTTTGGTAGAAAAAATCAATTATTTATAACAAAATTCAACTGTTTTGTAGAAAATTCGTTTATTTTTAATTGAAACTTGATTCTCCCAAATGAAAATTGAGCCAAAACACTTTTGGTTAATAACTGATCTTTTTTAGTTTAGTAATTCCCCTATTCACTTAATTTTTTTTAGAAACATAGAATCACATCTTTTGTTCAAACTACATAGTTGAAAATGTATGTTTGTATGTTATGTATGTATGTATGTATGTATGTATGTTATGTGATTTTCACAACTCACAATTTAACTATTTTTTTGAACATTCAGCTTATTGGTTCAAAATAAACTTTTTTGACGAAAATTCATATTCTCGGATAGAAAATTCAATTTTTTGTAAAAAAAATTCGTCTTTTTCACTTGAAAACGAGACTTTCTAAATATATGATTTCAAATAATTATTCTTATTGTTTTGTAAAAGTATACTTCATTAATTAGATGAAAATAGAAATAAAATATTATATGAAATTTAATGTGCATTTTAATACTCTATGGTTGTTTTATTATAATTGCCTAGAACGCGTCAGGTGTTTTTAAGAATAGTTGAATATTCTTCTGAGTGCTAACGACATATATAAATAATTGAAAAAATTTTGGTTTGACAAAAACATTGAAAGTAAACCTTTATCTTGTACAGTAGCATAAAGCTCCAAAGTATCTCCTATTCTTTCTGTCGCTTCATAAATTACATCTTGAGTAGTTGATTCCATCCTACTTCCACTGGTCACATTTTTATCCTTTGGGATATCTGGAAGACTTCTATTAGCAGTGGTAGGCCTGTGCAGAAAGAGAAAAAACAACTTTACTGAATTATTCACCTGAGATATAGAGTTTTTGTAGGCTAAAACAATTCTCTTCCAATCACCAAAATTAAGCAGATGAAGAACTTTAAGGGCATGTGACACAGCTAAATACCTATATTACCGACCTCACTTTTTCAGTTCACTGAATGTTTTTTTAAACCTAAGAACTTTTTTTAGAAATAAAATATCGAGCTGAAACTTTGGAAAATGTATTAGAGTACAATAAAGTACGTTTAGGTACTGCATTTTGGTAGGAACTTCACTGAAAATTATTTTATCTTTTTTCTGAACCTCGACATTTTTTGAACGTTCCAACTTTTTTTATACATAAAATATCGGTCTCAAACTTTAAGAAATGCAAGAGCCGAAAGAAAACTACGTTTAAGTACAAAGCTTAATAATAAAAGATGTAAAAAAATATATTTCAACAATCAATTCCAACGGCATCAGCCTGTAACGTTGTACACGAAAATACGAAACCTGGCGGCCACTAGACGAGGCTCTAGAGAATTCGTATTTTTCGTGTACAACGTTACCGGCTGATGCCGTTGGAATTGATTGTTGAAATATATTTTTTTACATCTTTTATTATTAAGCTTTGTACTTAAACGTAGTTTTCTTTCGACTGTTGCATTTCTCAAAGTTTGACCGATATTTTATGTATAAAAAAAGTTCGAACGTTCAAAAAATGTTGAGGTTCAGAAAAAAGATAAAATAATTTTCAGTGAAGTTCCTACAAAAATGCTGTACCTAAACGTACTTTATTGTTCTCTAATACATTTCCCAAAGTTTCAGCTCGATATTTTATTTACAAAAAAAGTTCTTAGGTTTAAAAAAACATTCAGTCAACTGAAAAACTGTGGTCGGTAATATAGGTGTTTAGCTGTGTCACATGCCCTTAATAAGCGAATTAACATCAACTTTAAGCTGCGTTTTTCTGCATTTAGTAACCTTAAAATTAAACAACCTTAAACCTTTGAAAGTATATAAACTTTTTTTCTAAATAATAGGTTTCTAAATGACATTCAATGTTAACTTTTTCTGAGTCTATATATTCACATTTTAAGTACTTTAATCCATTTTGTCTGAAATCAGGGCACGAACCAACCAGAAAGCTTTAAAAAAAGTCGCATTAGTCGCATAAGATTAGAAAAAAGTCGCATAGAACATCGAAAACATTCTACGAAAAATAGTATCAATTTTTTTAAGATAATCCAAAAATCCTATCAAACACTGAATAACTGAAATAATAATTTTATTTGTTTAGGAATTTCGATTAAATAATTTTCATTCATTTTTCAATACGCTGTGCGCGAACTGGGTTTAAAATATTTATTTCTGAACAGCTAAACTTTTCAACTTGGATCATTTTCAAATGACACAATTTAATTTACATTCATTTATAACACTTTAAAATTGAAATTGCTCAACAAATAATGCTTTAAATTTGAGATTTTATCATTTGAATATGAAATTGTCAGTTTTTATAAATAATTTAGGCTTTACAGCCTTAAATGCACTTGAAACTTTAAATTCCAAAGATTTGAAACCGAAATATATTGCATTTTTAAGAAAATGATGAATTTTTAAGCAAAAGCAACGTATTTTCAACAAAAAGTAGAATTTTTAAGAAAATAACTGAGTTAAGTTTAAAATTTGAATAGTTTAGAAAACATTTGACTTTTAAACCCGAGGGATTAATTTTTAATCAAATCTTTAAATAAAAATAAAAATATTAAACGGCTGTATTTACAATTTTTCAGAAGACAGTTGACTTTTCCATGTAAAAGTTCATTGTAAGCCAAGAAAGATGAATATTTTCAAGAAAACATAATTGCTTTTCTACCATAATAGATTAATTTTTAATCCAAAAGGACAAATGTTCAACCAAATGGTCAAACTTTCAGACAAAAAATATTAAAATTCAACCACAAACAGTTGCATTTTCAAGCAAAACGTTGAATTATCAAACAAAAAAGACGAATTTTTTAGAATTTAGCAGATTTATCAACCTTAAAAGGTTGTAAATAAAAATTCTGCCAAAAAGTTGCATCTAGAATCAAATAGTTGAACTTTCAATCAAAAGAGACTAATTTTTAATAAAAAAGTACATTTTTTATTAGAAAAAGATAATTTTTTTGCCTAAACAATTGAATTTCATCCCAAAAAAGTTGAATTTTCAACCAAACATTCGAATTTTTAACCAAAAAGAATGAACTTCCAACCAATGATATTTAAATTTTCTAATTAGTTTCTAATCATTCAATTCGCGTTTAAGAGCAAAAAATTAAAAAGAAAGTAAAAAGGGGAATAGGGGAAAGAGTGTTAAGTCCGTAATTAAATTTGTAATTATAAGATTCTAAACGTTTTCGACTTGAAAATAATCAATGGTTAAGGCTTGCAATTTGAACAAATTAAGGGATAACAACACCACTCTAGGATTTTGGAAAAATCTATTACTTTATTTTGGCTTAAATAATACTTTAGGATCATAAAAAAGTATGCAGTTGGATCTATATATGATGCAGGTATTGCAGATTATAGATACAAAATTTCAAGGACTTAATTGTTTGTAAAATTTTAAACGCGTTTTTTTTGCAACAACTTTCTTCAAACTGAGAGAACGTATTACTTGAAGACCTTTGCATGAATCGATTTGAAATTTTGACAGCAGATTCACAACATTACATTCGCTGTGGAAGCTCCAGGCCGTTTTTTAATTTATTGCAAACTTTTCTTTATATAAACAATTTACTGCTTATTTTTGGACAAAAGATTTATTCATTTTTTCAAAAGTGCACTATTTCTAAAAAATTTGATTAAGAAAAAATACCCTACGCAGTTCCATAGCCAATAGTGTATCAATTCTAAATTTGTTGGGGTTTTTCCTTCCATGTCTTATACTTTACGAGAAAGCTATCCTCCCGTGAAGGC
Source organism: Belonocnema kinseyi (assembly GCF_010883055.1). Taxonomy (NCBI): domain Eukaryota; kingdom Metazoa; phylum Arthropoda; class Insecta; order Hymenoptera; family Cynipidae; genus Belonocnema; species Belonocnema kinseyi. The sequence continues at coordinate 63,448,417 of NC_046664.1, forward strand.
CTTTTAAAAAAAACGATTTTCAATAAGGGCTCTTTCGCCGTTATTTTGTTTCAAACTTAAAATATAAAAAAATGTTCATCCTTTATTATGTGTAAAAAAAACCCTCTTAACAAGAAATCCTATTACTTTTTTCATACTCCCAAAATAAATGGTCAGAGTTAGGCTTTTTTTCTGCCGGTAGTGTTGCCCCTTAAGAATTTGAACACGGATTCACGCTATCAGAAATGACTCATTTTTGTATGCTATAAATTACAAATGTTCTATGTATGAAGCCTTAACGACAGGTTATTCAATTTATAATTTTCTCGATTAAAATATTACAATTTTCCCTAGTTTTTAATTTCAATTTTAAAAGTTTCAATGTGATTAAAATGAAAACTGAGTATAGCGATCTTCTGAAGAAAATAAAACGGAAAAAAGTTCATTACCCGTATTTTTCTTTGAAAAAAATTCTATAAAGCTAAGAAAAGTCGCGCCAACCAAGCCTTGAAACAAATATTTAAAAACATAATATTATTCCGCCCTACGTTGGAAAAGTATTTTCGTTTATAAACTGCCTTTCCTTGAAAACGAAAAGAGAAAAAATTATAAAAATGTAATTTAGAAATCGTGTTTCTCAATCAGTTCCAATTTGCTTTCAATTTTGTCTACTCCAAACACCCGACTGTACACGAAACCCACTTAAATTAAGCTTATCATATTGTGTAATCTAATCTATCTAGATGAAAATATCTACTGTCTGTCGATATACATTGCAATTATGTTAATTTTAAACCTGCTACCGTTAGCTATAAGATTGTTAGTAATGTTAAGACTGCAAAATTAAAGCTTCTCTTTTCGCTGAATAAGCTATGAAATATTAATTTTAAAATTTTAATTACAATGAAAATTTGTACTTAAAAATTATTTGCTTATAGTATTTGGATATCAAAGTTCAAACATACACAATATGTATTACGAGGTAAAAATTATTGACTTATGCATGCACAACTTTATGTGGAAATAAGTATTTTTATATTGATAAAAAGAGATATTTCGGGTTTCACTCGTGTAAAAAACTACTACGAAACCCGAAATATCTCTTTTTATCAAAATGAATCATCGTGAAAGCATAAAATCTATTATTTTTATATTCAACAAATAAATTCAGATTGTAAAGTTAAATTAATTATGTATTCAATGAAAATAAAGCAATAAACTTTTTTAAGAAAGTACGATGGTGTTTAAAAAAAGTGTAAAAAATTGAAACGTATGCATCAATTAAATTAGACAAGGTTTTGGGAGATCGTGATTTGAAAACCCGTAAATTGAAGGAATAAATGAGAGAATGTGAAATTACAGTGGTGGGGGCGATCTAAAATAAATATATTGTTAATTTCTGAGTAGCAAAGGGATCTGCATGCAGCCATGCCAGGTCTGAGGTTGAAACCTTTTGCCACAATCCGTGGTATCTTGCGAATTAACTTGAGAGATGTCTGATGTTGGCAGTCTGTTGAAACCTTCATTGTCAGGATGAGTGATTGTCACCATACCCGCTAATCCCAGGAACTCATTCCTGTTGTAATAGAATCGCCATCATGAAGTACAAAACCTACTTCTTATGCTCTCAATTTCTTTTTACTCTGGCATTACAAATTTTTACAATTTCTTTTACTAAGAAGTCATCCATAAACTACGCTACCAATTTTTTGCTATTCTGCCCCCCCCCCCCCCCCCCCCCCCCCCAGGAATATAGCAGTTGTCTAAAGGCGGATTTCATGTTTATTCTGCCGTAAACAAATTCTTTCAGATAAGTCAATGCAAAGGTACCGTATTGAATTTAATTGAAATGTATCGAATTTTCAGCCATAAACAATTTCATACCGAGAAATAGATTCTCACCTAAAGCCCATACTTTTAAACCAAAATAGTTACATTTTTAATGCAAAAAGACGAATTTTTTTACAAAATAGTTATTTTTTCGATAAAAAACTTCAAAAAATTAGTTTAATTTGAAACAAAATAATTAAAATTTTAAAAAAATAATATAATTTTCAACATGTAAATATGCATTTTCAAACAAATCACCGAATTAAAAAAAAACATTAATATTTAACGAAATATTAAAATTTATAAAAAGAAAAAAGACGAATTCTTTAAAAGAGAGTTGAATTATCAGCATAAACAGTCGAATTTAAAAAAATCGACAATGTTCAACGAAGAATGATAAATTTCAACCAAAAGGTTACATTTAGAACTAAATATTGGAAATTGCAATCAAAAGAGACGATCTTTCAACAACATAGTTACATTTTTAACCAATAAATATTAACTTTCTAGAAAAAGAGAGGATTAAAAAAAAACAGTTGAATTTTTTACCGAAAAATATTACTTTAAAACAAAAAAAATGGAATTATTAACCAAACAATTCATTTTTAATAAAACAGTCGACTTTTTAACTAAAAAGTATTAACATTCAACAAAATATACTAAAACGTTATGAAAGGTTTCTTATCATTCGGATTTCAAGCCAAGAAACAAACTTTTTGGAATTTTTTATCCAAAAGGATAAATTTCCAAGAAAACAATTTAATTTTCAACCACGAAAATTAATTTTCTAACCAAAGATGAATTTTCAACAAGAATGTTAATTTTCAACAAAGAAAGGTGAATTGTCGACGAAATAGTTGAATTTGCAACTCAAAAATATAAGTTTTTAAGCAATAATAGAATTGTTCAATTTTCAAATTAAAAAATAATTTTTAAATAAATTTTCATTAAAAGAGGTGAATCTTCGAAAAAAATTAATTTTTATCAAAATAGTTGAACTTTCAACCAAAGATGAATATTTAACTAGATTTTTAAATTTTCAACGAAGTAAATTAATGCTGCACCAACATTTTTTGTCTTCGAAATTATTGAATTTTGAAGACAAAAAGACAAATTTATAAATTTCAACCCAAAAATATTAATTTTCAACAAAAAAAAATAAATTTTTTACCAAATAAATTTTGTATTAAAAATGAAATAGTTCAATTCTCAGATGAAAAAATTAATTCGTTACAAACAAAAAAAGAATTTTTAACAAATTGCCTGTAGTTAATTTTTTAAGCAGCGTTGAATCTTTAAAAAAATGAATTTGTAAGAAAATAGTTCAACTTTCAACAAAGTAGTTGAATTTTCAGCCAAGAAAGATGAATTTTCTGCCAAATACTTACATTTCCAAATAAAAACTTCAATTTTTAAATGAATAGTTGAATTTTGTACCAAAATATTGGAATTTTCAACTAAAATATGAATTTTTAACCCAAAAAGATGAATTTTTTACAAAATAGTTGAGTTTTCAACCCGAAATTAGGCATTTTTATGACAAAATTAAATTTTCAACTGAATAGTTGAATTTTAATCTAAAATTATGAATCTTTAACAAAAAATTAATTTCTTACGAAGTTGTTAAACCTTAAATAATTTAATTATTTGACCAGTAATTAGCAAAATTTAACATAATAATTTAGTTAAACAAAGTAATTGATTTTGAATAAAAAACGATGAATTTTAACACAAAAAAATACTTTTCTACAAAAAAAGACGTTTTTGCGACAGAATACATGAATTTTTAACTAGAAAATTTTAATTTTCAATTCAAAGTATCAATTTTCAACTAAAGCTAGAATAGTTATATTTTGAGTAAAAAAAATTAAATCTTACAGACAAAAAGAATTTTCAAGAAAAAAATTCTTTTTTCAAAAAAAGAGATGAATTTTCAACTAAAATTCTGAATCTTCAATGAAAAAAGATACATTTTCAACCAAATAGTTGAATTTTCAACCTAAAAAAAGTTAATGTTTAATAAGATAGTTTAACTTTCAACCAAGTAATTGAACTTTTACCAAAAACAAAAATACTTTTTTTAACAATTTAGTTCTATTCTCAAAAAATAACTGAATTTTCAATCCAATAGTTGAATTTTTAACCAAGCGAGATCAATTTCATACCAAAAATAAAATAGTGGACGCTTCAAAACAAAAAATTAACTTCCAACCAAAAATAATTGGATTTTCTTATTCGTTTCCATAAATTCAATTCGAATTTAAGTGGAAAATAAGAGAAAAGGACAAATTTCTTAAAACAAGAGAAAAAGAAGAATTCTTTATAGAAGGGGAATAGGGGGAAGAGTGTGAAGTCTGAAATATAAAATCATTTTTAAAACTTATTAAGTTATTATTGAACTATATCGTTTTCCATGTTCGTAAAGTTACATCTACTGGACCCCCTCACCCCTTCTTCAAATTGATAACGTTCTTTATGGACGGCACCTAATTGAAGATCAATAGCAGATCGAATAGCCATTTTTAAATGTACATTGTGAACTACAGTGTAGTATTTTGTCAATCAGCATTAATTTCTTTAATTTGTTCATTATACACTAGAGCTTGGATTTAAAAAAGGTTTCGGACATGACTCGCAGTTGCCTTTAAACTAAATCCACATCGAACGAACGTAAACAGTCACGCTTGACCAAACACCAGCTTTCTTTCGGGTTCTCTCATCAGTGAACCGCCGAGGTATCCATTCTCGGAACAAAGTAAATCCGGACTGATTAAATCCAAGTTCCAGTGTATTGAAATAATTTTACTTTACTTGATTATTATTGAGATAAATTTTTGAGAAGAATTACTCACTTGTTCTCATTGCGACGACAACTGCAGATGCAAGCAACGAGAAGTCCTACAAATGACAGCAGTGTTCCAACGGAGATGGCCCAGTAATACCAAGCATCTTCGTCAAAAATTGGATACACCATTTTCGAGTCTTCTTCTCACCTGAAGGCTGAATTCTAAATTACAAGAAAAAAACAGAATCACATCTGATTAAAAGATAGAATTCTGAGTTTTTACATTTATGTTTGACACATTTCTATTGTGAATAGGGTGTCTACTTTAATCCTGGAACAAAATTTTCTGACAATTCCAGTTTTTGTCCAGGTATCTAAAGTTTTTTCCATGTTTAATTTTTTGCGAGTTCATTATAAATAATGTTTTTTTTAGTTTCTAGGAATTCAATTAATATTACAAGACGTTCTTAAATATTTTAGGACGAAAGATTAATTGAATAATTAAATAATACTAAAAACATGATTAACAATTTCTTGAATTTGTCTCTTATGCCTATGAATTTGAATAATAATTGAAACAAAATTTTATTTGATCTACTTATACTGAAAATTTAGTTCATATTTAGGTAAAATAATGTAGTTGAATTTTCAACTGGAAAAAAGATCAGTTAAAAAAATATACTTATTTTTAAGACAAATTGAATTTAACTTTTAAACAACTACCTTGATTTTCAACAAAAAAAAAGAATTAATTACTAAAATGATTGCTATTTAAATGCAAAACTTGAATTTTACACCAAAAAATTATTTTTCACACAACAAGATTAATTTTCTAAGATAAAAGACGATTAAAAAAAAGAAGAATCTTTAACAAAAAACTTGAATTTTTAACTAAAAAAGAACAATTTTCAGCCAAATAGTTGAATTTTCAACCAAAATAATCAACCTTCATCTGGAATATACAAATTTTTAGCAAAAATTCTTAAGACAAGTTAAATTTCGAATCAAGTAGTCTTATGTTCAACAAAAAAGATTAATTTTCAACTAAAATGATAAATATATAACTGGAATACTTAAATTTTCTACCGAATAGATGAATTTTCTACCAAAAAGACGATTTTTCAATAAAATGCCAGAATTTCTAACGAAATATTTGAATTTGAAACTAAAAATATCAAGTTTCAACCAAAAATGAAAGATAAATTTTAAATAAAAAAGATAAATTGTCAACAAACAATTCAACAGTTGAATTTCCGGTCAAAAATTAATGTTTAACGAATGAGATAAATTTTCAACTAAAAAGATGTGATTTTTAATTGGAATAGTTGCGTTTTCCATTAAAAAACAAACTAACTTGCAATAAAAACAAAACTAAATTTTTTAATAGTCACATTTTCAAACAAAGTGACGAATTTTCAACTAAAATTACGAATCTTTAATTAGAATATTTGAACTTGAAACCAAAAACATGAATTTGCAACCAAAAAATTTCTAACAAAAAGATCAATTTTCAAACCCGAAAATTAATTTCTACCAGAAAGTCACAATTTTTCACTAAAAAATCTGCCTGCTTCGCGGGCACATTCTCATCGCGGGCTGCGCGCGCGGCTCGCTTCGCTCGCAAGTTTGAGCGCGCCTAGGGCACGCGACGATTGAATCTCGCGCTTCGCACTCAAACATAATTACACCTCGGGCTTCGCGCTCACATATTTATTCTTTGCATTTGGAATGCTTGAAAAAAACTTTATCAAAAAGATCTCTTTTAGATGGCAGTATTTATATGCGTCTTCATATTTTGAATTGTCTACTTAATTAAGTATAGCCACAGATTAAGTTTCTCAAAGCTCTGTAGGCTTTGAGGTACACATTCTCATCGTGACACTCGCGCTGCGCGCTCGATTTCCGACAGACATTTGTAAACAGGTTTTGTTGGATTTTTTTTCTCGTAACTTTCATCGTTTTTCCACACTTTTTTTTTATTTTACTTTTTTCAACATTATTTTTCACGAATAAAACAAAAAGTACGCGTCCTATCAAGAAGTGATTCTTAACGAAATTGTAGATCTTTTTTAGGATAACCATTTTTATTAATTCATGTTTTTTTTTATCCTATATAGTTTGTCCACAAAATGGAATTTTTTATTTTCCATTATTTTTTGTGCAATCAAAATTCGAATTTTTTATTTTTGAAGAAAATGCAAAAATTAGTTGTGATAATCTTGTAGAGATTTCGAAAACAAATGTTTTTCTTCTCTTGCCTATTTTTTTATATCGTGCGTTTTTCGGCTTCAAATTTTGATTTTCGGTTGATTAAAAAAATTTGAAAACGCTATAACTCTGAGAATTTTCTTTTTATCGAAAAAAGTCGTTAGGATAAATTGTTTGCTATTTTCAATACTATAAATATCCGTACATAGAAATTTCAAATTCAGAAAAAAGTGGTTTTAAAAATGTTCAAAATGCGCTCACTTTTTTAATTTTTATTAAAAATGGCTGGTTAACGAACTCGTCCATTCTTTTAGGACCTAAAAAAAGTGTGCCAATGATGGATTTGATTCGTTCATTTTTTCGAGAGTTATCATGTTTACGGACGGACGAACGGCCGGACAGACAGACGGACGCCATCGTGAAAACCTGATTTCGGATTCAGGGGGTCTCGAAACGTGGAGATCCGTTGAAGAAGTGTGATGTCAAATTTCCGACAATTCTAATACTTTCTCAATCATAAATGATAAGAATGTAAAAATATAAGTTTCAAAAAAATATTCAACCAAAAAGTATGAAATTTCAAGTAAAATCGACCGATTTTTATCTAAAAACAGAATAGTTGGATTTTCAGTTAGAAAAATTGATCAATATATCAATATAAAGCTACTTTCACAGATAAAGAATCATTGTTATTCAATTTTATATCGCAATTAAAAAAATTAAGCACGCGCTCGAAAAAATCTCCTGATATTTACAGGTTTTTTCATGTATATAAAAATACCCTCAATAATTCCAGGTTTTCCAGGTAGGGTAGACACCCGATGAAGTGCCAGTAAGAGCGTCTAGATTTTCAGAAAAAAAAATTTAACAACCTAATACCTTCAATATTAAAATATTGCGATTAAGCAACAGGAATACGAAATTTCGAAAATGGTTATCAATGATAATAATTTAAAATATATTTTTTCAAAAATATTGCAGAATATAAATTTTTATATTTTAATTTACAGTAGGCAATTTTCAGGATGGCCAATTTTATAGTCAGAAAAAATTCAAGGTCATTTCCTGGGCATTGTAATTCGAAATTTCAATCAGTAGAAGCCGCAGATTTTTCATTTAAAGTAAACAAAATTAAATGCACATTAAAACAGCTAAAATTGAACTTTTGTGAATTTTCAACTATTCAAATTAAAACGTTGAAATTGTCATTCAAAAACTCTTCATTCAATTCTTTAATAATGAAAAAGTTATACAATGAAAACCTTTTTATATAAATAGGTTTGATTCTATGGTTTCAAAGAAAATATACCTCACAAATGAAACATTCAAACTGATAAAGGATCAATGCCACCAATAAAAAATATAATTTCCATCCATGTAAGGTGAAGTTACAAAACATAGTTGAATGTAAAAAAAATAATTTATTTTGAACCAAACAATTGACTTTCCAATAAAAAGAGACGAATTTTCAATCAAATAGTTTATCTTTTAACCAAAAATGTAGTTAAATGTTTGAGCCAAGAAGCCGATTTTTTTTACAAGATAGTTGCTTTTTCAACAAAAAAGGTAAATTTTAATCAAGAAAGATGAACTTTCAAAGAAAAAAGATAAACTTTTAGTTTTCTACCCTATTAGATACATTTCTTGTATAAAAAGACGTAAGTTTAAGAAAACAATTTAACTTGCGACCAAAAAAGAAAACTTCTGAACAAAATGATTGAGTTTTTAGCTAAAAATGTTCATTTTTGGATCTGCGAAGACAAATTTTTAACCAATTGGTCGAATTTTCTAACAAAAGGGATTGAAATTCATCCACAAACACTTAAAATTTCAACTAAATACAATGTTGAATTTTCAAATAAAAAATAATTATTTTTGAAGACAGATGATTTATTAAACTGGAAAGGTGAATTTTTAATAAATAAAGATGTATTTGCAAGTAAATAGTAGAATTTAAAAAAATCAACCGAACAGTACCACTTACAATCAAACACTTGATTTTTCATTTAAAAAAAAACGAATTTTGTAACCAAAACGACGAATTTTTTATAAGGCAGTTGAATTTTGAAGAAAACGTTTTATGTTCAACCAAGAAAGATAAATGTGTTACCAAAAATATTACTTTTCTATGATAAAAGAGTAATATTCGATTCAAACAGACAAACTTTTTAACAAAATATAAGAATTTTCAACCAAAAAGCATGACTTTTTTCTTTGAAAATAAAAAGAAAAAAAGAGTACAGTCTGTAATTAATACTAAATTATTTGATAAATTGTAAGGTTTTTTATTGGAAGTTAAACAAAATTCTCCATTAAAGAGGCCCCCTTTAATTTCATCACACTTTTAAATACACATTCTGATGCACACACCATTGTATATTTTAAAAAAAAACAACTTTTTGGTACAAATGCGACATGTATGGATTTATTTGTTTTTTTATCACTTTACATTTACTCTTTAATTGAATACTTTAATTATGTTTTATTACAGTGATACTCTAAAATTAAAAAAAAATAAATAATTTCCTCAATTCGCAAATTAAATAACTAAACCAAAAATCCGCAAGTACTTACTAGTGCAAAAACTAGATCCTGGAACGGACCTCTCAGAATGTTATCTTCAAGTCATTTTCGTATTTCAAAAGCCAGAATTAGTTCAAATTAATAGTGAACTATCAGCTGGTACCAAGATCTTCTTTCACGACAGCAAACGTATGATTCACATTTCCGTCTATCTCTGCAGATGATCTAAATCATTAATTAAACCGTTGACACTTTTTTTAGTTTTCGCTGCAACGCGTCACGCACTACGCCCATGAATACATTACTGTAATTCATACTCAAGTCTGCATTTTTATGGCAAATTGAATTTCACAGAATGCAAAATATCAAACTTCAATTCACTGTCAAGTGATTTCAATAAATGTTCCACTTATTGAGGTATTTTTTTATACACGCCTAGTCGCCTATACGTCAAACATATCACTCAACCTAACCTCATTCGACACATAAACAACAAGTACTTCCATCCCATAAAACTTCGTATCTTTAATAGAAAATGGCCAAGTGAAGCGAATGGATAAGGAGACGTTAAAACTATTTTTTCACTTTTCACTGCACCTGAATTTAATAATATTCAGTTTATTAACGGGTTTTACCTTACAGGTGGCTGAAAAATATAACCATATATAACTTCTAAACTTCGTGTTCTACACTTGTAAACTGAAGCTGGTAATATTACCCTAAAGCGACGAGACTATAGATGATCTATCTAGGGTCCCCAGTTTAGACGCCGACATAACCTATAATGTGCATGCAGATTAATTTGGCCCTGGGCACGACTAATAACAAAGCTTTTTAGGAAAAGTGTTTTTTATTTGCAATACTGCACCTGGTGCTTATTATATAATTAAAAAATGTTCTCAACATTAAACAATCGTTCCAAGTTAACGAAAAAATGCCATTTTTTATGAATGAAAATATATTTTCAGATAATTTATTTTTCGGTTATATTCTCGGTAATATTCTCATTCTCGTCCACCAGCTAACTTCACTTCGTTGAGTGCTGAGCGAGAGCGGAAAACAATGGACCAATGGACCAAATGCTTGTATGGGATTCGGTCCATTTTTGCCCTATTTTTTAATGTCTTTGTAAAAACTAGTTTTTTTCTGTAAAATATTTTTTTAAATATTTAATGAAATAATTAAATATAAGTACGAAACAGTACTAATGAGTACTAAACAGAGTGAAACTAGCTGGTTTTTTTAGTTCATGGAATTTATTATCTAGGATCGTTAGTTAAACACAATTCTAAGATTACAAAATAGACTTTTAAAGTAAAAGCTAAAATAATTATTTGATTGTAATCCTTAAAAATAAATGATCGATTTGAAATTCAAAGAAAAAAAGAACTTTTTTACTGAAAATATCATTTTAAAACAATTCCTAATATCATTATGCACTATAGAATTGCGATTGGTTGTAAAAAATATATTTGCATAATTCATTATTTGAAAGGAGCGCGCCAACAATAACCGCTACGCATGCGCAGTGAGAAAAGATTTCAGACATGCGCAATGGTGCTTTGGGCATTTAAATTTCTAGTCACGCCGTCAACACCAAACGGTTTTCTGTCAGTCGGGGCTTCTGGGGTTGTTATTTTGTACGCAGTATTTTTGTAATTATGGCTCTTTGGACAAATGTGTTTTGTGGATTCGATTCTGACGAAGAAACAGTGAATTTTGGCGCAAGAGCTTTCGCCGAGACAAATGGATCTATTTATGAATCGTTTACGATTGCTACAATTCAAGCTGATGGAGAGGTTGTTTTCTTTTTTACTCCAATTTGTTATTTGTGTTTTTTTTCATGAAATGTGTAGAAAAAGGTATTAAGTATTGAAGCTAGCTTGATCTTTTGCATCTTCTCATAACGTATATAAAATAATAATGTTTCTTTTGTGCTATTTTTAAAGAATGTTGCAAATATTGTCAACAAAACAAATTAACAAAAGAAAACATTTGAATTTAAGGGTTTTATATTTTATTTTTGAAAGAGTCGAATATATCATACATTGAACAAAATTTTAATCTTTTTTAGATTGTTAAAACTCCCAATGTGCTTGTTTCTGTCGAATATTCTAAAGTTTGTGTGGCTATCGATAACTCCATAACAATTTTTAATGACGAAACCTGTAAAGAAATCACTCTCAGTAGTGGTTTCGATTCATTGGTAACAAGCTATTGTCTTTCCGAAGATGGATTCTTTTTATTCATCACACTTGAAACTGGAATTCTCCACTGTTTACATTTACCTAGTGAAGGAAAGCTGGCATTTTCCAAGTAAGTGAAGTATATAAGGTGTAGGTGAATAAAAGCTGAATAAATCCCAGGGATCACAGTCAAATAAAAATGGATTTATTCACTTTTGATTCAGCAAAGACATTTTTCACTAATTATTCATGTTCCAATGATATAAATTTACCACTCCTTATTTACACATAAAATCTGAAGATAATTTAATATATTATTACTATATTTAACATTTTTAACCAGAAAATTATACAAAGTATTAGAAAAAAATCAGTTTACTATGCGTAATTCGAAAATCTTTCACTTACGAATTATCCGTCATAGATTTGAATTTATAAGTTTACATTTTTCATCTAGAGCATTTTAAAATGCAGTTTTAAAGATTTGAAAAAGTAAAAATTAGAAACGTTTCAAATCTCCAATTTTTTATGAAAAATATTGTATTTTATCAACTTTAAATATAATTTATGATGATTTTTGAAAATTTATACATTCAATTGGAAAGTCTAGATAGTTAAACAAATTGAAATGTCTCATTTAAACTTCATAAAAATTGTTTCAATTTAAAAATAACTTCAAAATAATATATTCATAATTAAAGGCTTTTATTAAATTTAAAATTTTATAATTAAGAAAAAGAACAATTTCTTAATATTTAGAAATATTTGACTGTTTATTAAAATCACTAATTATAAAAAAATGTACGGAACTAAACTTTGAACGTTACAATTTCAATCGTTTTATTTAAAAAAATTTAATTTACAAGTAAAGTTGTTGAATTTGTATGTATAATAAATATTGAACACCTATTATTCCTAGGAAAGAATTGAGCAAGTTTAAGAGATATTTAGAAGACCTGAAAAAATTCCAAATTAATTAAAAATTTGAAATGATTTTAAATAATTTAAACGAAGTGACTACGTATATCGACAACATCCGGCTATTCGTACCGAAATGTTAGTGCAAATAGCCTTTGGCTTAATTTAAAACAAAATAAACATTTATTTTTACAGATTTCGAACAAAAAATTTAGAAGCTTTTTAAAAATTGTGAAAGGTTTTAAAAGACTAAAAAAAAAAACAGTTTCTCAAGATGCCTAGCAAAATTGATTTTATTTTGACAAGTTAATTTCATGAGAATATTTAGAAAGATGACCAAAATTGTCAAAAATGAATCTGCAAGATTCTAAGGAAATATTTATATTTTGAAGGATTTGTAAGTAATTGCGGGCAAAATTTTAGAAAGAATTCGAATCATTTTAAAAGACGTTTAGAAGTTCTGAAAAAATTTGAAAAAAATGTAAAACAACATGTTGATGTTTCAAGATTTAAAAATAAAATTTTGAAGGTTTTTAAAGATTTTAAAACTATTTAAAATCAAAATAATTCCTATTAAAGGAAAATGGTAAAGTTTTGTAAAATTATGTATTATAAATGAAGCACTGCAAATTATTTATGAATTTTACGAAGTTTATAAATCTTTAACAAGTTTGACATAGTATGTCGTAATTTGGGAAAACACCCTTAACTGCCAAAAATCGAAAATTATTTTTTTAAAATTTTATTTCATATATTATTATATAGTCTCTGGAGTTATCTAACCTCAAGAAAAAAAGGTTTGTATTTCAATAATTTCAAAAGAAATTAATAACTAATAACGGTGTTCCTGATATATTTACCACTGTTAAGAGGATATCATCATAATTTATTAGAGCTTCAAAATTTCTCATTTAATATTTAAATTTATGTAAAATTTAGAAATTTTTTTCAGGCTTAACACTTAAAAAATGTATTTTGTAATATTTTATTAGTTTGATAAAATCTCTTTCTTTGATTATAATCCAAGTATGTTTAAAGTTTTTTCATTTTTAGTAAATACTTTTGAGTTTTGCTGATACCTAATACATTCAGAATGTATGTATATTTAATTAATAAACATGAACGAATTCCGCTAATATTTCAAATTATTTGTTATTCTTGAAATTTGATAACAGTTATAACATTCTTCTCCATATTTTTTGTAAAAAAAAAGTTCGACGTCAAATTTATTGAAATTGATAATATTAAAATCGGTTTGGCTGAGATAATAATAATAATAATAATAATAATAATAATAATAATAATAAAATTGACAAATTTTAAATGGAAAGTCGTTAAAATTGGCGAATTTTCCATTGTAAATCTCAAAATTGTAGAAATTTGATTTTTTGATTTTTAAAATTGAAGATTTCGCATTTAAAACATTTACAGTTAAAAATTATGAAAGTTTTATGTTTTACAATTAAAAATCTGCCATTTTTAAGGTTTGTATTTAAAATTGTTATAGTTTGGAAGATTTAAAATCGAAAACTCCTGATTTTTGATATTAAAAATCATCACAATTTAAACATTTTTATTTATACATCTTTCAGAATTAAAGAAGTTAAAATTACAAACTTTTACCATTTCTGAATTTTTCTATGTAAATCTTCAAAAGTAAACTACATATTTAAAAAAAACGTCCCCAATTACGTATCCTTAAAATATAAATATTGAAAATTAAATAAGTTACGCTTTTCATTATTCAAAATTTAAATATTTAAAAGAAATTTCGATAACATACATTAAACAATGAAGAGCCTTTAACTAAAAATCTTGAAATTGGGGAATTTTCTATTGGAAGTCTTCAAAACTGAATTACATATATGAATAAAAAAACGTTAGAAAATACATACCTTTAATATATATAAATCTTAAAAATTAAATAAATTTCATTTTTTAATCTTCAACATTGCAGATCTTTGAATTGCAAATCCTTTAAAATGGAACAGATTTAAACTGCAAATTGTTAAGATTGAATAATTTTAATTTTAAACCTTCAAATTTTGTAGAACTTTGAATTGTAAATCTTTGAAATTGAAGAGTTTTTAATTTTTTATTAACAATTTAAAAGTTATGGGATTTTTAAGTTTAAAATTGGTGAATTCTGTCATTTTAATCATTTACATTTCAAATTTCATCGATTTGGAAGATTTAGAATTGAAAACTCTTGACTTTTTTCTTCAAAATCATCACAACTTAAGAATTGTTATTTATAAATCTTTCAAAATTAAAGAGTTTTCAATTTTAAATCTTCAAAATTGAAGAATTTTAAATTGCAAATCGTTAAAATTGAAGAATTTTCAAGTGTATATCTTTAAAATTGAAAATGTTACAAATTATGTACCTTTAAAATATAATTCTTAAAAATTGAATTATTTGTTATTCCAAATTTTCAAAATTTAAGAATTGTCAATTGTACCTCTTCAAAATTGCAGAACTTTGAATTGCAAATTTTGTAAAATTAAGAATATTTAATTTTGAAAATTTATCAGTAACATTTTTTAAATTAATAATAATATTGATAATATGTAATATTGATTAACAATTATAATTTCACGAAAAAATCATTATTTTTAAAAATTCTATTATCACCGTCTATTATCACCTTCAAAATATTTTTTTGCAGGAATGTACAAATTGTATGCAAATTAGTAAAGAAAAAATTCTTTTTAATGAATTCGAGTCTGCGATACACGCTAATAAGGATACGAGCAGTTTTTGTCGATTATTTCGGTTTCGTATTCTTCCAAATCACGGCAGTATTCACGCAATAAATCTGTGATCGGAAATTATATTTTTTTATTTATTTTATTTTATGGTTACTCGTTGAAACCGAGAAGAACTTTTTTTCGCCCGCTTAACTTATATTTAATTGTATACAAATTTTGTAAATTACAAGTCAACAAATGTTTTTTAAAATTCATGATTTTTCAGAGAAATATTTAAAATCGACAATCAGAACATCAAGGTAGTAAAGATGTTCACAGAAAGTAATGACACATTGGATGTTATCATTATCGCATCAAATGGCAACATCTACAGGTAGAATATTTTGTATATTTAAAAAAAAAATGGGGAAATTGAGAATGGTTAAACATAGCATCACCCTTACAAAAAAAATATAGGAAATTCAGTACAGCCCTATAATGAATTTCTTATAATTTATTCACGAGACTAAAAAAATCACGATTGTAAATCATTATAAGAAACTCAGTATAGAAATAAATAATGTTAAAATGTTGAAACAGTCGTTGCAATACATAGAGAAACTATAACCGAATGATTTATTTATTTAAAGTAGGATTTCAAATTATTTCTTTGATGATTTCAAATAAATCAACAGATTTCAAAGAAATTCATAAGATTCCTGAGAATGTCCAAAGATTTAAAATGATCTTAAAGATTTCCAAACATATCATGAGATTTTAATGGATTTCTAGTTACTCACAAATTACAACAAATTTCGCAAGATTTCGAAATATTTCAGAGGATTTCAAAGATTTCCAAACATTTCAAAAATTTTATGGTAATTTAACTGATTCAAGGAATTTTAAAGAATTTTGCTGGATTTCTTGATAATTTCAAAGGATTTATATACAATGAAATTTCAGGAAATTCCTAGAGATTCCAAGGATTTCTAAAGGGATTTTCAGGAATTTCAGAAGATTTAAAGGATGTAATTGAGCCTCTGAGGATTTCAAATTTTTCTATGGTTTTTAATCGTTTTTACAAAGAGAAACAAATTTTTCACTATATTCAAGGGATTTCAAATTATTTTACTTATTATTTTAATGCATTTTTAAGATTTCAATGGAATTTAATGGACTTCAATTAATTTCTAGAGGACTTTTGGGGATAATTTAAATTTTATTTGAAGGGTTTTTAACAATTTCAAAAAACAAATTAAATTTTTTTCTCAAAGATTCGAAATAATTTCAAGGGATTTTAAAGATTTTTGCAGGATTTTCATACATTTCAATTGATTTCTATAGAACTAAATTTCAGGCAATTCCTAGCGATTCCAAGTATTTAAAGGAATTTCACAAGATTTAAAGGATTTAATTGAATCTCTAAATTTTTCACAATTTCAAGATATTTCAAAAATTGTAAGGGATGTAACATTATTTTCTAGAATTTTCAATTATTTCAAGGAATGTCACAAGATTTAAGGAATTTTATAGGACCTTAAAGTATTTAAATATCTTAGGAGTATACAAATTTCAAGATATTTCTAGAGAACTTTAGGGAATACATTTCATTTATTTTATTTTTAAGGGATTTTAAACGATTTTTACAGATTTAAAAATATTCCTAAGCTTCCGAAGGAATTCAAAAGAAGTTAAAAGTTTCTAGATAATTTCGACGTATTTTAATCGGATTCAGTGGATTTCATTAAGATTTCACGGATTTTCAAATGTTTCCAAATATATCAGGGATTTAACGGATTTCAAGTGAATTTCATGGGGAAAAGGGCTTTAAAAATAATGTTATGGGATTTAAATGAATTTGGTAAGATTTTTAAACGTTTTAACTGATTTTAGGGGATTTCCAAACATTTTCGAGGATTTCAATGAATTTCAGAGGACTTCCATGAATTTTAAATATTCTCAGGGGAATTTACGGAATTCTATAATATTTTAAGATATTTTAAAGAATTTGACGAAAAACAAAGGATTTCCATTGGATTTAACGATTTTTTAAAAGAACTTTAAACAAAACGTTTAATTGAGTTTACACTCCAGGGATTTCAAAACATTTCTACTTGTTTTAATGGATTGTTAGTAAAGAATTGTAAATAATTTCAAAAGATTACAAAAATTGCAAGACATGTTATTGAATTTTTAAGGGGTTCCAAAGATTTAATGGATTTTATATGGCATCTAAGTATTTCACATATTTCACGGGATTTCAGCAGATTCGTTAGAAAACTTTAGGGATTGAATTTGTTTTATTTTCAACGCATTTAAAATGATTTCCACAGATTTCTATATATTTCAAAATTTTTTAAGCAATTCAAAAGGGCTTAATATATTTCTATGTAGCTTAACAGATTGTAAGAGATTCCAAAAGATTTTCATATATTTCTATGAACTCCCAAGCGTTTTTCAAGATATTGATGGAATGCACATATTTTTAAAGTGTGAAGGCTATTTGTGCAGAATTGCTATTGTGTACTTCCACGTGAGATTATGAGTGTCCTAACTTTTTTTTTCTTTTTAATTTGTTTACTTTTTAAATTAATTCCTTCAATATTTTTGTATTACTTATTTAAATGCTGATTATCATAAATCTTTTTCTGTATCATGAATTTCCTATAATCGCAAAAAAATTCTAGTAAAATCATTAGAAGCCTATACTGATTTTCCTGTAATATTTTTTCGTCAAGACAAACTTTTCTGTATGTATTATTTCACTGAATTTACTTTTTTTTCCTGATGTAGAATATCGGGATTTGAATATAAGGCTGTCCACAATAATTTCATTGAAAGAAATGAGGAAGCTGCGGAAGAAGCTATAAAAATCATAAAATGCTCTAAGATATTTACGGGTCGCGAAGGAAATAAGGTTTTTATTTGAATAAAACTAATATTTTTGATAAATAACGATAGGAAATATGTTTGTCCTTATATGATACTATAAGAAAATATTCAATTACAGGTATCCCATGTTAGTGTTAATACACTACATGGGGACACATTAGTTTTAAAGGCTGGCTCAAATGCGTTAATGTGGCCCAGTGAATGTTTTAGTTCGCTAAATTCTTTGCCTTACCACTATGTCAAAGTACAATTTCTGAAAAATGAAAGGTACGTATGAGAAAAGTGTATTTTTTATAGAATTTTTTCAGAATTATAGTGAACTCGCAACATTCTCTTTTAAGAAGTTTCTATCCCATTGAC
>NC_046664.1:63466887-63481367 GCF_010883055.1 Belonocnema kinseyi
ATATATTTGGGGCCGTTCGAAAACTACGTTATGCTATTTTTAACACTTTCTCCACTTCACAAATGCGACCCTACCCCCTTTGATCAATATATTGAACGCAGAGAATTAATACGGGGATAAATTCTTTTAAATAAAATTAATGTAAAGGTTCCATATTGAATTCAATATAAAATGCTTACTATTCATAGTTGAAATATATTCATTTTCAATAATATAGTTGAATTTTAAACCAAAAAAATATTAACTTTCTACCAAAGAAATACAATTTTAACGAAAGAGTTGAGTTTTCAAGATAAAAAGTCAAACCTTTTAGAAAACAGTTGAATTTTAAATATAAAAAAATTACTTTTCAACTATGAATGGCACTTTTTCAACGAAAAAAGTTAATTTTAGACCAAACAGTTGCATTTGCATTTGCAATCAAGTTCATTATTTTTGTTTAAAAAGTTTACTATTATATTTTTGGTTCAGATTCCATCATTTTTAGTGGAGAAATTCTATTATTGGGTTACAGAATTTATCTATTTGGAAAAAAGTAATCTTTTTTGACCGCAGATTAAATTTTTTTGTTGACAATTCGTCTTTTTAAATGGAAAATTCCTCATTTTGGATTTAAAATTCATCTTTTGTATAAAAGTCATCTTTTATGGTTGAGAGTTGATTCTTTTCCATTGAAAATCTACTGTTGTATTTTTGGTCCAGAATTCTTCTGTTTTGGTTTGAAATTCTGCTATTTGGTTGAAAATTTAATTATTACGTTGAAAATTATTTTACAAAAAAGTTATCTTTTTTGGCTGAAAAAATAACTAATTCTTTCAGCAAAAAGCACGGATATTCAACCAAATATTTCAATTTTTAACCAAATAATAGATTTTTTAACCTGAAAAGATGAATTTTCAACCCAATGGTCGAATTTTCAAACAAAGAAAAAGATTAAACTTCAACCACAGTTACATTTTTAACCAAATAGTAGAATCTTCAAGCCAGGCAGACTATTTTTTAAAAGAGAAAGTTGAATTTTCAACCCACAAACTTTTTTTCCAAAAAAGATTAATTTTGAATCCAAAAGAACGAGGTATCCATCCAAAAAGAGGAATTGTTAACAAAGCAGTTAAATATTCAACCAAAAAGATATGACTTTCAACCAAATAGTTGAATTTTCATGCCAAAAAGAAGAATTTTTGAGTAGTCAATTGATTTTTTAATTAAGTAATTAAATGTGCAAGCAAATAGTTTGATTTTCAACCAAAATGATGAATCTAAACAAACATGAATTTTTAACAAAGAAGTTTAACTTTTAACTAAATAGATGATCTTTCAATTATAAAAGATGAATTCTTAACAAAAAATATAATAATTGATATTTCAACTGGAGCAGATTAATTTTCAACCAGGCATATGCATTTTTAATAAAAAAGATCGAATTTTTGTCAAAGGAGATGAATTTTCAAACCAACTAGAAGCATTTTCTACGAAAAAAATTGAATCAAAAAGTTCATTTTTAGTCAAATAGTTGAATTTTCTATAAAAATAATCAAACTTATAACCAAAAAAGAAAATTAAAAAAAATGGGTAAATTTTCCAACCAAAAACACGAATTTTCCAGAAAATACATAGTTAAAATTTCAACTAAAAACGATCAATTTTCAACCAACAATGGCGAGTTAAACTTTCCATTAAAATGTTTATTTTTAACCAAAAGAAAGTGATTTTTTAACCAAAAGAAAGTGATTTTTTAACCAAATAGTTCTATCTGCAACTAATAAAATGCATTTTTAACAAAGTAGTTTAACTTTCAACCAAAAAAGATTAATTCTTAATGAAAAATTTAATTGTTAAAGTCTGAACTAAAAATAATTAATTTTTCATGAAAAGTAGATTAGTTAAATTTTCAGATAAAATAATTAATTTTTAACTGAAAAAAGCGAATTTTCAACAAAATAGTTAAATCTTTAACCAAACAGTAGAATATGTAAACAAGATGTGAAGTCTCAACTAAAAATACGATAGTAGATTTTTCAATTAAAAAGTAAGAACTTTCAGCAAAAAAAAGTTGGGAATTTATTTTGGATTCTATTAAGTTAATTCGTATTTAAGCGGAAAAACGAGAAAAAGGGGAAGTTTCTTGAAACAAGATTGAAAAATGATGAATTCTTTACAAAGGGTATAAGAATAGGGTAAAAAGTATGAAGTCTACATTCAGATGCTTTATTTGCAAAAGGAAGTCACTAGTTTTCATTTCTTCAAGAATTTCAAAAAATTCTTATTCACATTTATATTTTTCATGTTTGATGTCAAATTCTGCGTCAACCTCCTCTCCTCTACGTCACAAATCGCCACCTATAAACAAATATATTTTTTTACCTTTTGGTTTTAAAATTCAACAATTTTGTTGAAAAATGATGTGTTTTGTTGAAATATCGTGTGTTTTTTTAAAAGATTAACCTTTTTGGTTTAAAATGTATCTATTTGGTAGAAAATTCGTCATTTTTTTGGAAAATAAGTCTTGTGTGGTTCGAACTAAATACATATGTCGACGTAAAGTATTTTAGGAACTTAAAGTGTTTCATATTGCATTCAACAAGGTATTATTTTTATAGGGAATTTCGAGAATTCGTTACTTTTCGAGGAGGGGTGGGGGGGGGGGGGCAAAACCAGTTTTCAACGTTGGGGCCGGAGGGGATAAAAAATAGCCTAAAATTGGTAACGTAGTTTATGGGCTGCCCCTAATATGGACTAGAATTGTTTCTCGCAGACTTTCACATTAAAAAATGTCTGAGTTTGATTAATTTTCTAAGTTGTAATGTTAAGTAATGTTTTGATGATGATAGAGTGCTTCTTTGTCTTCGATCTGACAAATCACTGAGCATAATTTGTCCATGGACTCTACTCTCAAAGAAAATATATGATGGTCCAGTGAGTGACTTTATGATTCTCCAAGACCATATCAACGACCCCCTTCATCTGTTGATATTAAAAGAACCACTAAAAGACGCAACCACAACTTTCTTGGAATATGTCTCCTATTCGGGTATCTATCTACAAACCTTATTTTCCATACTTAGCACTTTTGGGGTGGCCACTGACCAGGAAAACCGTAAATTAGTCTAGAATTTTGTGCACCAGGAACTAGCCGAGAGTTTTTGTTTTTAAACTATACATTTTTCAGATTTTTTTTGCTTTTGAAATTAATATCGTCTCACTTTTCGAAAAAGATGCATTAGGAATGTAGCTTAATGTTACCAAAACCATATGCGTTAAAATGAAGATAATTTTATATTGAGGATTTTAAAGTTACTCTTTTGTTAAAAAAATCAATGTTCCATTTATACTTGTGTTGATGGATCGTTCAAATTATAAAGTTGCTTTTATATTTTACAGTGACAACTTTCTTTTTATATATTTAACAAAGTAATTACGTAGGTAACCTAAATAAGTTAAAAAATTACCTTTCGAGGAAAACTGACATGAAATTGGAGAATGTTCTAAGCTCACGTGTTATACATATTTTGTCTTCAACTATAAAATTTGCCCATTTGCGGAAATTTCGGTTACTAAATATATAGCACATTGTTAAGAATGATTTCCTATCGAAAATCCAAAATCTATATTTTAGATTCTGAATCACAAAAACGCAAATATCTCCTGAAATACGATAGATAAAATGGGTCCCTTTCTTTGCAGAAACTCTAAATTTATATTCTGAAATAAAGTCAGTTGCTTATTTGCACAGAATTTTCACTGCAATTTTCTCTCTTCTTCTCTTTAGTTGATAATTCATCTTTTTTTTTTGTTGAAAGTTAATTATTTTATTATTATACTACTATTATATTATTGATTCTGAATTCATCACTTTTAGTTAAAAATTCTCTTTAGTTGAAAATTTATTGTGTTTCTTTAAAATTCAACTATTTAGTTGAAAAGTAATCTTTTTTTATTGAATATTCATCTTTTGTTTTTGTGAATTTGTTGAGAATTCAACTGTCGCCTTTTTGAATAGAAAATTCATCTTTTGTTAAAAAAAAGTCATCTTTTTTGGTTAAAAATTCATCTTCTACGGTTGAAAGCTTATTATTTTTAATTAAAAAATCTAATACCTTATTTTTTCACCTGAATTCATATATTTTGGTTAAGAATTATACTAATTTTCCATGTGATGAGAGGGTCACGTGACCAGGTTCTTACTTTACCGAAACTTTTTTTATTCCCTAACTTATTTTCGCACGAAGTTCCACATCGAAATGAAAATTTATGATACTGAATAAAAAGCTCTAAGAATGGTGGGTCTGCTCCTAAATTTTTATAATTATGAAAAAAGTTTTTTTTTTGTAAATAACTTTTTTTGCTTTTTTCATAATAATTCAAATTTAGAACCAGGCCCACCTTTCTTAGTGCTTCTTATTTATTATCCCAAACTTTCAAGTCGATGCGGCGCTTCTTGTCAAAATAAGTTGGGAAATAAAAAAGTGGCGGTAAGTTCAAAATAATTCTTTTAATATAAAGGAAATTTTATTGTTGAAAATTCATCTTTAATGAATGAAAGTTGATTCTTTGTAGTTGAAAAATCTAATACCATATTTTTGGACCCGAATTATTCTCTTTTGGTTAAAAATTATACTACTAGGTTGCAAATTGATTTATTTTGTTCAAAATTCCATTATTTTCTCATATATATTTTTTAGTTGAAAGTTACTTCTATTTATTTGAAAAGTCTCCTATTGAATATAAATCCAGTATTGTATTTTGGGTTCAGGATGTATCTTTTTTGATTAAAAATTATACTAATTGGTCCAAAAATTAAACTTTTTTTCAACATTCACCTTTTTCCAATGAAAATTCATTTTTTTCGTAGAAAAGTAATCTTTTTTTTTCATTGAATTAATCTTTTTGGTTAAACATTTCACTATTTGATTGAAAATTCATCTTTTGGTCCGAAAGTCATCTTTTTCTTTGAAAATCCATCTTTTACGCTTGAATGTTAATTCTTTTTAATTGAAAAGTTCACTACTATTATATTTTTTGCCCATAATTCATCTGTTTTGGATTTAAATTCTACTGTTTTCTGAAAAAGTTACGTTTTTTGTTTAAAAATTTGATCATGTGGCTGAAAATTTACCTTTTTTGTTGAGAATTCATCTCTTTTTCTTGAAAGTTAAACTATTTAGTTGTAAATGCAACTGTTGGGTTAAATATTAATTTTTTGTTGGTTCAAAATTCAATTATTCAGTTAAAAATTAATCTTTTGATGGAAAATGAACTTTTTTGTCGCAAATTTATCTTCATGTTTAAGAGTCAAATGTTTTCTAAAAAAAATTCGAATTTTTAGTTAGACAACTCAATACTTTTGTTGAAAATTCAACGTTTTTGGTTAAAAATTGTACTATTTTATTTAATGTACGACTTGAAATATTAGGAATATGGTACCTACATTAATGTTACTTAGAGAAATGAATTCCTCTATTATTCCTCTATTTTCGTTATAAATCACCCTGTTTCCTCTGTTTTAAGAGTATTTTTGGCTCCGGAGTCTGAAATCACTTTTGCAATAATTTACATTATATATCTCACCTTGTAGTTTTAAAATGCTCAATTCTTTTCAAATTGTATATAATAGAGCATTTAGTATCTACTGAATAACAATTATTACGAACGCTTAAAAGCCAGCCAGGAAAATTTTAGTTTTTGACCTGGAATTCCAGGAAATATTTTTGAATTTTCTTTTTGAGGTTTGAGTGGCCACTCTGAACTTTATATAATCAAATTTAGTAAAGTATTTATTTGTTTCCCAGACTTTCAGATTAAGTTTCGAATATCAGTTCCAATATCGACGTATTTAGTAGAGTCTGTAGGATGTTCTACAGAAAGTATCATTTATCTTGAGGGTATAAAATCTTCGAGAGCGGAGATAGAATCAATCCGAGTTAAGGCACTTGTTGAAAGCTTGCCAGAACTTCGGTTAGAGCGTTTATTAAGGAGGGAGAAGTTTACAGAAGCGGAGATTTTTGCGAAAAAGTATAATTTGAATGCAGAAAGCATCTATTGCGCGAAGGCAGCATTATTCGTGAATCGGTCGGGTCCTTGGGCAAGGGGCAATGCCGATTTAGTCGATTTAGATGAATTTATTGCAACCCTAGATAAGATAAGCGACCTGAAATTCGTCTGCGACTGTTGTAATAATGCATTAATGCCGAGCTACAATCAGATGAAGAGATTGTTGTTATACGCACGCCACAGAATCGTTTGCTGTGTTCAGGTAGATATCTTTAGTTAAATTAAATTAAATCAGGGTGTCTAGCGTCCTGGAAATCCTTGAAAACCTGGGAAAATATTTCAATTTTGTTCATGGTCCTGGAGTTTTTATTTCCTTAAAGAAAAAATAGGTTTTAAAAATTATTCTTCGCTGAACGAAAAAAAGCTGCTGCACCGTTATTTTGTAATTTTTATTTGTTTCCTAATTTTTTGCTTTGTTTGAAAGTAGAAAAATACACCTTTTTAACAACAAATTGTTCATTTTATCACGATGAAAATCACGAAGCTATAACCGAAATTATTGCAAAGTTTCTCATTTATTCCCGAATTTTGCCTACTTCAAGAAGTATTTCATTAGAAATTTTCAAATCCAATAATTTTTGGCTGTCAGTGTATTGAAAAAAAATTCAGTTACGATTGTAATGAGCTTTAATTGATCAAAATTGGATTAAATTTAACTCAGCCCAAACTATTTGCATTTATCCTTTTTGCTTGAAATGTCTACTGTTATGTTATTCGTTGAGATTTCATCTTTTTTAGTAGAAAATTCAATTATTTGGGTGAAGGTTGATCCACTTTGTTAAAAAATCTTTTTTTTTTTTAAATCATTTTTTTAAATTGAAATTTTAAATATTCCAGCCGTAGATTCATTATGTTTGTTGGAAAATCATCTTGTTGGCAGTAGAAAGTTTAATAACTTCGTTTAAAACTCATTATTTGGTTACAAAATTAATTTTTTTAACTGAAAATGTAACTTCCATTTTTGGATGACAACTGATTTTTTTAATTGAAAAGGTTAAAAGTGGTACCACTTTCTTGAAAAAATTTGTTTTCGTTTGAAAATTCATCTCTTGGGTTGAAAATTTAACTGTTTTGTTGAAAGTTCATTTTTTGTTATTTAAAATTAATTTTCTTAGCTGAAAATGTAATTCTATTTTTTCTTGAAATTTTTTTTTCTAGTTCAAAGTTCATATTTATTGGTAGAAAGATAATATTTTTGGAAGAAGTTTTTTCTTTTTTGTGTAAAAATGCAACTGTTTGGTTGAAAATAAACTATTTTGTTAAAACTTAATATTTTTGGGTTGAAAATACAACCGTTTTTTTTTTAATCCGTCTATTTGGTTAGAAAATGTAACTTCTGGGTTGAAAGTTTAAACTCATCGTTTTGGTTACGAATTCATGTTTGTAGGTTGAAATTCATCTTCCTTGTTAAAAATTTAACTATTTTGTTGAAAATATAATTTTTTAAATTTCAACTCTTTGGTTGAGAATTTAACTATTTGGTTGAAAATTGATATTTGTGTTAGAAAATTCTAGTATTCTGTACGAAATTCAGCTATTTTGTTGGAAATACACGTATTCTTTTAAAAACTAATCCTTTTTTATTCAAAAATCACTATTTTATTGAGCATTCGTCTCTTTGGACAAACATTCTTCCTCTTGGATTTGAAATTCACGTTTTTTGTTAAGAATTAAACTGTCTTCTAAAAAATTTAATTATTTGGTTGAAAATGCAAATGTTTTAGGTTGAAGTTTTTTGTTGTTTATCTAACGTTAAAAATTAAACGATTTGGTTAAAAATGTCACTATTTCCTTGAAAATTATATTATTTTATTGAAAATTAAATTTAAATTAGCTTAAAATTTTATAACTCAGTCAAATTTCCACCTATTGTTGTTAAAGTTGAAAAAATATGAAACTGAAATATTTTCGATTGTAGCTTTGTGATTTTTCACAGCAATAAAATTAAGAATCATCAAAAAACGGGTTTATGATTATAAAATCAGAATTTGGCGGCATATGAGAAATTTTTCATGACAAATTTTTTTAGTTTCACTAGACCTACAGTTTCTATTGTGTTTCATGAAAAGTATTTCTTCGCTGTAAAGAAAGGTACCTGGAGAAATGTATTTTTTAATAATGGAAAACTTGGAAAAGCCCTGGTTATATTTTGGAAGAAACGCTAGACACCCCGATTAAATTAATGTTTTCGAATCAGATATCAGAATAAACTCTAATTGTATTTTACGTAGGAATACAACGACGACAAGGAGTTATCGATTCTGCTTTCTGTAATAACAAGTACGTTGCACAAACTCGAAACTTTCGAGATAATCCGGAAAATAAACGCAAGTGCTAACCGAAGTCAAGAAGAAGAAGTGAGCGATTGGATACAGTTTTCAAAGGCTGATTTACTAACCGAGTGTATTAAACATCTGACACACGTAAGATTGTTTCATTTATTTTTATTATTTTTGCAGGGTGGCCGCTGGAGGGAGAACACTGGAAAATCAGGAAATGACTAGAAATTTTTTGGACACGGGAATGTCAGTAAATTTATTCTTTGAGCGGGAATTTCATACATTTTTAGAAGAAAAATGTATCCTATACCTTGAAAAATAAAAATTTTCATATCACATAAAATAAGCAATTTATAATAAGTTCAATTTTAAATTTGTTATGCATATTTAGTTCAATTTTTAACTTTTTCAGTCATGAAATCATTCAGTTTTTAATGCATAATTGTAAAATCTCTTTTAGGTATTCATTTTTTGGCGTACAATCTCAATTTAAAGAATGTTAAAGTGCAGTTTTGAAGCTTTAAACAATTAAACTTTAAAAGGGCTTGAGCTTGAAAATTTCGGATAAAAAACGTTTTCATTTAATGAAATTTAAATATAAATTAATTAAGGATTTTAAAAATTAAACTGCAGTTTGAGTATTAAAAATTGAACACTAAGTGATTCTACAAGGGGCTTTTATTAAATTTCAAATTCTATTCAAATATTTTTTTAATCTAAAATATTCATATTTATATTCTTAACTTAAAGTATTAAAAAAATAATCTTAGAATTGAGGAGTATAATGTGGAACAATATTATAAATTTTTAGCTTTTTAAATTGAAAATTAAACATGCTAAATTATATAATTTCAAACTCAAAATATCAATCTCGAAATAAACAAAAAAACATTTGAAATTATTTTTTGTAGAAATTGATTTTCTTGGCTGATTATTCGTATTTGGCTGAAAACTTAATTATTCTAGTTAAAGATTCATCACTTAAGTTACAAATTCATCTTTTCGGTTTGAAATTTAACTAATCGAGTGGAAGGTTCATCATTTGAGATGAAAATTCATCATTTGTTTGAAGATGTAACTATTTTTTTAAAATTATTTTTTGTTTGAAAATCATTATTAATTTAAATTAGAAATGAAATTATTCCAATTGATTATTATTCCATTATTTCAGTTGAAAATTCCTCATTTTGGTTAAACATTAATTTTCTAAAATGAAAATGTAACTAATTAACTTTGGTGAAAAATTCATGTATTTTATTGAAAATTCATCTTTTTGTTAAAAATTCGTGTTTCTTGGTTCAAAATTCATCTTGTTGCTTGAAAATAAAACTAATTAGTTGAAAATTAACTCATGTAAAAAATTCATCTTTTCGGTTGAAATTTCAAATAATCGAATTGATTAAACATTCTATTAAACATTAACTTTTGAACTAAAGATTGAACTTCAATTTTTCTTTCAAATTTCATGTATTTTGTTGAAAATTCGTATTTTTTGTAGAAATTAATCTTCTTGGCTGAAAATTCATTTTTTTGTTTTTTGAAAATTACACTCTTCCAGTTAAGACTCATTATTTTGGTTAAAAATTCATCTTCTTGGTTAAAAATAAAACTACTTGGCTGAAAGGTAAACTCTTTTGTCCAGAATTTATATTTTTGGATAAAAGTTTATTTATTAAAAATACAAATATTTTGGTGGAAAATTGTTGTTTTTTTAATTTGATAATTAAACTACTTGATTGAAAATTGACGTATTTCTTTGAAAAATCGTCTTTTGTGGTAGAATATTAATCTTGTTGGTTAAAAATTCCTCTATGTTCTTGAAAATGCAATATTTTTTGTGAAAAATTAGCAATTTAAAGTGGTTTAAATTGAATTGAATATAACAGCCTCATTGTTCTACCTAAATGTGCACTGCATCATTTAATTCTTTAATTAATCGATTGTGCTAATATATTAAAAAATATCTTGTAATATAATTTGTCAAAGCTTTCTAAATTAAACATATTAATTGAATCCCTGGAAATTGAAAAAAACCATTATTTATAATAAAATTTTCAAACAGTATAGCTATTCTGATTAGATTGTTTAAAAACATGTGAAATATTTGAATGGCTCCGTACTATGAAAAATTGTACCTAAAAAGACCTGGAATTATCAGAAGATTTTTTCAAGATTTGATTAGACACCATGGAAAATAAAATATTCAAAATGGTATAATTTCAAATTATGAATGTTCCGAATGAAACAAAAATGAAAGTATTTCACAATTGTTCTTTAATATTCAATAATTTAACATTATAATTCAAAATAATTGTATACGTTTTTCTTCTAAAATTAAGAATCAAACAAATTCCCCGTCAGAAGATAAATTCAGTACAATTTCCCCGATTTCCTGGTTTCCCGATCCAGTGGCCACATTGCAACTGAAATCTTCTCAAAGATGCATTTTACGCAGGGCGAAATGGAAGCAGCAGCTCTTATCTGGGTGCAACACTTTTTGAACATAACAAAGGACTTGTCGGACAAAAAAGTTTCAGAATTGTTAGAAGCAATTCCGGAAAAGATTCCGATTTCTCAGTTGTGGCCATGGCTCAAGCATTTTGTGCCCAGTTTGTTATCCATTCAACCCAACACTTTGGCACAAATAATTTCATGGAGTTGTAAGAAAACTAACCAATTGGAAAAGTTGCATCGCAGTTCTTGGCCCCAAGTTGGGCTAGACTTCGTGAAGGGCTTTATTGAACTTCTGAACGTCGAGGAATCTCACGAATGCTCTTCCTTATACCAGCAGTATGCTCAAAAGAATTCCCCTCTGCAAAGACTTATGACACTTGTTCAGACGCTGACAGATTTACTGCGACTGAAAGAAAGTTACAGGTAAGGGGTCGTACTTAAATTATGTAACATCTCGGGGAGGGGGGGGGGGGCGAGAAATTTAGTTACGATTGGTTACGGTCAGGGGTCCTTAACTCATGTACGTAATTTTTTCAAATTCGCAAAACCTTTTTCTGAAGATTATCTTTTCAGTTATAAATTTTATTATTTGGTTCAAATTTAACAATTATCTTTTAAAAACATCCTTTTGGGTTTCAAATTTTACTGTTTTGTTAAACATTCGTCTTTTTGGGTTAAAAATTCAACTCTTTTCATAAAAGATTAAACCTCTGTTTAAAATTCATCTTTTGTTGCTGATAAGCCAACTAAAATCTTTTCTGGATGAAAACTATTCTTTCTGTAAATTTGTCTTTTTCATTAAAAAATTCATCTTTTTTAGTAGAAATATTGCATCTTTTTCCGATACAAAATGCAACTGTTTTGTTGAAAGTAAACTATTTCCTAGAAAATTTACTTTTTGTGTAAAATTAATATTTTTGTGTTAAAAGTAAATTTTTTGTTGTTGAAAATTTGTCTTTTTGATTTTAAAAATTCACCTGTCTTAATAGAATTTTCATTTTTCTTGGATGAAAATGCAAACAATCTTGGTAAAAGGTCATACTTTTTGGTTGAAAATCGACTGTTTAGAAAAAAAGTAATTTATTTTTATTGTTCTTATTTTTATTATAAATTAACTTGTTCTTATTACGGTGTTGGGAAGTAAACTGGAATCTTCTTTTGACTATTTTTTTAAGGTTTTTTCTAATTCATCTGTTTTTGAAGAAATTTCATTTTTCTTGAATAAAAATGCAACTGTTCGGTTCAAATTTAAATTCTTTTTTGTATGTTTGTCTTTTTATTTTAAAAGCCATTTGCCTTAGCAGAAGTAACATGTTTCTTCGATTAAAATGCAACTGCTTGATTGGAAATTCAAAAATTTCTTTAAAATTCAACTAGTTTTTAAAATTTCTTTTTGTTTTTAATAAAAATTCATCTGTTTTAAGAGAAATTTCATCTTTTGTATAAAAATGCAACTATTCTGTAGAGAATTTAATAATTTTGTTGAAAACTTCTCGTTTTCGGTTAAATTATTTTGTTAAGGAATCATTTTTTCTTTTTCAAGATTTATGTTTTTAGTAGGAAATTCATCTCTTTGGTTGAAAGTAGAAGTACTCTGTTGAAAATTAAGTTTTTTAAATTAAAAATCCATCTAGTTGGGTAAAGTTAGACTACATCGTTAAAAATGAATTTTTTTGATTGATTGTCTTTGAATGATAATTTAACTTTTTCATTTTTTTTTTTAAATTGATCTTCTGAGGTGAAAATTCTTTTATTTTGCTTTAAAAAAAACCTTTTTTTCGTTTGAAATTTCATTTTTTTGGGTACAAATGAACCGCTGGCGACCAAAAGGGGACACGGCCGGATTCAGCCTGAGAAGAAAGACTGATACTTGTAGAGAATTTCAAGGCGCATCTTTTTTTCCTCTTGCAAAAATTTATAGGTTTTGTAGTTTTTGAGATAATTGGTAAAAAGTGGATTTTTTGAAAACGAAAAATTCCAATCTTTTTTCACGTCAACTCGCGCTAATTTAGCCAATTTTTATCATTTTCCGATTTCCCCAATATAAAGTACGTGTTTAAGTCTTCTGAAACTATCTAAGAAAGAAAAACGAGAATATTGTAATAAATAAGAAGTTATTAATTTTTTTTGAGGCAATGCAAAAATCATGAATTTTAACCTTCAAGCGCCTCGTTTAGCGAACGAATTTTAAGCTACGGAAAGCTTTCAGTGAGAAAGTTGTTTATTACGGTTCAAAGAAGTTTTCTGGAAAGTTTTAGATCAATTGGATTAATAGTTCAAAAATTATGAATGTTTTAAAATCCAAGCGGTAATCTTGACGCTGCCCAAAAACGTGCCTGGCCGGCTACGTGCGCGCTGCAGCGAACGACGTGAAGGTCAAGTCAATCAGGCTGAATCCGGCCGATTCCCCTTTTGGTCGCCAACGGTTCAAATGCATCAGTTTCGTGGAAAAATATTTTTTTGCTAAGAGGTCATATTTTTTGTTTTAAAATTAAATTTGTATAGAGAATATCCGTCTTTGGTCCAGGAAAAATCAGGGAATTTTGAAAATGAAGTTCTCGGGCACCCCGCCTAATTCTACTAGCAATAGCTGCCAAAACATTTCTGAAAACTAAAAATTACTTACAGTAAGAGGGAGTTAGAAATATTTTTTACGGTTTATTACAGGGTAGGTGGGACTTAGAGAGGGCCTATAATCCGTTACGTAATTTAAGTAAGGCCCCTAAGTGCGGCATTGATTTCAAGATCGATATTATTAATTTAAACTCTCTTCGCTAATCAGTATTCCATTAATTCAAAAGGATTGTGGTATCTTTGGATACGTACATGGGCGATCCAACAGAAATGATCTATTTATTATTAAATAAAGTACACATAGAGGAGATGAAGTGCTTTGCTGAAAATTTCTTGCACCAGTACATGCTGAACCACGGCTTGAAAAACGATCATGTCTTTTCCTTGTTTATTCAGGTATGTTTTAGAAAGATTTAAAAATCTTTGACCTTATTTTTTTACCAGCAAATATAAAAAATGTGCATTTTTAAGAAAAATGTTTTTGGTGACAGCTCAGAACCCTTAGATATATTTGCAATCAACCTATATTACAACCTATATTCAATAATAAAGTTAATGTGAAAAATTCCTGGAAATAAAACCAATAAATCAACAAAAAATGCGGACAAAAACCATAAAATGTTCCTATTGAAATTTGTAAAAAGAAAACAGATTTCCTGAAAAAGAAAAGAACAACATTTTTTGTTTTCGGCGAAAATAAAAAATAGAAAAGAAAAATGAGAAGGCAACCAACCAAATCCCCTTCCTTCTCTTTTTTATTTTTATTATTATCAAATCACAATGAAAAACATTTGTAAAGAAGAATCATGAACGTTCCGGCACTCATACAGCACCCTTATCAAGGCAAAAAAATTCGAGCAAGCAGGAACAGCAACGAAATCACGATGCTCTCTTCCTGACATCCGAGAATCAAATGAGGATCAGATTGAAAACGCATCACAAACATACCTGAAATCTCAATCATAAACACATCAGAAATAGAGAAAGTAAAAGAAAATAAAGATTTATGAAAGCTCAGTGCTACGAGGGTAGTTCAATAAGTCCTTAGAATGAAGTATAAAAACAATTTTTTTTGGGTAAATTTTTTTTTATCTTTCAACATAATCTCCTTGGAGCTCTATA
>NC_046664.1:63481467-63514656 GCF_010883055.1 Belonocnema kinseyi
TATATCTATTCGGGAGTGGTGCTGACTGAAAACAGATGATTTGGAGCGATTCGCGCGCCATATGTTGGTCATTCTAAGGACTTATTGAACTACCCTCGTAAATATAATTAATCATACTAGCATAACTCTTGATTAACTTGTAGATTATTTCCATAAATTCTCAAAAATTAATAATAAAATTAATAACTCTCAAAATTATTAAATTTTTTAGGACATTTTAAATCTTTTTTCAAATTTCAATAGAACAATTTTATGGTGGTTGTTTAAATTTGCTCGTTGAATTCTTGGTTTTTTTTCAGGAATTTTTCACATTAAAAGTTATTTTTTTATTTTTATGCAAACTTAACAATTTGACTGAAAAGTCATTCATTTGATTGAAAATTCATCTTTTCGGGCGGAAAATTAATTTATTTTGGTGGAAATTACACCTTTATTGGTTAACAATCACAAATGTTTGTTTGAAAATTAATATGTTTGGATTAAGCATTCAACTATTTTGTTGAAATTTTTTTGTTTTGTTTAATTCAACTCTTCTTGGCTTCAAATAAAAATATTTTTGGTTGAAATATCAACTATTACATTTTTTAATTGAGAATTCCTCTTTTTAATTGAAAATTCAACTACCTACTTAGATGGAATGGGAACTACTTTGTTAATTTTTTTTATTATTCATCATTTTAGTTAAAACTATTCGGTTGAAAATGCCTAAATTTTCTAAAAAATTCTCCTTTTGTGGTATAATATTAATCTTCTTGGTTGAAAATTAACTTTTTGTACTGCAAATTGAACTATTTCATTTTATAAAGAATATTTCTCTTTTGCTGAAAAAAATTTAATCTTTTAGGTTGAAAATTAAACTTTTTTTTAGAAAAGTTTTTGTTTAAATTTAAAAGTTATTTTTTAAATTTAATTCATCTTTTTTGGTTTAATTCAACTGTTCTTGGTTTAAAATTATAATATTTTTTGGTTGAAATATCAACATCTGTTTAGTTGAAAATTAAACTGTTTTGTGGCAAATTCTTTTTTTTTGTGTAACATATTTATGGTTAAAATATCAACTATTAGTTTATCCATTGGGAATTCATCTTTTTTGGTTTAAAATTTAACTACTTACTTAGATCAAAGTGGAACTACTTAGTAAAAAAATTTTTTTTTTTATGATTGATCATTTTAGTTAGAAACCTGTTTTTTTCGCTTAAAATTCTTTTTGTTTTTTGGCTGAAAATTTATTTTCTTCACTTAAAAATTGAACTATTCGGTTGAGAATCCCTGTATATTCTATAAAAATTCGTATTTTGTGATACAATATTAGTTTTTTTTGGGTATAAAATCGGTTTCTTTGGTTGAAAATTAACATTTTTTCAACTGAAAATTGAAAGATATTTTTTCTAGAAAATGTATCTTTGTTGGTAGAAATTTAATCTTCTTGGTTGAAATTTATCTGTTTGGTGGAAAATTCAATTATTTTGTTGAAAATTTGTCTTCGTTGGTAGAACGAACATTAATTTTTTTAACTGAAAATGTAACTTTTTCATTTTTGTAAAAAATTTATCTTTTTTAGTTGAAAGTTCAATTCTTTAAGGAGGAAATTGATATTTTTGGGTCGAAAATGAAACTTTTTTGTAAAAATTCATAATTTTGGATTGGAAACTCAACAGTTTTGCAGGAAATTCGTATTTTTGGGTTGAAGATTTGTCATTTCGGATCAAATTTTTTTTCACTGAAAAATTCTATTCTTTGATAATTCAACTATTTTGTTGAGAACTCTTCTTGTTGGATTGGAAATTAGTCAGTTTTGGTTGAGAATTCATCTGATTTGTTGAAAATTCGTATCTATCGTTTAATTAAATTCTTTTTGATTTGAAATTAAAATACTTTTCTTTAGTATGCTGAGGATTTTTTAAATCAAAGATTTATCATTTTGATTGAAAATGTAACTTTTGTTGAAAATGGTAAATTTGAGATTTTGCAACCCGATGATGTATGCCAACCAAAAAAAATTAACCATCTTTAAATTACAGAAAACTTTGAGGAATTCAAAAATCTCATCCTTCTTGGAAGAAGCACCTTGGGAGAAACGAGTCGCTATGGTCATCGGATTCATTCACAATATTCAAAATCGATTGCAATTGATCCTGGAAGTCTTGAAAGCAGCCCCAGTTCCTTGGAGTTCTACGATGCTTTCTCTTGCTGAACAAAGTTACGCTTACGATCACATTTTGGTCTCTAAAATCAGAACGGAAAGAAATTCTATTCCTGTTAAGCTGATTCTGAAAAAATACGGTTTTGAGCACGTCGGGATAAATAATGTTAGTAATCTAGTCTTTTGAAAATGATATATTTCTTCGAAATTTTCAATACAGTTATAATCTTTCTTCCAGAGACTGATAGGCTGTATTATTAAAAAGGGCGATCTGAACATGATGAATGATATTTTAGAATTGACGAAAACTGATCGCTCCATGCGAATTTCAGCCTTAGCCTCTGCTATTAACAAATTCTTGCGCAAAGGGTAACGTCGACAATTAATTACATTTTTTCAGATAGAATATGAATTCCGTTCAGAGACATTAACAAACTCTTTTATTACAGAGATATTTCAAGAGCCATGGATATAATAGACGAGTTAGAAGATGATGTTGCTGAGCATTGTTGCAAGCAGATAGTTAATTATGTAATGGGAGCCCTGATGTTAAAGGTATTCCTCGAATTAGATTTAAATTTAAATTATTCAAATCGTTTTAATTTAAAATACTGATATCATGAATACGTACCTTAATATTATTGATTGCTTTTTAGACAATTAACAAATCCCTGGGACACTTCATTGAAGTATTTAACGTTGTGGAAAACAAGTTAAGAGATATTTTAAAGCGTACGAAGAAAGCCTCCATGAATTTTGACGACACACTTCTTAATATGCAACATGTGAAAGCCATTTTCCATTTGAGAACCAAGTTTAACATCAACGTCAATTTTTCACAATATCACACCCAAAAGCAAAAAATTCTTGAGGATTACATCACACATTTAACAAATGGTAAAGTATATACGAGGCCGTGTCTAAATTACGTATTTTTTTTAAAGACAAAAGACAAAACAAAAAGGTAAATTTTCTACAAAATTTTTAAATGTTCAACTAATTAAGTAAATTTTTATTTCACAACATTTATGTTTAACAAAAAAAAAAAAATTGTTATCGAAGTAGTTAAATTTTCAACCAAAGTGATGACTTTTCCAAGAAAAATATTTATCTTCAACAAGAAAGAAAACGAATTTTTAAGAAAAAAGTTCAACTTTCAACGCAGGAGTTATATTTTTATCCAAAAAATTAAGCTTCCTCTTTAAAAAAAAAACGAATTTTTAAAAAGTACATCAACTTGCAAACGATTGTTAAAAAATAGTAGAATTCTGAACTAAAAAAGATAAAATCTTCAAACCGAGAATTTTCAATAAAAAATGTAATTTTTAATCGAAACAGTTTACTTTTTAACTAAAAAAAATTAAATATCTAAAAAAATGAACCTTAAAACGGAAAGGACGAATTCTCAACAAAATGATTGAATGTTCAAGAATTTTTTATTGTCAAGGCAAATTTTCAACAAAATAGTCGAATTGCAAAAAAAAAGAATGACTTTTCAATAAAAAAGTTGAATTTTCAACAAAATAATTAAATTTTGAACCAAAAAAGATGAATTCTTAACCTGAAATTTAATAGTAGACTTTCGTATCAAAAATAATGAACTTTCAATTTGAATTTTACATTCAGATCGCATTTAAGTGGAAAAGAAGAAAAATGGAAAAGAATGTGAACCTTGTGACAAGTAGGAAATTCGATAATTTATAGACTGAATAATAATAGTTTAAATATTGAAATTAATTTTTAATACTTTTCAAATATTAGGATAGAAAAGTGAAAATTATGCGTAAGAATTTACCCCGAAACAATTTGCGTAATTTATGAACAGCCCATGATAGAAATATTTCTTGCTATAAACGAATTTGATATTTAAAGACAATTCACTTTCTTCCAGAAATTAAAACTGAAGACGAGGCTAATTCGATTTCGTTGATTTACAAAAATGCAAAAAAAGTAGCAGATTTACTAAAAGCACCGAAGCTGCTTGTCGAGAGTCTTTTATGCCAAAAAACGGAAAAAATCTCTATGTTAAATTATGTTGTTTCGTAAGTACAAAGGCTTTTTAAAATATATATTGATTTATTAGAGACAATATGTGAATAATAATTTATCAAACCTGCTCTTTATTAGAAAAACAGCTGCGAAAACAAGTGAGTTTGAAGAATATAATGTTTCGTATGTGCAGAACATTTGTTTAACGTCGATGTTGAATAAAGAGAGCAGCTCTGAATTATCAAAGGGCATTACAAAATTATCTATTTCTTCAATATGTACAGGACATAGCAGTAAGTATATAATTATGCCCTTTTTCCCTATTATGGAAAAACTTTCCCTTTTTCCCATTTTTCTTTAAATACATTACATTATATTTGAAAATACAATTGGTCGTTTTGGATGTACAAAATTATTCTATTGAAAACAAGAATATGCTACTGCGAGTAGTGAAAGCTTATTTTATCTTAGAGAATTAACTATTATAATTAAATTTACCTTTTTAATTTTGACTAATATGAAACTAAACCATTTA
Source organism: Belonocnema kinseyi (assembly GCF_010883055.1). NCBI lineage: Eukaryota > Metazoa > Arthropoda > Insecta > Hymenoptera > Cynipidae > Belonocnema > Belonocnema kinseyi. Next base: position 63,486,135 of record NC_046664.1, read on the forward strand.
GGATTTAACTGAAACTTTAAAGGTAAAATATTTTTTTCTTAATTTATGCAAATTAAATATTTTTTAAATTGACTATAGTAAAGTGTACGTTGAATACCTATTTTTTTAGTTTAAATTTGAATGACTATTGTCATCAAATTAGACATATATAAATATTCTTGTTCTTTTAGACTAAAATTCAAACATGAATTACAAGATTTACAACTGATCTTAATGGAATTTTTCGATTGAACACAAAATTTAATAAGTTGTAGAATTTAAACAATTTTCCAAAACTACCATAAATTAGCTTTTAACCAGTTATTAATATTTAACAGAGGTTCAATATCTGTTATTTAAATATACTATTATTGAAATTTAAATAAACCTCTTTCTTATTTTTTTTAAATTAAGAAACCCATGCTTTTATTTAAAACGAAAATGGTCTTTCTTATTTAAAAATTTTTTTAATTGAAATTTTTTTGAATTTAAAATTGTTTGAACTTCATGGTTTTAATTTAAAAATGTTCATAGTTAATTCTTTTTTTTTTTTACTTCGTATGTTAAGTTTTTTTATACTGTTTTTAGTGTTTAGACCATTTCAAATTACAAGCGTTTAAAATTAAACGATTTTAATTTTCTAATATTAGACAGTTTTCAGACGTTTTAATTAAAAAATGTTTGAATTGTCAATTTTACATGTAAATTTTTCAAAGATAAACAATTTTTAATTGAAGACTTGAAAAATATTTCTATTTCAAATTTTAAAATATGTGAATAATAATATTTATGGAAACAGTTAAGATCACCAGATACGTAAAAAATATTGGCATCCATGAAAATATTAAAAGTACGAATAAGTAAGGTTTTTTTCAAACATGTTTTACTAACTAAAATTAATTATTTCTTAAATTATTTATAACTCTTTATATTTAAAATTTTGATATTATGGATTTTTAAGTGGTTCATGTTTTTAATATTAAAAAAATTAAAATCGAAGGACGGGAGCATGCGTTTTTCGCGCGTGAATTTTTAAACGCGTTTTTAGGAGAAATTTATTTAATTTGTATTCATGGAATTTCAAATGATTTCTACACATTTTAATGGCTTTGAAGGGGCTTCAACGAATTTCTAGAGAACTTTAAGGGAATAAAATTTATTTAATTAAATGGGATTTCTAAGGATTTCAACAATTTTAAGAGATATGAAGGACGTAAGAAAATTCCATAGGATTTTAAATATTTTAAGTTATTTTTAACAAATTCCAAAAATTTTCAAGATATTTCTTTTCAAAATATTGAGTGCTAGTGTGCTAGCTCACAAATTTTAATTCGAAATATGAATTATAGTAAGGTCGAAATAACAAGTTTGGGACAATAATATTTAAATGTATTTATAAGCATCACTTTTTTTGTATACTGTATAATTTCTGTTTTTGCACTGTTATCCCTGGGTATATGAAACCCAGCTGTTACATAAGGTAACACAAATTTAAAATCCAAGATTTTAGATTAAAACAGACAAATTCGTTTGTTCTTAAATTTCTCAAAGATGTATAATTTAAGATGTACAATTTAATTCTTAAAGATAGAACACTTAAAAATTGAAAACCTTAATAGTCACGAATTCTGAAAATTCATTTCAAATTAAAAGTCTTTATTTACAGTCGAAACTTCGACAAACGCGTTTGAAAGGGAAATACTTTAAATGGAAAATGCTAAATATTTATAGACTCGGAAATCACAAAAATTTGGTTTTAAATTTGAATGATTAAATGTTGCAAAATTAGTGATGAAGAACTTTTAAAATATTTTTCTTTTTTTAAAACAATCAAAATCTAATATAATTTCAGATTAAATTTTTTTCAATTGCGTGCAATTTGAAATTGAAATTCTTCATAGTGAAATTCTTAGATTGTAAAATATACCAAATTTAAATGGTTTATAATAGTGAAATTTTAAATTAAAAGCGCTTCTAGCTGTATAATTTTCAACTAAAGCATTAAGAATTTAAAACTATCTGTTTCAAATTTTTAATTGTTTAAATATGTACAATTTCTAAGCACAATAATATAAATATGAATAATTTTAGAGTGAAAGTTTATAACGGAGACCATTTTCAATTACTCATTGTGATTAATTCTGTTGAGTAATTGAGCAATATGAAGTTTTATTTAAAATTAAAGAGATTTGTGATACTAATTTAATTGAACAATCAATATTTTATCAAGCAATTTATTTCTTTACGCTGTTTGAAAATCTTCAATTTGAATCATTTTGTTTGTTTGAAGATCTTGAAATAAAAATTGTTAAATTTTGAACATAATTTTTTATTTTTTTTACTCATATAATACTTCATTAAAAAATTTTAACGCTCCCGGTTCTGTATTGTATAGCACAAGATTCTTCAATTTGTAGATTCTTTTATTAAAAATTTAAATTATAAATTGTTTAGTTTTGAAAATTTAAATTTGAAAATCATGTATTTCCTTCTGAGTCTTGAGTGGCCATCCTTACAAAGTATTTGAAAACTGTAAAGTTTCTGTTTTTCAGCTGAATTACAAAGCAGTTTGGCATTGAATAATTGGGTGAAAACTTACAATGAGACTTGTATGAAAACGAATGAAATCGATTCAATGACTTTATCCCAATGGAAACTTTATACGATTTATGCGGACACTACTGTTTCTTCAAGATCCACTTTGTTAAAAATCTTTCAAGATTCTTTGAAGATTTACTTACTCTGCAGAGGTACACAAATTAATTCCTATATTATATATTTCCTAAATATAATTAAATATAATTCCTATATTATATATCGATAAGAATACATTGCACTAAACTTTCTGATTTAAATAGTCTTTTAAACATTAATTAACTTATTTTTTACCCTCTAGTGGCAACTGGCGACATTATTTGCTCTAAGAATTTTTATGAATCTTCTAAACAGGTTTGCATATTACATGTTACAATTTTTATTTGTAAATTTAATAATCATAAACTTTCTTAGCACTGATTTCTTAATTTAAAATATATCTCTAGGATGAAATCGGGAGGTTGTTGATCAACTGGATGGATAATATAAATAAAATTCAAATTGACCATTTGGATTTTTCCACATTACAAATTATCAAGACATTGCACTTCAGCTGCTGTTACGCTCTAACAGCAAACGAGAATTCCCAAATAAAAAATGCCATGTGCCAATATTTGCTTTCACTACTGCAAAAAGTAGTAAGCACTCGTTCATTTGACTTACAATTAGGATTGGTTTGCCTCTTTATGCTTCCCGAATCGAAAAGTTTAAAATGGTTCCCTGCCGAAAGTAAATCGTAAGTACTTCATTAGCTTCTACTATAAGACAAACACGCGCGTTATGCTTGCGATTTTTTTTCTTACGCAAATTTTTAATTAAATTAAAAAAATTGTTTTTCTTATAGTATCTTTTATCTAAAATAATATGAAAGTTAAGTAAGGATAAAATTTCTGTTAATTGATCAAAATTGATATCTTCAGGATCAAACCGTCAATTTTTCAATCAAAAATACCAATTACTAATAAAAAACACTGAAATAACCTAAAGTTGTTAAAAATAATAATAATCAAAATTGTTTGAAATAACCGATTTTCGGTATATAAAAAAAAACCCCTAAAATAACCTGTTATTGTACATACATTGTAAATATTCTTTGAACTAAAATGATTTGTTATTAACTATAGCAAGTTTAGACGAAAAAGAGTAACATAACGTAACAAAAAATTGTTCAAGATTGCAAAGTCTTCTTTTTTCAAAGTAATGTTTTTTGTTTAACAAGAAGATAAAATAAAGTGGGAAATTCTTTTTAAATATTATAAATTCCCTACTGAGAGTCAATTCGATGACTATTAATTTGCCAGAAAATTGTTTCTCATGAAAAATAATGTAAATATATTTTTAACACGTGTTTTTATAACAAAAATCCCTCTTTTCTTAAGGTTTCAACAGTAAAAAAATGGCATTTTCAGTTAAAAATTCAATAAAAAATTTTCTTCCATTTGCAAGATTCTTCAATTTTTAACTATTAAAAAGTAAACTTTTTCCCACGAAAAACCCTAACACAATCCAAGATTGTTAAGAGGTACTAAATCTTATTCAAATTATATTGATTTTTATTTTAAAATACCAATTTTTGCTTGAAAACGCTAATCGAACTTGAAATTGTTGAAAGATTATCAATTTTCTTTGAAATCGAATTATTAAAAAAAATGTCAATATCAAATGTACAAGGCTAACAAAAACAAAAATTGGTGAAGCTGGTTAATTTTATTATTTTAAACAAAAATCATTCGATTGAAATCAATTTATTTTTGTATAGAAATATCGATTTCTGATGTAAATTGCCAAAATTACGTAAAATTACTCAAAAGTTAAGAATCCTTTTTAAAATATATATTTTTTATTATTGAAAATACCAATTTTTGACGAATAACACTATTATAATCCTAAATTCTTAAAAGATGCTAAATCTTGATGAAATTATAATAGTTTTTGTTTGAAAAATTTAGGAAATTATCATCCTCTTTGAAATCTAATGATTTTATAATAAAGATTTCCACTTCCGCTGAAAAACACTAACACAATCCGAAAATTTTCAAATCTGAAAATTCTATTAAATTAAGAAGTTTATTGCATTTAAAGCTGATGTTTTCTGCTTAAAAATACCAATTTTTGGTCTAAAACGCTACTATAACCTAAAATTTTTGCTTTAAAATCTGGATTTACGGTGAAAAAAATTAACGCAGCCTAATATTTTCAGAAATTTGAGGTTCTCGAACCTTTATGAATTTTCAATAATTTATTAGATAATTTAAAACTTTCAATTTAACCGCGTAAGATTATTAAAATCACAAATGTTTCTTAATTCGTATAAAGTTTCCTATTATTTTTTTTATGAAAAGGCATTATTTGCAGTTTTTGTTTTTTTATTCTACCATTAAGCCATTTGCCTTTCGGGGTAAGCGTTTGTAGATTAATTTTCAAAATTTTAAATTAAAGATATAAAAGATGTTCAATTGATGAAAAGCCAATGAGGTTTTAAGCAACAATGATGCGGGATTCATGAGACAAATCGTTACAGCACTTTTTTAAAATAAGATTTATGTATAGAACGATTCGTGCCGAAACATTACATTCTCATTTTAAAATATTTTTGTACAAATATAGCTGTAGCTATCAAGCGGATTATATTCGTCACCGAACGATATCACAGCTAGGCTGGGAATATTTCCATTTAATAAATGATGACATGCAAGAAGAATATAATAAGTACAGAACATTACACTATTGGGCGAAAAAGTTATCCAAATACGGAATTTCCTACAAAGGTTTTTACTTTATATCTTTTTGATTATTATTGCCGGATTAAGAGCCCTGGGAATCATCGGTAAATCGGACTTCATAGACCTAGATCCAACGGAGAATCTATTTTGTCTAGTTTTTTGTGTGCAAATATATGTTACAGGCAAAGTATATAATTCAGGTATTATATATAATCCCTAAGCATTATATATAATGGCTGGCGATTTTAGATCAAGTGTGTAATTGAATGCTTATTATATGCATTACCTAGGCATTATATACAGGGTGGACACGCTGGGGCTTACATCCATGGCAAGTTGAATGCTAACCGAATTGCACAATAGCAGGGGAGAAGCCATTTTACAGGGATATTTTCATATTTCGCGCCTTTAAAGTTGCATTCGGATCGGCCCTTCGGCCAAGTCCGTGCATCTTCGGATTAAGTTTATGAGAGTTTCCATGGTTGCGTTCAAAACCTCAAGCGGTTATGTTCAGACTCACCTGTTTGCCCTAGTCGCTGTCAGTAAATATAGGCAATGTCAATTTAAAGTTTACGCATGTAATATTTCATTCACTTTATTTAAAACATATCCTGTCTATTCATAACATACCTTTTTTTATGCAGTAAAAATAAGCGTTAAACACCATTCACTCTTCGCCCACTGGAAGCGCAGAATATTATTACTATTTTATACTATTTGTCATGGAGCAGCTATTCTATAATGGTACTAGCAAAGAAAAAAATTACGTTTACTTCTCAGTTCACATGTCTCACTTCATTTTTAATTAAACACTTTTATTATTTGTAATTACTATATAACATAACCTATATTGTTTTGACACTTGTATCCGTTTGAAGTTTCGAACGCAATCATGGAAACTATCATAAACTTGATCCGAAGATGCACGGACTTGACGGAATGGCCAATCCGAATGAAACTTTAAAGGCGCGAAATATGAAAATACCCCTGTATAATGGCTTCTGCCCTGCTGTTATGCAATTCGGGTAGCATTCAACTCGCCATGTATGTAAGCCCCAGCGTGTCCACCCTGTATAATGCCTGGCACGATATAGGTAAAGTATATAATCTTGACTTTTGAATATAATGATGTATTCAAAGAAGGGCCAGATAAATTGGCGAACACTTATAGAATTCAAAAAAGGTTTGCTCGCTATTTATACAAACATGGTGCACTGGAATGATATTTTGATTCACACTGAATTTTATTTTTTACGCATAAAAACTTATTGGTACGAAACTTTTTTTTGCAGGAACGTTTAAAAAAAAACCTTTTCCTGTAAAAAAATCATGAATAGAATCATCAATTTTTAATTTTTATCAGTCGTTGACGTTTTTTTTTTAATAAAGGTTTGATAAATCTTAAAGAGATTTGTTAGAGGAGATTTAAAAAAAATGATCTTCACCATTTACTATTTGATAAAAAAGTTGATTTTCTCAATTGAGTAAGTGCCATTTTTTTTAAGACTTTCAGATTTATCAAAAAAAGGGTCTTGTATCAGTATAAGAATAGGGGGGTCTAAGTGTATTCCTGTACGTCTTGACAAAGTTTTTGAATCCTTAAAATATTGTGCAACAAGTTGAATTTCAACATTTTTTTTAAAGTTAGCCATAAAATATTAATCAAAACTTATTTTTTAAATATGACCCCCATGGGACTGTTTTGAAGGGTCCGAATAAATAATTTAGTTTTGCGATTTTTATCCGCTAATTATGTTTTTTTTTGCAATATTTCAAATACAAATAACTTATAATTATACATTTTATAGATAATTAAATGTTTGTATAAATTAATTAAACAATGTGTAACTGTTTTTGGCAATTTTCTCTTAGTATATAGTTAGAAAGACCTAGGTTTTCCGAGTTTTTTCAAATTATTATCAACTTTTCAGTTAGAGCGAACCAATAATGAATTAAATTTAAGATAAATAATTGTTTGAGCAATTTATTATTATTTGTGGCAATATTCTCTTAGAATAATGCTGCAAAGTTGCATTATTTCTACAATTTTCCACTTTTCATCCACGTTTCAATTAGTGTGATGTAATAAGGGATACAATTTTAAAAAAACTTAATGGTTTAAACAAATTATTATTGTTTATAACTATCTTCTTTATTTATAGTTTTTTTTTATTTTTAACTTTTTGTCCGCTTCTCACATTTACTCAAGAAGACGCAATTTTGAACCATTCTGGAGAAAAATGCACTTTAAAAATTGTGAGTGGATGGTCATCGAGTCGATGTAAAAGTATTTCGACGCGTCGGTAGCTTCCTGGTGGAGCGCTTGGCTGATATCCGCAAGGTTTCGCGTTCAATTCTCCCTGTCCATACTTTGTTTTTTTATTTTATTTTTTTAAATTTATCAAAATGCTTCTTTATTCCATTTGTAAATAACATTCAATATAATTTATTCCTTAATTTCAATGAAAAATTTATTTATTGTATTTTTATTATCACTTGTTTGGACGATTGCCCATTTTATTAAAATTCTTTATACTTCAATAATTTATAATATTTATATATTTGAATTAAAGTAGGAACAAAGAGATTCAAATGAAAGTTTTAATAATAAATACGAAAAACCACCGGATGCAGTGACTCATTTCACCAATATTTTCTAAAAAGAATCAGAAGTGTCTTAAAAGTGTATTTTCTCGTATTGAAGATAATTGTCTATTATTTATGTGTCTTTTTTGTAGCTTGCGGAAAACAATTTAATTTTGTACTTATTGTCGAAATTTTTGTTGGAAAGAATGTATTCCTTCTCTAGTTTAAAAACGTAAATACTAGAAACTATTGAAACATAAAGAATTTTAATCAAATGCACTGTTGTTCAAAAGAGGGACAATAAAAATACGATAAACAGAGTTTTTAAAAATAAGGAATTAAGTAATCATCAAATGGCATAATTATATAATTTTTTTTCAAAAATTGAATAAACAAGTATTTTAATAAAAAAGTACAGATAGCGGGGTTAGAACGCGCAACCTTGCGGCTATTAGCCAAACGCTCTACCAGGGAGCTTCTGAGGCTTAAAAAAAATATTCCATCGGCTCGATGACCATGCTTTCACAATTTTTAAAATGAATTTTTCTCGAAAATGGGTCAAAATTGCGTCTTCTTGATTTTTCTCAGAAAACCTGTGGTATGTACCTTTCATTGAGGAGAGTATCAATTTAAACAAAAAAAGCAGACTTAAAGGTCCCCTTGTAAGTACAAAATGGACAATAAGTTGAAAAATTCAGAAAAATCTGCAACTATCTAGGAAAAGATAGTTATAAACAATAATAATTTGTTATATAATTTGATATATTGAGTATATTAGAAAAAACCAAAATTTTCTAGCATTATTCAAAGGCAATATTATTAAAAATAATATCACATTTTGTAAACAGTTATTTTTATTAACTTGATTTAATGATTACCTCATTCTAATTGAAAGGTTGAAAATAAGTTGAATTATTCGGAAAACCGCGACTTCCGAATTCTATTGTAAGTGAATATTCCTAGCAAAAATAATGAATTGTTTAAATAATTTATATGAACCTCTAATTATCAATAGAAAGTAGTGTTGTATGTATGATACACAATTTTTATTTTTTAAAACCGCAACAAAATCATAATCCCTATAAAACAGACTTCAGTGGCTAATATTTAAAAAATCAGTTTTAAATCCTATTGAAACGAATGAAAAATAGAAGAAAAATTTCAAATCCATTTTTAATTATATCTCGAAAACTAAGAGATATCCCATTTTTAGATTTAAAGAGCTTGTAGGATACATTGTAAACTATCTTTTATTAACATTTTAAAGAAAAGTAAACGTGGATTTTTTTCAAACACTGAATTTAGGCTTTTCTTTTTTTTAAAATCTGAAAATTGACTAAAATTCCCTTCTAACAAATACTTTTCTTTAATGCGTCTTATTACGAATAATAAAAAAGTACATCTTCATATCATAAAAATCACCAGAATAATGACAATTTTTAAAAAATGCCTGATCTCTTGTGGGCATTACATATAATGCCTAGGGAATGTGTGTAATAGAGAGTATTCACACACTTTACCTGGTCTCTTCTGGGCATTATATATAATACCTGGGGATTATATATATTTCCAGATTATACGCTTTTCTTGTAACATATATAAGCCCTATTAGCGGTGCCAGGATAACACCACAATCACAGTTGTGGTATGTTCTAGTACGTATCTAAAAAGGGAGTAGATAAAACAGTTTTCAACATCGGTTTTAACTTTCATGACTTTTTTCCCGTTTTGTCGTTCAGTTCGCCAAAAATCAAAACAGATTTTTTTAGATAAATAGTAGAATACTCCACTATTATGATGGTGGGGGTTATCGTACTGCCGCTAATAGGGCCCATTTTTTCTTTCAATTATTACATAAAAAATAGAATTTTATTCGTTTCGTCTGAGTTTATGAAGTACAATTTACCGACGATTTTCAGAGGCCCCAATAGCTTCAAGACTTTATCGTGCATTTTACAGAAATGTTCAATAGCATTACTGAGAGTAGGCGTGAAATTTTAAAACGCGGAATGAGTTCGAAAATAGAGTTTCCGGTGGAACTCATTGAGGAGTTTTGTAAGGACTTCCTGTTTGATTTGGACGACTGTCTGATGCTTTACTTGGAAGTATTGTTGAAAAAGTGGAATCCAACTCTAAATACAGTTACTGTAAATGGAATCAAAGGCAAGTTGCTCGATTAGAACATAGATTGATTAAGGATCAGGTAAAAAATAATGGCAATAATTTAAAATGTTTTCAGAATTGAAGATTGACGAGAACGAAGTGAAGAAACTTGAGACAACGTGTAAAAACGTCGTCAACAAAATCGAAGATAAAAACCGTCTGGGGATTCACATTACTTCAATAGAGCCACAAGTAAATTAAACAATAATTAAATGTTTTTCTGATCAAACAAAATTTCACGAAGTTACGAGTATTCGAATTTTGACGTCTATTTTTCAAAAAACACTTTTTTCTTTAAATTTCTATAGTTTGGAGCTTATTAGATATTCTAACTTTTGTTGCGGATTCTGAACAATTTTTGTGGTCAGGAAACTTTTTTCTTCAAAAAATTGAAGTTTCACGTTTTTCTCAGAAAAAAAACGATAAATATTAAGTTAAAAGCTTGCACGCATAAAAAAAGTTCTACAGAAAAGTTCTTGCTCTTTTGAGATATGTTGCATCGTTTGCGACAAAAATTAGAAAATTATATTTTCAAGCCAGAAAATCCGCCTGGTCTCAAAAATTGTTTAGCTGATATAAAACTGAAAAGCCACCTTTCTTATATAAACAGAAACTTTGGAAAAAATGAAAAAGTTAAGGTTTTCTAAAAAAAATTCTATTCATACCTTCAAATTTCTGAAGAAAAAATTAAGATTTTCTGGAAAACCCTACCTTTCTTATTTTTTTCAATACCTAAGAAAAAAAGGTTTTGTTTATATAAGAAATACGTTTTATGTGGGCTAAATATTTTTGGAGACTGGGAAAGTGTAAGAAAATGTAACTTTCTTATTTTTTCGTAACCGATGCAAGTTATCACAAAATAACAAGATATATTGATTTTGGAACTTTTTATGATATTTTTTGAAAGTTGACTTTTTGCACTTTCAAAAAATCTCTGACATTTTGTTAATTTTTAACTCTATTCACATTTTACGACAAATTTTAAAAAAGGTCAGTAAAACTAACCAAAATCCGAAAAAAGTTGGAATGTCTGAATTAGATTAAAAATTATAGAAGCTTACTGAAAACGTTGTATATTTTGAAAACTGGACATCAAAATTAAAATACTTGTAACTTCAAGACAATCTTTTTTCTCAAATCGGGAAAATTCGTGTGATCCCATTTCTTCCAAAAACAACTTATTTCTTCGCTGAGAGATTCTGCAACTTTGAATGATTTGAAATGGATTTGGTATAATACTAATCTAACCAATTTAATTTTAGATAAATTTCTACTACTATGAAGTATTTCTGATTATCATGGACATCTTGGGCGATAGGAATGAAAGCAGAATCAATCATTTCTACTTCTTACAAAATTATACACGCATTGAGTATGAAAGATGAAATATATTTGGGTCATTCCAATTTTTTTTTTTTTTTGATAGGCTACGCGACCATAACATTAATTTAGTGATTTTTCTCCTAATAGTGGTGCCCAAAAATCCCGAAAAAAAGAATATTAGATTTTTCGAATTAGAACTTTAAGTGAAATTTTTCTTTTAATTTTGATTTTATTGTGCATTTTACTTTTCTTTTTAAACCTTCATAGAAAAGGCAATTCATAACCGATTTTCAAGTTAAATGAATGAATTGATTCCTTACGAAGAATAGTTTTGGGGAAAGTATTTAACATACACGTATGTCAAAAAATAAAAAGGCAAACAACACTTTTTGGTAAAATAAGAATTCTTTTTCAAACAAAAATCGATTAGATATAAAAAATACGCTTATTTTTCATGATTTTTCTCAAAGAAGGAACTATACCTTAAAAAGCGTGCATCTAGATCTGAATAAATTACATATTTGTTATGTAAGACATTTTTATGTGTTCTATCTATCGATTTAGATAATATAAAAAATTGTTATTTATTATTATTTGAAATGATTTTTTAAATATCCTTTAAGCAAAAATAAAAAATAAACGCAAAAGTCAATAACGGTTAAAAATTAAAATTGATTTTTTTTCGCAAGCGAATGATTTTACAAAAAAAAATGTTCAGCAAAAAATAGTGGTAGTTTTTTCAAGATATATGAAAAAATGTTTTATAGAACAACTGTGTAATTTATTGGAATTTACATTTTTGTGCACAAAATATTTTCTCTAAAATGATACTTTTTAACGTTTAGTTCATTTTTTTGATAAAATCGTGAAAATGCAGTGTGAGTTTCATGTTTGGTCACTTAAAAAAAAAAAAATGATTTCACTAAAAAATTTTGTACAAAAAAAGATATATTTTTATGACACTGTTTCTCAGTACAATATTTTTTTATGAGCGCAATATTTTTCAAAATAAATCATAAAAGCTATGAAACTAAAGGTCGTTTAACAAATGCACTGTACCTCAGAAATTAAAAAGCACAGAAATATTACCACTTACATGTAAAATGATTTAGTAGAAACCAGTATGAAAATCTAACTTATTTTCGGTTGAAAGTCCATTATTTTCGGTTGAAAAGTCTACTATTAAATTTTTGGATAAGAATTTATATTTTTTGGTTAAAAATGGTATTAGTTGGTAAAAATGAAATTATTGTGTTGAAAAATGAACAGTTTTGTTAAAAATTCATACTTCTTGGTTTAAAAATCAATTATTTTGTTGAAAATTCATCTTTTTTGATAGAAACAATTTTGTTTTATTTGTTTAAAATGCAATTTTCTGGTTGGAAATTAGTTTGTTTTAGTTGATAATTCCAGTATCTTGTTGAAAATTCATTTTTGTGCGTTAAAACCAACTTTTTTTTTCATTTACATTATAAATATACATATATGCATATATTATATTTTTCGGATGAAAATTCAACTCCTTGGCTGATAGTTGAACTAATTTTGTTAAAGTTAATTTTTTTGATTCCGAATTCTTTTTTTTGGTTAAAAATTAATTTTTAAACTAAAATTATTACTATTTTGTTGAAATTTCAAGTGTTTGGTTGAAAATTAACTTTTTTGTTGAAAATTATACTTTTTGGGATGAAAATTCAACAATTTGGTAGAAAATTAAACTGTTTTGTAAAAATTTCTTTTTGTTTTGGTTGGCAATTATTTTATTTAGGTGAAAATGTGACTCTTTCATTATTGGTTACAAAGTTTATATTTTTAATTGCAAATTTATCGTTTTTAGTTGAAAATTCAAGTATTTGGTTGAAAATTGATGTGTTTTCTTAAAAAATTTGTTTGGTAGAAAACTATTCTTCTTGGTTGAAAATTCATCTTTTTCGGCTATAAATGCTATCATTTTGTTGGAAATTTTTTAGAGTTAAAACAGTTTTTGTTTAAATTAAAATCCATGATTCAAAGTTGAACTGTTTTCTTGAAAGTTATTTTCGTTTTTAAAAATTTATCATTTTAGTTGAAAATATAAATATATGTTGTTGAAAATTAACTTAAAAAAAAATAGTTGGAATCTAACATTTTTTTGGAATGACCCATTTTAAATTTGAAATAAAATTTTTTTAATACTCACTTAAAACCTTCCTTCTAGGAAACCAACTGAAATAGAACAAGAACAATGGGTGAACATGAATCCAGATCATAGTACTTTGCCTCCAATTGCTGAATGGAGACTTCCATTTTTGCCAGGTGTAAACCAATGGAAAATAATCAGTAAGTTTAGTTCTTGATATGGAAATAATATTGAATAGAATTAATTTATAGAATTTGATTGAATCGTATAATGTTTTTTTAGCGCCTGAATTAAATTTGAAGACGTACGAAAAATGGTTGGAAATCGCCCCTGTTCTGGAGTTGGAAAGTGACCTTATTTGCACTTTGGCAGTCAAAGGTGCCGTGGCTCAAACCTGGGGTGGTCAGAAAGCGGGAAATAATTCCGAGTGGTCTCTTTATCCAAAACACAGTGCTTTACTTAAGGAAATTAAAAAGTGCATTCAGCTCATGTCAGGACCGAAGGCGTTGGAATATGGAACTGCAGCTTTGTACTATGTAGCCAATCACACACCACCAGGTGAGCTCTAAATTTATGTAACAATCTCTTTCAATATTCCTCCTATAATGTTTTACTTAATATTTCTCCAATAATCTAAACGTTACAAAGTTTTAGAAGCAAAATCTACCCTATTACTTCAGGGTGGCCGCTGGACCGGGAAACCTGGAAAACCGGGAAATGGCAGTGAATTTATTTTTTTACTGGGAATTATATAAAATTGCTAGAATAAAAATGTTATCCAACTTTAATTTCAACCTTTTTTTAAATAATTTGTTAAATTGTGATTTTTATAAATTATTATATCTTTTAGTTTAGAATGCTTAATTCGAAAATATTTCACTTCAAAAATTTTCCATTTTAGATTTTTAATTTTTAAGCATATATTTTAATTTAAAGAATTTAAAAATGCAGTTTTAATGGTTAAAAAAATAAATAAAAATTAGAAGTTTTTAAAATCGAAGATTTTTTTTATAAAAAACAGGATGGCTGCCGGACAGGGAAGAAAAACCGGGAATTTTACGAATTTTCAGAAGAAAAATGTACCCAAGTTCAATTTCAACAGTTTTTGAAATAATTAAAATGCAGTTTTGAACATGTAAACATTTAAAAATTAAAAGCATTTTAAGTTGAAAATTTTTGATAAAAACAGTTTCATTTTATCAACTGTAAATATAAATAAATGCATTATTTTTAAAATAGATCTGCACTCAAAGTATACAAATCTGAACAATAATGTATTTTTCCAAACTATTCTAGATCCGTTCAATAATATATTTTTAATTCAGAATTTCAGGTCTTCCTTTATATTATTTTGTATATTAAATTCAATAAACAAATTTATTAATATATTATTTCTATTAATTTTTTTAGCAATTAAAAAATGAAAACGTGAATTTTACTATTTTCAACTTAAAAATAAATCCATAATAATATAGACATAATTAAAGGTTTTTATTCAATTAAAAATATTGTGAGTCGAAATTATTCATTTTTTATCCCATTTAATTTGGAATTTCTTAGCGTAGAAAAAGAATAAGTATTTAATATTGAACAATATTTCACTGTTCATTTAAGACGATTAAATTGAAACCAAATATTTCAAAGAAAACAATTTGAAACTGAATTGTCTTACATAGAAAGCTTTGAAAAGATTCAAAATTAATTAAAAACTTGAAATTATTTCAAGTAATTTAAACGAAGTGTGTTAACATTTTTTTCAGAACTTCTAAATATATTTTTAAATTAATCGAAATTTTCCTACAATTTTTGCAAATCCTGCAAATTAAAAAAAAAAATGCTTAAAATCTTCCTTGTTCTTCTTTGATAATTTTTTTAATCTCTTAAAATCTTCTTAAACTTTCTGTTAAAATAAGTTTTCAAAGTGAAAAATCATTTTCAATTTTTCTAAGAATCTTAAGAAATTTTTTTATTCTTTTGAAGTTTTTCACAATTATTAAAAAAATTCTCAATTTTTTGTTTTAAATCTGCAAAAATCTACATTTTATCTTAAGTTCGGCTGTAAGTATTTCAAATTATTTCAAGTTCTAAATTTAATTCGAATCTTTTTAAAACTTCTAAATATCTCTTAAAATTACTCTAATATTTTTAAAAATAATAAGTGTTCTATTATTATTTGTAAATTCAAATAAAATTTTTTTTAATTTGCAGAATTTTCAAAAAGTTTTAGAAAAAATTTAATTCATTTGAAATATATTTAAAAGTTCCGAAAAAAATCCAAAAATTATTTTGAATTTGGAAAAACTTTAAACCACTTCTAGATTTCTGAAGATTTTGAAATAAAATTTTTAAGCTTTCAAAGGATGTCTGGACTATTTAAAATAAAAATAATTTAAATTCTCATTTAAGAACTGTTAAGTTAAAAACAGATTATTTTTCAATTTTTAATGTTAATAATATAATTTTGAAATTTTTAAAGTTCATTGCTTGATTCTTTATTTTAGACTATTGAAAATGTTAACGTGGATTTATATTTTTGGAACTTGATCTGAATCTTTGAATTCTATAATTTATAAAAGTTCTAAATTTTGCAGTTTATTTGCATTCCATTTAACATTGTTTGTTTGAAAAGCGTTACTACCTTCCATTTGGTACGTGTAAATTTTTGAGCTTTTGAATACACCATTTTTTAATTGAAAAACTTTTAAACTTCAATTTTAAAAGTTTGGAATTCAAGGGCTCCACTTTAAATGCTTTAATTTGTTATTTATTACTTATTATTGTAAGGTAATAAGTAATAAATTTAGAAAGTTTAGAATATAGTTTGACTTTTTAAATTTCATTGGCCGTGAAAAATGTTTGTGAATCGGGAAAAAACCGGGAAATGACCGGGAATTTTTCTTCTTCTATGAAAACGGCCACCCTGTACTTGAAATATTAGTGTTTATTATTTTATTCATTTTTTTATAATTATAGCTTCTCATCTATTTTTTTAAAATAAAACAAAAATATTATAAATTGAAATTCATCTAAAACTTTTTACTCTCTGTGTCTAAAGAAATACATTTTTAGAAATTCGATTCAAAGCTTGTGTGTGCGCTTTATATACATATAGGTTTATTATTTAAAAATGTATGCCACTATTCACACTATTTTTTATTTCTAAAGTGAGTTCGAGTCATGGCAAAATATTGAACTACTGTAAAAAAAGTTTGAAATATACACTGAGCATTTTTTTCATCTTTTTTTCCATTCTAACGTTTATCAATCTTTAAGGTGCTGATCAAGTCGCAGCAGCTCAAGAATGTTACAACTATGCCCAATTATGGGAAACGGATTTCAGTATACGCGTCGTAGGTGATACTACTCTTCAGTCGAGTGGAACTGAAATGGTGGAGGTGAGTCTATCAACCACTAAATTTTAATAGGGTGATCAGATGGCTTGATCGGAAAGTCAGGAAATGAAGAAATTTTCAAGCCAAAAAAGATGATTTTCCTGTAACACAGTTGAGTTTTCAACCGGAAAATATGAAGTTTTAACAAAGAAGTTAAACTCTCACGAATAATTTTTTACCAAGAGAGACAAATTTTCACTCTTTTTATGCAGAATTTTATCTACTTCTCCATGGAAAAAGCTCAGTTTCTGAAAGAATAAAAAAATAAGTGCATTTCATTAACTTTTTGTAAATTAAAGTTTCCGTCATCTCTTCAGGAATGTTTCAGAAATAATTTCCACTAAATAAATTTGAACTTTGACCCGCTGAATCTTCTTACGCTGTACTTGGAAAATGCCCCAAAATATAAAATATCACTTTTATGTGAAATTCATGCAAAAACAATATTTTTTCGATTTTTTAAAAACATTTATTTCCTATGAAAAGGCTCAAGTGAGTAATTATCAATTGTTTTAATAATTGCAAACTGCTTTCCACAAAAACGATCACTCCTGAAATTCTCAAAATTCATTAAACACATCATTAATTTAAGAAAATATTACTTTTTCAAGATTTACAAGGGAAAAAGTTATTTAAAGAAATGAAAATTTTATACATAATTTGCAAACTGTCTTTCACAAAATATATAACTCTTAGTATTTATCAACTATGATAGTAATTTCGGAAAGTAGTACATTTTTAAGATTTAGTAGCGAAAACAATTGTTTAGAAAAATTAATTTGTTAAAAATAACTTCCAAATATAGTTTAATAAATATATTACTGTCAACGTTTGTTAAATATGTAATTAATTCAAGAAAATAATAAGTTTTCACGATTTGCAGAGGAAAAAGTCGTTTAAATAAATTAAAATTGTTTAAATAATTACCGAATATATTAAACAAGAAATATTACTTTTTAGCTGTATCATTCATCCTGAATATTAATAACTTTTCACGATTTACAGGTGAAAAAATTGTTTAAACAAATAACAATAATAGTTTTAAAATTTCAAAATTAGTTTTTAAATACTTGAGAAATATCATGCTTAGTCTAAATTATACATAGAAGCAGATAAAACTCCTATTTTGACAGCTAAACTTTAATTTATAAAAAGTTAATAATTAAAAAAAAACGACGCACAGGTTAATGTTGACTAATTTGAGAAAATGTGGAATTTCTTTTTCCTGAAAACGAACAAATTGGGAAGGATCGATCACCAAGAATCGAAAGTGAAATCGAAAACTGGAAATCATGATAGGGAATTTTCGATAAATTAGAATTGAAGTCATTTTTATTATTTTGTTGAAAATTCAACAATTTCGTTAAAAAGTCACTTTTTTTAGTTGAAAATTCGTATTTTTTGGTCAAATTCAAATGTTTTTGGTTTAAAATAAAAATCTTTTCTGGTTGCAATATCAACTATTACATTTTTCGTTAAGAATTCATCTTTTTTGGTTGAAAAATCAACTAACTGGAACTACTTTGTTAAAAATTCCTTTATATAATTCCTTTATATATTCCAAATTTGGTTTGAAATCCATGTATTTTGTTAAAGTGAATCTTTTTTTCTTTAAAATTACTTCTTTTTAGTGAAAATTTAAATTTCATCTGTTTAGTTGAAAATTTAACTACTTCGTTGCAAATTTATTTTATATGACTGAAAATGAATTTTTTTTACCGAAAATTCAACTATTTTTTTTTTAATTGAAAGTTTGTCTTTTTTAGGTGAAAATTCCACTATTTTGTTGAACATTCGTCTTTTTTGGTAAAAAGGTAATTTCATCAGTTGAACCTTCATATTTTTGGTTCAAAATTTATTTTTCGAACTTGAAAATTTAACTATACCATTTTTCGAAATTAAATATTTAACTATTCCATTTTTGGTTGAAAAATATATAATTTTGATTTGAAAATTTATGCAGTTGGTTGAAAAATTAATCTTTTGGTTTGTAAATTAAACTTTTTGGTTACAAATTCATATTTTCGAGTTGAAAAATCAACAGTTTTCCAGGAAATTCATCTTTTTGGCTTGAAAATTCAACATTTTGGATGAGATTTTTTTTCTTTATGCACTGAAAAATCTTTTTTTGTTGAAATTTCCGCTTTTTGGTTTGAAAATTAATTTATTTTGGTTTAGTTTTCAACTAATTTGTTGAAAATTCGTATTTTCTTGTTAAATTCAACTTTTCTTGATTGAAAATTAAAATATATTTTGGGTGGAAATATCAATTCTTACACTTTTCGTTGAGAGTTCACTTTTTTATAGAATATTGATCAATTTGGTTTAAAATTGAACTATTTTCTTGAAGATTTCTTTTTTCTTAGTTGAAATTTATTTGAACTAAAAATGTGATTCTTTTTGGAAACCCTAATGAAAAATCAGAAAATTTCCTGATAAATCAGGACGTCTGGTCACCCTAACTTTGAATTATTCTTCGCTAGTCCTTCATGTCACCCTCCCTTTTTAGAAAATCAAATCTAAATATCATCGTTTTACTTCGAAACATATTCTCTACACACACGGATTGGGACAAAAACGTTACCTGACGGATTCCTTGATATTGTATCCTGAAAAATTGATTCGAGAAATCTACATGGACGAAAGTATTCCCCTGAGATACAGAGCAGCTACACCAAATAGGCCGGATATAAATTCAGCTGCTGACTGCTTCGGCAATCTTTTTAATCTTAATATGGTGAAAATTCGCACGGATTTACTTTTAGAGTGGCTCCAGCCAGAAGTAAAAGACATGAGGATGAATGATAGCACTACAGAGATATTTGGGTTGGCGAATCAAGATGTGAATTCAGCTGACGAAAATCTATTGAGGTATAAATAATAGAAAATGGCCACTTTATCGGAAAACCGGAAAATGGCCAGGAATTTTTAAGACCTGGAAAACCCGGGAAGTGACGAAATTTACAGTTTCACCGGGAATTTGTCAAATTTTTTGAAGGAAAAGTTATCCAATTACTTGAAATATTACAAATTTGTTATCACATTATATCTTCAGGGTGGCTGCTGGACCGGGAAATCCAGGAAATGACTCGGGATTTTTTGAGACCGTGAAAGCCTAGGAAATGACATTACATTTATTTTTTAACCGGGAATTTTACAAAATTGTAGAAGAAAAATTGAGAACAAACAAATTCTAAATAGCCTTTCGATCACCTCCTTTTTTTGATAAATTATTTACAAAGGACTCTGCACTAAAAAAAGCTAGCCATAATGGGTTTAAGTCTTTTTCGCAAATTTCATTTAGTTTCATAAATTACAAAATAAATCACTGTCAGTAAAATTCACTGAAATTTTAGAGCTTCACTTTTAAGCTTGTATTTTTAAATTAAAGAATTTAAAAATCCAGTTTTGAATACACAACAAATAAAAAATGAAATGTATTTGAAATTTAAATTTTTGTATAAAATACTTTTTTAATTGATCAATTATAAATATAAGTTTAAGTGAACAAAAATTGATTTTACATGATGATTCTGAATCCATTCGCAATTAAATAATTTACAGATTTAAACGTGAAAAATTGAACCGTTTCAATTCGAAAGCCTTACTATTTAAACAATGATGTGAACTTCTGATTAAAATTTCAAATAAATATAATCAGTTTTCAAATAACTTCAAATTAATGCATTCATAATAAAACGCTTTTATTAAAGACCGTGCCTAGATTCTCCGAAATTTAATTTATTTAATTTCAAATTCTATTCAAATATTGCTTCAGTCTGAAGTATATTTTTAACCCATTCAATTTGATGTTTTTTATCGAAAAAAGAACAATAATTATGTAATTTTAAGGAATCTTTTATTGCTAATTTTTAAAGAAAACTTAAATGTCAATTATTCAAAAGTTAACAGTTTGAAACTGATTTTTTAAAATAGAAAGCCGTAAACTGTTAAAATTTCAAAGAGCAAAATTTAAACTTTGAACGTTACAATTTTAATTGTTCTACTTTAAACAATTTTTAATTTGTTAGTGAAATTTTTTAATTTTGATGTTATAAGTTACTATTTAACACTTATTAGTTTAGAGGAAATTGGAGTAAGTAAAGAATTTATAAGTTTTGAAAAGTTTCAAACGTAATTAAAAAATTTAAATTATTTCAAAATAATTTGTTTAAATCAACTTTTTCAATGAAATTACATTTTAAAATTGGTTTCGAATACTTAAAGAATTAGCAATTAAAAGCGTTTCAATTTAAGAATTTTTGATAAAAATGTTTTAAGTTTATCGACTATAAATATTTATTATTTTATTATTTTTAAAACTGAACTATTCAAATATTGTTTCAGTATAAAATATTCCTTTTCGAACCAATTCGATTTGACATTTTTTAATTTAAAAAAGAAACTTTTTTTTAATTTTGGTAAATTTCAACAGATTTGACTCTTTACTTAAAATAAGCAATTAAAAATAAAATATTCAAAACTAAACAATTTCAAATTTAACTGTTTGGAACAGAAAGTCTTGAATCGTTAAAATTTCAGAATGTCAAAACTTTAATTGCTACATTTTTCACACTTTGAATTTGTAAGTGAAAGTATAAAATTTTGACATATAAATAACATTGGACAATTACTTATTTGAAACGACTTAAAATTAAAATGAATAAAATTAAAAGGAGTTATGTATAAAAAAAAAAGTTTGGATTTCACATTTTTAATTTTAAAATAAATGGAAGGAATTTTGGTATTTATTTTTTTCCGAATTGGAAGATGTAGTTTTTTATTTTATACCTTTAAATTTATTTTTAAAATTCACATTAAAGGGGAAAGTTTTTATTTTGAAGTTTTTGCTGAATTGGAAGAGAGAAATGTTTCATTTTTTACATTCTTATTGATGTAAGTTGAGAGGGACTGCCAGTTTTTATTTTGAGCATTGAAAATAATAGCATGGATTTATGCTTGTTAACCAGACATCTTTGAATTCTTCAATTTATAAAAGTTTAATATTAACAATTTTGCAGTTCAATGACATTTAATTTAAAAACTTTCAATTGGAAAGTGTTGAAAGCTTCCATTTTATACGTGTAAATTATTAAGCGTTTGAATAAAAAATTTAGGAAATTACAATTTTTTAAGGTTTCAATATTGCAATTGTTAAAAATTCAAGAGTATATTCAAATTATTAACTTTAGTAAGGCCAAAATTACAAAACTTGGAAATAAATGTGTGATTATACTTTTAAGTATCACGATTTAAATATTAAAGATGGAATTAAAAAAAAAAGAAAATATTCTTGAATATAAGAACGGTTTTAAACATATGAAAATTGTTTATTTAATCTATTTGACTTTTTATCTGACTTTTTTATATAATTGCGAATAGATTTCCAGCGTTTTATGTGCAACCAATTTTTAATTATAAATTCTTTAATGGTAGAATTCATTCGAAAATGATTCAACTTTATTTAAAAACTATACAATTTCTTATAAATAGATTGCTTCTTCTTTTCTACATTTAAAAATAAATTGTTAATCTCGTCCTTTTCTCTGACAAGGTTTTAAAAACTAAGAAGCATAACGATGGCTATTTTGCGTTTTGTCTAATGAAAAAAAAATTTATTCAGGGCCTCTTACATTCTCGACCACGGAGACTCAGTACAATCAGCCCATTTTCTGATTAATATTTCATTTAACGAGGAAAACAATGATTTTGGACCTGGAGTTCGTTATCGTGCGCTTCAAGTCTTGCAAACAATCTTGGACGTAAATGCTTTGCAAAATTTAACAGGACGCGATATTAACAATATCAAGTAAGTTTTTTTTAGAAAAAATATGCCTTCTCTTTATTAATCAACAGAAGAAATTGCTATTTATTAATATTTTCCAGGCGATACATGAAGCATTTACAATACTCGAGCGAACTCGAAAATCTCGGGCTGAGATACAGCGTTAGCAGTTTCGAATCTTGCTCAAAACCTGAACTAGCTCAGATGTTGCTGACGACTCAGTTTCATTCGCCGTTGCTACTTTCCCTTATTTTACGCATTTGTCTGGACTTTGGCGTAGACGATTACCACTTGTGGGATAAAACTTTGAACAAAATGGCAAAAATGCTAATGGTAAGTTATCAAATAAGCTACAAATTACACCAATTGAATACAGACTGGCCAGCCACCCGGGTCATTTTCCGCATTTCATAATTCGCGCGTTTTGTAGCTTGTAAATTGTTGATAAATAAACTTTTTCCGGTAATTTCAGGTTCCTTTGAGCAATATTTCATGTTTTTCTAACTCATAAGGGGAGACCGGCAATCGTCAATTTTTGTTTTGGTTAATCACTTTTTTAATGAAGGCTCATTACCTGATTATTAATTTGGCAAAGCAGTAATATGCAATTTTTTGCATTTTTTCACAGAAAAACTGCATTTCTGTAACCTCATCATGTTTTTCGCAAAAAAATTATAAATGTTATTAATTGTTTTCATAATGTTTGCCAATTATCTTTAAAATTAGAAGTATGATCGAGGTTTTTTAATCGAAAAATTGTTAATTTAAAAACAAACAACAAACTATCTTCCAGACCAAGACAGTATTCACATTTCGTACCTTCCGAAGAAAAAATTGCTTTGAAGCAAAACAAGAATTAGTTGTATATACTTCTAATTTTAAATAAAATTGGTAAAAGTTATGAAAAGAATTAGTAACATTTATAGAAAATAAATCTATGTGCGGAAAACATGATGAAATTACAATAAAAAGGCAGTTTCTCCGTGAAAGAAGGCATTATACAAAATTATTTGCATCATTTTAAAGGACAGAAAAAAACGGCTATTTGTACCGAAATTTCGATACAAATAACTCCTTTTCCAGCTCCCCACATTTAGCACCGTAGAAATGCGGCTATTTTTATCATTCACAATATTAAAATTATTGATTTATAACGCCTAATTTCAAGATACTAATTTAGGAATTCTTCAATTTGTATCTAATTATTCTCAATGTCACTTGATACTACATTATATGATACTTATTAATAATATATATTCACAATTTTTAAAATATCTAGAATTTCAATTTAAAATTATAGTGTTTAATACGTAATTCGAGAATAGTTTAACCTTTGTGTTCTTGAAAAGCTTTATTGATTCAAAAACTTAAATTTGAAAAACTTTGGTTTGTAATTTCTTAATTTTTGAAAGTTTTGAATGCCAAAGCTCACTGTTTTATAGCTTTAAATTCAAATATTAAATAGGTGACAATTTCTCTGTTAAATCTTTCCAAATTTTCATATTAAAAGTCTAAATAATTTCAAATTTAATAATTTTATATGTAAATATAAAGCAATTTCAACCAATTGAATCATATTATATAAATATTTTTTTGTATTACTTTTTTTAACCTATTAACGACCAAAGCTATCAATTTTATAACATGAGTTTGACCGCAAAATTTAAGGGTATAACAAAACAATAAATAGATCAAAAGTACTGTTCCTTATGTTTTTGGGTGAGTTAAATTCGAAACCGTGGTCAAAATTAGAATATTTTGACTTCAAAATTAAATATGACGGTTTTTGTATACGAAAATAGTGAAAAATGTTTGATTTTTTATTTGTATAATTTTTTTCAGGCATAAAACGCTTTAATATTTTAAAATTTCTTCAACCATCGGTGCACAAAATTCTTAAACTTTAAGAAAAAAATTTTATATATATGTTTTTTCTTCCAAAATGGCGAGCAAAATGCGAAAAATGTTCCAAAAACTGGGGTTTTCCATCATCGTTGTTTTTCTCAAAAACTTCAATTTTAAAAAAAGTTCCATAGATTAAAAATGTCTTGAAATTAACCATAGAACACTATGGAATTTTTTCAGATTTTTTAGGAAAAATTGTTTATTTTTCAAAAAATCAAAAAATTTTATTTTTAATGTTTTAAATTAAAAATTCCTATTAATTTTGAATGTTTTTTTAAAACAATTTAATTTATTGTTTGATTTTAGACAAATTTTTCTTATAAATTTTAATGTTTCAATAGTAATATTTTTAATGTACTACCTTTGAAGCTTTGACTTTGAAAGATTCAATTTAGTTTTCAATTTCAAATTGTTAAATTTTAGTCGATTTGAATTTAAAATTATTCATATTTCAAGGTTTTCAATTTTTAATTATTCAATTTTTAATGCTTTTGATTTAAAATAGTACAATTCAAATCCTTTCTAATGCTACTGTCCAATTTTAAAAATTTCAGTCTAAAAGTTTTCAATCTGAAGAGCATCTGTTTAAAAAAATTTCAATTTCAAACACTTTTAATTTCAAAAAATGATCTAATTTTAAACCCTTTTATTATGAATTTGGAAAATCAATATATTTTTAAAACATTAAATCGCTTTCAGTTCGAAATTATTAGTTATTGTTTCAAAAAGGTTCAAAACATAAATTTTAAAAATTGATTTAATAATGCATTAAAAATTTTTCAAATATTTTTAACGTGAGGAAATACGGTTAAAGGACAATAGATTTCTTTTAAAAAGGTTTGCTGATGATCATCGACTTCAGCATATGTGAAAAAACTCTGGGCTTCGGAAAGATAGTATTTTTTTTCTAAACCGGGAGAAATCACGAATTTTTATTGTGAGAACCGGGAGGAAGCCTGAAGAAGAAAATGATAAAAATATACCAATTTCTTTTAAATCATTACGTAAATAACATTTTTCTACAATTTATTTACATCAAAGGTGACAGAACTGGAAAGGTTTTTACCCATGGTAGCCACCCTGAGTCATGTTGTTAATTGTACCGGATACGTATCAGGATGGCAAGT
This sequence comes from Belonocnema kinseyi, assembly GCF_010883055.1. Taxonomy (NCBI): domain Eukaryota; kingdom Metazoa; phylum Arthropoda; class Insecta; order Hymenoptera; family Cynipidae; genus Belonocnema; species Belonocnema kinseyi. The sequence continues at coordinate 63,511,832 of NC_046664.1, forward strand.
AATAATAACAGAAACCTTCAGACGAATAGATATTAATCCAACTCCAAAACAGATCGAAGATTGCATAAGGACTCTGAGGCTTTTGCACACATGTCCTGTTGTTAATAAGTTAAACTTCAAGGATATAATACAGTATTGCTTGGACTGTAATCAGGCCCAATTCGCTGTTATTCTTCTGCCATTTTTGGACGATGACCAGAAGAATAATGTTTTAAAGGTAATTTCGTTTATCTATAACTTTAAATATTGACGTTTCGGCTATTTATCCACAGAAATACATTCTGTCAATTGGCTTGACAGCGTTGTTTATACAATTGGTTTAAAATATAAAAAACAATATGTTGCAAAAGTCGGTTTTTACAGTATATCACTGTTATGCCAATTTGAAATAGTTTCAGTGAAAGAAGGATGTATTTCTGTTAACAAATGGCCAAATAATGATTTTTTTTATGTAATTTTATTTATTAAATTCACAAATATGTCGGAAGGATAAAGTTTTGTGATGGTATATCACTATTAAATCAAGTTCAAATCGTTTTGGTAAAAGCAGAATGTATTTCTGTGAATAAATGGCCGAATAGTGCATTTGCTTGTAGACTTATGTCCTGCTAAAGTTAATGCACTTTACAATTGTTTATATAAAAATTATTTGGTCGCTCTTTGGATTTAAAACTTCAAAAATTTAAAAAAATGTTTCATATTAGTACAAAAATTTGGACGAATTTTGTATTTCTATGGTTATTACTAGTGAATAGTAACATAGAATTAGATATTTAAAAGACATTTTTTTGCTAAATTTATAATTTCCTGAAAATAGGCAAAAAATATATTTCTTTGAATTGAGTATAAAATACACACATTTTGGAAAAATTGTAAGATCTCAAACCTGAAATTTCTTCAGCTTGAATCAAAGATATTTTAAACACCATGATTTTTTGTACACGGAAGTAACAAAATAACATGTTTCTTTGGTTTAAGCTGAATAAATTTCAGGTTTGACATACTCAACTTTTACTAAAAAAAAGTGTGCACTTAATTCAATTCAAAAAATAAGTTATTTTTTAATTTGAAACAAATTCTAAATTGAAAAAAAAATTATTTTGTATTTTAAGTAACCGTTCTTTCATTGTGGTTACGGATTTCTTTTTGAAAAAAATGAATCCATCTAAAAAAAATGATTTAATAAAATATCTCGAAAATCTCGCACAAATTGTTTTTGAAAACTGGGTTGGCTTTTAAGTGACTTGATAATTCTCCATTATATTCGAAATTTAAAAATGAAATCCGATGCTAATTGTCATTTTTTTTACGTTATTGTGTAAATATTTCATTGTTTTTGCAAATAAATATCCTCAATTATTTACTTTGATAAGAAGATAAAAAATAATTTCATTAAGTAACATAAAATTATTCATTTTCGTGAATTCTTTAATAGTGAGGGGTTGATCATTTAAATTTTAAGCTTAAGATCTTACAAAGAATGTTATGGGATTTCGAGAGAATAAAAATGATTTTAAGCATTTCCAAATAATTTCTAGAGACTGTAAATAATTTTAAAAGATTTTTACAGAATATCTATAAATTCTAAACGATTTAAAAAGATTTAAATAAATTTAAAAAATTTTAATAGATCACAAAACTTTTATTTGTTTTAATGGATTACAGAGAATTCTTAGGATTTTCAAAGTATTTTAAAAGATTTGAGGAATTTTCGAAATATTAAAAAATATTTGAAGAGATTTTAGAAGATCACAAAACTTTTATTTGTTTCTAGAAATTTCAAGTGATTCCAGAATAATTGAAGATTTTTGAGATTTTTATGGATTTCAACTAATTTCAGAAAACTTCTAGAGATTTATTTAAAGTATTTGTAAATTTTGGTAAGGATTGTGGAAGTTTTAAAAAATATTTCAAGAGATTGGTTGAAAAAATATTTAAAAATATTTCAATGGGATTTTAAGAATTTCAAGTTATTGGAACAGGTTGCAAAAATCATGCGTGATTTCAAATGATTGCAATAAAAAATGTATCCGATGTCATGGGCTTCCAAAATTTGTCAATTGATATGACGGATTTAACAAAAATTTGGAGACGACTAAAAAATCCTTCATAATTGTATTCCCAACACTGTAAAGTTCACGACTCAGGGAGAATTCCAGAATAATAAAATACCTGAACATACAAATAATAAAGTAAAAAATAGCTTCATTGAATAAAAGTATTTCATAATTTATTTTTTACTTTCCCATTATAAAATAATTTTTTAAAATGTTTAGATTCGAGAATTTTCCCGCGTCGTAAATTTGAGTTTTGGATATTTTAGAATGTTGGCAATTTTATTTTGGGAATAATCTATTAGCGAAAAATTAAAAATTTGAAAATATTATAAATATAGCCGACAATATTATAATTTGTGAATTTCGATATGAAATAATATAATTCGAAAACTTGCCAGTGTCGGAAATTTGATAATTTCGGATATTTCAGAATGTCACGAATTATCTATTATCGGGAACTATCAAATTCGATACTACGAGGGTAGTTCAATAAGTCCTTAGAATGAAGTATAAAAACAATTTTTTTTGGGTAATTTTTTTTTTATTTTTCAACATAATCTCCTTGGAGCTCTATACACTTGGTCAATCGCTTTTCAAGTTTTTTTAATCCTTCAGAAAAGTGCGTTTTCGGAAGTTCCTCAAAATAAGCACTTACAGAGGCGTTGTCTGACGTCTTCGTTGTCTGGAAATCTCTGTCCACCGAGCCATTTTTTCAAGTTTGGAAATAAGAAAAAGTCACTGGGGGCTAAATCTGGTGAATACGGTGGG
>NC_046664.1:63514756-63520785 GCF_010883055.1 Belonocnema kinseyi
ATATCTAGTCGGGAGTGGTGCTGACTGAAAACAGATGATTTGGAGCGATTCGTGCGCCATCTGTTGGTCATTCTAAGGACTTATTGAACTACCCTCGTACTATAAATATAGTCGGAAATATTATATTTCGGCAACTTTCAAATTCGAGAATTTTATAATTTCGGGATTTTTCTATTTCGAAAATTTTTTTTTTCATCTTTAGAAGATTCGCAAATGTTTTAAACCATTTACTGCAAAATTCGGAAGTTATCAAAGTAAACAATTACCTAGACGAATTTCAAAAGTTTTCATAATAATCTCAAAATGTTTAATCGGTTTTACAAAAATGTCACAGATTTAAATAGATTTCAAGTAATTTTATGAAGGCTTGTACACCCGATTTCAAAAGTGGTCAACTCCTGAATGAAAAACGAATATGATATAAAAATATAAACGCTGTTTTATTCGCAGGTTATTAAACTGACATTTAACGTATCAGACGTTATCAGTAAGCTGGAAATGTTATCGTCGAAAGGAGTGCTTGCAGTTTCATACGTGAGTTATATACTTTATGTTTCATTATATACATTTTTTTCTAGAACATGTAACTAAAATGTAATGCTTTCTTTTCATTTCAGTCTGTGCAACTATTACAAGAAATATCAAAAGACTAAGACAAGTCTTTGAACGTTGAAGATTTAAAAATAGATTTGTATTTTTATAATAAATGATTTTTTATTACATTTTGATATTTACATGATTTGCATTTTTTTAGAGTAAAACACTGACCTTTATTCTCGCGACCGATCTTTGTATTCCGCAATTACCAATGATTTGTCCCTAATTATATTCACTTTGCATCCACTTGCTGCGAAATTTGATGATACAATTTTTACTCGATGAACAACAAGAAAATCGGGATTATCTGGACTTTTACCAACTAATATATCAATTTCATCACCTTCGTGAACCTAAGACACGGGTACAAAATTATTTTTAGAAATGATTTAAAGAAAAGAAGAAAATAAGACTTAAACTCTTAAAAGGGTGTCTACCCTACCTGGAAAACCTGGAAATGTCAGATAATTTTGTACAAGTCAGAAATTTCTTCGAAAGCGTGCGTATTTAAAAAAGAAATTGCAATAAAAATTGAATGAAAATGATTCTACATTTGTAGAAGTAGCCTAACCTTACTCTATTTAACTATTTTGTCGATTATTCATGTTTTGTTGTTGTTTGAATTAAATTTTTCTTTGAATTGAAAATGTAACTTTTCTATTTATGTTGAAAATTAATTTTTTCGGTTAAAGAGTCATCATTTTAATTGGAAGTTCATCCGTTTGGTTGAAAGATAAGATATTTTGTTGAATTTAATAAGAAAAATACTTTCTTTTTTTTACGCCTGGGAAAATTGTAATTTATAACTCAATATAGGCAGAACATAATAATTACATCTTCCAGACAATTGGCTGGAAGATGTAATTATTAGATTTTGCCTATATTTATCTATTTTGTTGAAAATGTTGTCTTTTCTTTGGCTGAAAATTAATGTTTTCACTGAAAACTTAACTATGCCAGCTGAAACTTGAATTAATTTGTTGAAAATGAATTTTCTTTAATACCCGCGCGGGAAATGCGGTTTTGGGACACTAGCATTCACCTTCGTGGCATGTAAAGAAAATAATAAGTTAAAATAGTTTTCGCACTGGGTTAACAATGAATATTCGACTATTTTAATTAAAAATTCATCTCTTTGGTCGAACATTAATTTTTTGAACTAAAAATTCAACTATTCTATTTTCGGTTGAAAAATTATATTTACTAGATGAACATTCCTCTTTTTTTGTTAGAAATTAATCTTCTTGATTAAAAATTAATAATTTGTTGAAAAGTCAATTATTTTAGTTAAAGGTTCACCATTTTAGTTGAAAACTCATTTTTTCCCCTTTAAAATTAGACTTACAGTTAAATAATCATAATTTTAGTTGAAAATTCATCTATTTGTTTAAAAGGTTGATTACTTTTTTGAAAATTATGATTTTTTTAACTGAAAATGTAGCTATTCTAATTTTGTAACTTCATATATTTTGTTGAATTATCATCTTTTTGGTTAAAAATTGATCAATTTGTTTGAAAAATAATTTTTGAAACTGGAAATTTAAATGCTCCATTCACTATTTCACTATTTGGTTGAAAACTAGTCCTTTGCAGTTTAAAACTTAACAATTTCGTTGAAAATTCATGTATCTTGTAAAAAAATTATTCTTCTTGTTTGAAAATGCATCTTGTTGGTTGAAAATTCAGGTATCCCTAATTTTAGTTTAACATTCATTTTTTTTGTTTGAAAACAAAACCATTTGGTTTAAAACTAAGCTCTCTTGTTAAAAATGCATCAATCTAGTTGAAAATTATTTTGTTGAAAATTCTTTTTTTTTTAAACTGAAAATTGAACAATTCCATTTTTGTTGAAAATTGATCCTTTTTTAGTTCCAAATTCAAGTGCTTGGTTGAAAATGGATCTTTCTCATTTTATGGTTCAACTATTTCGTTGAAAATTCATATATTTTGTTAAAAAATAGTATAATGATATTCAAGAGAAAATAACATTTTGTTTGAATTATTATTCAAAATATGTAAAAATTCAAGAAATAATTAATTATATTTTTAGTATTATTTAATTGCTTAATTAATCGATGATGCTAATATAATTCCAGAATATCTTGCAATATAAGTTTTTAAAGCTTTGTACATTAAACATTATTAATATAAATCTAGAACCTGAAAACATATTTATAATAAACTTGCAAAACTATACCCACATTCCGAGTTGGTTATTTAAAAAAATGCGAAATATTTTAATAGCTACGTACTATGAAAAATTATACCTGGAAAAAACATGGAATTGTCAGGACATTTTTTTCCAGAATTAGGGCAGACACCCGTCTTATTACTTCACTAGTAATTATAAATTAAAAAATTATTACCTCTGTACTTTTTTTTAGAATTTTTTTCCCATTGACCCGAACTTTACTTTCGTAAAAGGCTAAATCAACTTTGCTGTAAATTTAAAAAATGCCAATTTGTATATTTAATATAAGTTTTTCAGGGTGATTAGCAGCCCGGAAATTAAGGACAAACTCGGGAATTTTATTTAGTATCGGAGACATTTTTTTCCAGTACAAAATCTACTTTTTTACTATTTTATTTCTTCCTTATTGTTTAGTTGAGAATCAGAGAGAAACTGGTTGAAAGATATTACAATTTCTCTATAAACTGAATCAGAATGCAGGCGTTTTCGCAATTTTATAAGAAGATATTGAACAAAAATAGTGCAAATTGTAATGTTTTATTCAGATTTTAACCAAATCTAATATAATAAACGCTTCACAAAGTTGATACAAAAAGTCGGAGCAACTTAAAGACATGTCATCTGTATGAAAATCATACTTCTACATTTCTTACAGTAGAAAAAATATTGATAATATTGTCCGATTTGATATTTTACCTTTAAAATGATTCCAAGGATATTGAAAAAGGGTTATTATATTCGATTTTATATAAATTTTAGAAAAACATTTAAATTTGCACTACTTTCGCAATATCTTTTGAAAATTTTCTCGAAATGACTTTATATTAGAATCTTTAATATAAAATTCCGATGGCTTTCAACCTATTTAAGAAAAAAGATTTTGACTCTTCTTAATCTGTGATTAAGAATAAGTTTGGCACGTGTAAAAGAATAATTCTTTTCTTTACAAGATAAATATTTTATAAGTATATTATGGGAGAATTCCCATTTCTATAGCTCTCTATACTTTGATTTGTGACAAATGACAAAAATAAATTTTTAAATTGCTCGAGAGGAAAAATGTGACCGGGAAAAAACCCATGAATTTGAAATTGCCTGATCACTAGACACCCTGATTTTTACTAATTTTAAAAAGATCATTATTATACATTGTTTTTATTTTTTTAATTATATTTAATGAACTTAATTATACAAGAAAAAATATAAAAAGCATTTATGTGATTATAGAACGGCCCTAAGTAGGTCGGATCGGGATTTTACTGTTCATAATCAGCTACAGGCAACAATTTCTAATTAATTTAAATGTTTTTTTTATAGAAATATTCAGCATTACACTCTTCAGAACAGCATAAAGTCTGATTTGGTAATTTAATTCTGTGTACTTCATTATTTAAATAAATAAAACGTCAAAATTGGATATTTTACCAATATTATTTTTTTTTTCTGTAAAGAAAAACATCAAAATATATTTTACTACGTCTTTGGTAGAAAATGTATCTTCTTTAGTCGAAAATTATAATATTTGATTCAAACTTCAAGCATTTTCTTGAAAATTCGTCATTTGTGGTAGAATATTAATATTCTTGGTGAAAAATTCGCCTTTCTAGTTGAAAATAATTTTTTTTTTTTAATTTAAATATAATGAATTTTGTTGAAAATCTTCATTTTTGCATAGAAAATTAATCTTCTCAGCTAAAAATTGATTTTTTTTGTTAAAGATTCCTAATTTATATTCAAAATTCATTTTTTTGTTAAAAATTTAACTATTTTGTTGCTAATTCTTTTTTTCATGATTTATAATTCATTTTTTAACAGAAAATTTAACTACTCCATGTTTTGTTGAAAAATTATCTTATTTGGTTAGAGATTCATTTCATTGGCTAAAATTGTAGATTTTCTTATAAAAATTCGTGTTTTCTTTGTTGAAAATTAATTTGTCTAAATTAAAATTTAACTACTCGATGTTTGGTTGAAGATTTGTTTTTATTAACTGAAAATTTAACCATTTTATTGAAAATTCGTTTCTTTTACGGTTTAAAATTTATTTTTGATTGCAAATTTTCGATTGAAGATTCATAATTATAGCTGAAAATTAATTTCTTTGGTTATCAATTTAACTTTTTTGTTGAAAATTCGTGTTTTTTGGTAGAATAATAATATTATTGGCGAAAAATGTATTTTTTTTTATTGTAAATGCAATTCTTTGGATAAAAAGTCAACTATTTAGTTAAGAATTAATTTTTTTTATTGAACATTCATTATGGTTGAAAATTCATTTCTTTTGTTAAAAATTGCTTTTTTAGGTTAAATATTCTTAATTTTAACTGAAAATTTATTTCTTTGATTACAAATTTTACTACTTTGATGAAATGTCTTTTTTCACGGATAAAAATTAAAATTTTTAACTGAAAGTTTAACTACCCCGTGTTTAGTTGAAAATGTATCTTCATTAGTTGACAAGTCTACTTTTTGGATGACAATTCATTTCTTTTGTTGAAAATTTAACTATTTGGTTCAAAATAAATATATTTTTTTAAATTGAAGATACATCATTGTAGTTAAAAATTTATTTCTTTGCTTAAAAATTGAACTATTTTGATGTCAATTCTTTTTTTCGTAGATTATTATTTTCTTTACTGAAAATTTAACTACTCCGTGCTTGGTTGAAAATGTATCTTGTTTAGTTGAAAATGTCACTTATGTATTTGAAAATTTATGCATTTTGTTGAAAAATCGTCTTTTGTGGTACAATATTAATCTTCTTTGTGAAATTAACTTCCTTGGTGGAAGGTTTAACTATTTTGTTGAAAATTCGTTTGAAACGAATGAAAATTATAATTTTTTTACTGCAAATATAATATATTTTGTTGAAAATCTGTCTTTTTAAATTAAAATTAAACTTCTTGTTTGTACATTCTTTTTTTGTTTATTTAAATACTTCATTATTTAATTGAAAATTCATGTTTTTTGCTAAAACCCATATTTTTTGGTAGACAATTAATCTTTCTGGTTGAAAATGTATCTTTTTGGTTGAGCATAATTTCTTTATTAAAAAATTTAACCTAAAAGAAAAAGTTATAACAGTCAGAGAAAATTCGGGAAATTAGAAATTGGTATTTGTGACAACCTTGCTTTTAAATGTGGGTCCGGATGCAATAAGGGCACATAAAATTTTTTCGTGCAAAAACGAAGTCCCCTGGAGGCTTTAGAAAAAATTTTCGAATTTTAATTTTCAAAAGAT
>NC_046664.1:63520885-63526700 GCF_010883055.1 Belonocnema kinseyi
TTGAAAATTAAAATTCGAAAATTTTTTCTAAAGCCTCCAGGGGACTTCGTTTTCGCACGAAAAAATTTTATGTGCCCTTATTGCATCCGGACCCACAAATAGGGCACCTAACTTCGATTGCTCTAATTATGTACAGTAAATTTCCGATTTAGCCCACTGTGGGTCTCAAATAAGTAAAATAATAAAAAAAACTATTATTTTTGTATGATATTAAAGCTTATTTAAAATTAAATACTGCAAGTACTTACTTGCGAGCCATTCCTAAGCCGGCTTTAATGATCCCATCTAATCGCATGGAAGGAACAGTTTTACTTACAATTTTTTCAAAGGGTTCAAGAGGTTCAACTGTTTCATCTTCCTCGTCATCTTCAAAGACTTCGTTCTAGACGTGCGTGATAAAAAGTATCTTCGTAGAAAGTTAAACAGTAAGCCTCTCTTCATTATTTAAAAATAATTACGTACCTGCTGTTGTTTTTCAGAATGCTTCTTTTTTTTAAACCTTTTGACTGTGTATGGATTAGGAGTTGGATTTTGAAATAAGAAGTTTCGTTTGCCATCAACCGTATTTGATACATTACATTGTAACGTTTGGAAAGATTTTTTATAAATACTAATGAAATTCCTATGAGTAAAGTTACATATAAACCTTCTACTCAACATTTTAATTGTCGTATAATTAGACGAATAAGACTTGAAACATGTTTATCATACTTTTAGCATTCGAAATAGGGTTATGGATTCCGTATATTTTTTGACTATCAGCTGCTAGCGTCGTCTGCTTGTTATTAGGGATTTCAAGTTGTGATGTCACATGGCAAGATGGCTGCATGCCGAAGATCAAGCAATTAATTGCATGGGACGAATCTTTTTAAAATATCTTGGCATAAAAGGAATTTTAGGCATTAATTCGAATTTTGGTTAAATTATAGAATAGCTGGTACCTACCTTTATTTCCTGGAAATTTCTTTTTTCCAAAATTAAACTATTGGAACATGAAATTGAAGTAAATTCCAAGCGATTCGTTAAAAGAAAGCATAATTATAACGTATCAAATATGGGTCTACCAAAAATTTGAATTTGCCGTATTCAACTTACTGTTTAAGTCCTTTTACAACTCCTAGCAAGGTGAAAAGTTCTAAATAAGTGTAATTTGAACTTTAATTTACATATCTTTACATATTTTGCTGTTTGTTTTGTTCATATATAACCATTTTACTTAAAAAAAACAGTTGCTACAGTTGTTAAAGAAAGAGTCTTTTCAAATTCTGTAAAGCACCTCGACCCCTTTTCCACTTTTTAAAAAAATACAAATGAAATTTTTATAATTGTTTATATTGATGAAAATAATTCACAAAATATGTTTCATTTTATTAAAAGAGAATAAAAAAATTCGTATATATACTCTTTTTCCCAACAAGAATGTCTAAAAACACTTTAATGGTAAGTTGAATAGGGAAAATTCAAATTTTTGGTAGACCCATACTTGACCCGTTATAATAATACAATTAACAATAATTTTAATGCTTTCTTTTAACAAATCGCTTCGAATTTACTTCAATTTCATGTTCAAATACTTTGATTTTGTAAAAAAACATTTTTCCATGAAATAAAGGGTGGTACCAGCTATTCTATAATCTAACCCGAATTTTTTAAATCCATTCAATAAAATAATAAAATTGTTAGAAACAAAAAATGATTGATTTTATTGTTGAATAGGAAAAAATTTATATCCAAATACACAAATCGAGAAAAATCATTTTTATCCGACCACAAAACAAGGGCGTACAGCTATTTCGCCTCGTGAAAATAACCATCTTTTAAGCCCTGGATACACTTTTGCCCCACCCAGTTGGTGTTATTGCTTGGCCCTCAGCATGCAGGCATCTTGCCAGCTGACGTCATAATGTCAAATACTTCATTGCACATGTCAACTAAAGTTTAAGTTTTTATTAGATATAGGTTGGCAACCCTGGAGCAGTACGGAATTCCCCTAAATATTATCCTTGAAGTGCCATTTTTTGTAAATTACGCAGGAAGAAAGTAAAATAAAAAATGTAGTTTTTCTCGAAAACTTTTCAAATGGATTTTTAGTGGAAAAATATAATTTGAGAAGATTAATGGGACATTTTTTCAGAAAAATTAAACATAAATGCTACAGAAAATAATCATAAGATGTTTTTGTAAAAGTATCGATGAGTAACTTGAAAATATCACAAAAAGAAGTTTCTTGAAAAATTAATTTAGGAGCTATTCAAAAACTCCGCCACGCTACCAAAGGAGGCGGGCGGTAACCGGAACTGTAAAAATTTATGATTAGCGAGGGGGGGGGGGGGATTAACGCAGAATGGGACATCACATATAAATGTGAATAAATTTTTTTTGAAAGGCTTGAATGAAGAAAAAAAATAGTGATTTTATTTTACAAGTAAATCATCGAAATAAAGAATTCACAATCTTTCCCTACCCAGTGGTCACAACATTTGGCGACGTCTTTACGACATCGTTACGACATCTTTACGAAAACTTTACGACATCCTATGTCCATGTTGTTAAGGTGTCTTTACGATATCGCAAAGACACCGAAACGACATGGACGTAGGATGTCGTATGCCTACTGGTAATTCCCCACTTTTACCCTTTTTTAAAAGCATTCCACTTTTCCTTTCTGTTTTCAAGAAAATTTCACATTTTCCTTTTTTTTGTTTAAATGTGAACTGAATTAATACATAGAATCCAATAGGACATTCCAATCAATTTTGGTTGAAAGTTATTTTTTTTTTTAACTGAAAAGGCTACTATTGTATTTTGGTTCAGAACTGATCTCTCCTGTTTAAGAACCCTACTATCAGGACAACGAATTACTTATTTTTTGAAAATTAGATTTTTCTGGTAGAAAATGAAGTTTTTAACTAAAAATAAACCTAATGATGGAGTCGTCACTCACTCTACTAGATGCACAGATAGATCCCTGATTGACCTTACGTTAAAATGATCAAAAAGACCCTTATTTACGAATAGCTTGATCATTTTTTCGAAATCCTTTTTAGTTTTTGTTTACATCATTTTTAAAACAATTTAATTATTTATTTAAAAATATATATAAAGTTGTTTCTAGCACCTCTGAGCAAAAATGAAACTGTCTTGCTTCCTGCGCTTTTACCGGTTTTCAGAAGGAAATTAAAAAAGAACATAAACTTAAATAACTAAAAGTGTGAAACGAAATTGCACGAGAAGGCTAAAAAATTATGTAAAAAATAGTTTTTAAAACACATATACTCAAGATAGTCAAAACGTGTAACATATTTTCGCAAAAGCAGTTAAGTGGAGTATATTTCCAAATACTAGTGTAGTCGTCTCATAAGAGACAGCCTTATAACAAAGGCAAAAAGAGAATGAGAAAAGAAGTGACAACAAAATCAGTTCGCTCTCTTTTCTTTATTATTTATCCGTCGTTTTTGTGTATGCTACCACGGTCGAAGATGTATCAAGGCCAATTTAGATCTCCCCAGCAGGAATTATTTATAGGAAAACTAAAGTTTTGATTAATCGAAAGGCAGGTTAATTAAATTGGCATAATGCATAAAAATAAAAAATAAAAGCCATTATGTTTGCGGTTTTTACCATAAAAATCAAAGTTGCAATATTTTTATGATATTTTTACTTTGAATTCCTAATTTTTTAATATTAATCACAATAAGACGTTTCCAAGTTGAAACCTGAACATTGCAGTTCACCCTGAAGAAGTGAACTGCAATGTTCACGAAACGTCGGCAAAATTCCTAATTTTTTACACAATTGGAACCCGAAATATCTTTTTATCAATTTTGGATTATGTTTTTGTACATATTCACGCAGGTAATTGATATTTTACAGTATTTAATTCTCAAAATTTATTTATTTAGATAGCTTTTGTTTTTAAAATTATGAATTTCAACTAAACTGATTGAAATTGGAAAAATGTGTATAAAAAGACGCATTAATAATGTGGTGTTTTTTTCTCATATGTTTTTATCTGCTCTTTTTTTACTTTTTTTATAACTGTCTCTAATTAGACAATTACACTGGTTTGCTTGAGAATTAAACTAGTTTGTTTTTGTTGTTAACCGCAGTTTTTAAATTATCAACCACTAGACTTTTCGACGAGAATCCATTTTTTCGCTTCAATTCTACTGCTTTTTATTTATAATCGTAATATTTTTGTTGTTGAAAAAGCAATTTTTTTCGATTGATAATTCAACTACTTGATTGAAAGTTAAACTTCTTTATTAAGAATTCATTTCACTGGTTTAAAATTCATCACTTTAGTTGAAAATTCAACTATTTTGTTAAAAATTTACTTCAATTGTTGAAAATTAAACTGTTAATGAAAATCTTTCTGGATAAAAATTCAACTATTTGCTTGAAAATTCATGTTTCCAAATCAAAAATTCAACTAGTGGTGTAAAATCAAGTATTGTGTTGAAATATTAATTATTTTGAGAAAAATTTAACCTTTTTCTTAAGTCATCTTTTTTGTTAAAAAATTCAACTGGTTTGAAAATCCGTATTTTTGGACTGTAAATTCATATTTTTTGTTAAAAAAGTTCTAGGTTGAAAATTCAGATGTCTTCTATGAAAATGGTTTGTTTGGATTAAAGATTCTAATACTTGGTTGAAAATAGAAATGTTTGCGATTGAAGTGAAATATTTTTTATTTGAATATTCGACTATTAGAAAATCCGTTTGGAATTTTGAAAATTCAAGTATATGCTTAAAAATTCGTCTCTTTTTCTTGAAAGTTCAACAGTTCGACTTTTTATCTTGAAAACTACAATTTTTGTTTTGAAAATTCATCTCTTTTGGTAGAAAATTAATCTTTTTTTGGTTGAAAATTCATTCATTAATTTGATTTAGAAGAATTTTTTCTCCTATTATTTTTCTATTTTTGTAACAAAATCCACCTATTTTCTCTTCTTTAAAGAACATTTTGTACTGTGAATTCTGTCAAAGTATCTTCTTAGACGAATTAAAAAAAATATAGCACCTTGAATACTCTTTGAAAACAAGTATGTGAAGCAGATAAAAAATATTTGGTGTTCTTGACAATTTAAAATTATAAGTGAAAGGAAGAAATAGCGTACTTAGCAGAAGGGAGGCTGTGGGGTGCAGCAATGTAATTTTTTTAAAGATAAATATAATTTTATCTATCGGGCGTAAACTTTCATTTAGCGGGCGTAAATTTTTATGTAGCGGTTGTAAAGTTTTATGTAACGGGCGTAAAGTTTCCTGTCGGCCCGGCGGCGCGGGCGTGGAGCGCATGTGCGAATGTCGCATGTGTAGTAAGCGGCCACCATGATAATAGGAGCTCTCTTTTTCTAATTATTTATTATTATGCGACGAAATGTTAACAGGAATATCGATACAATAATTTTTAAATAAATAATTTAAATCGATTACAATTTTTCTTCGCGTAATATTTCATTTTTTCCGTTGTAGCCTGCTTTACAACCTTTTGCAATGACAAGAAATGTAATTTTTCATAAACATTATAAAATTTTAATGACAGAAATTGAAAAATTTCATCGTGAACTTCGACAATTTTTCAATACATTTTTTTTATCTTTCGTGTAAGATTTATTTATTAGGTACTAAAACTGGGACTTGGCGAAACAAAGTGCCGATTCTGGGACAAGCATCGGTGGACCGAACCGAACATCGGTTGGGCCGATTTAAATTGTTGAGTATATACATGTGATACTGTACATTAGCAGCGTGTAAGCGAAGCACGCGCGCTCCGACTGCGAGTCGGAACGCGCGACACACGGACGCACACACA
>NC_046664.1:63526800-63531094 GCF_010883055.1 Belonocnema kinseyi
CAAGGAACTTGACTTGGGCGCAAGCGGCAGCGGCCGACTCGCGCCTCGCGCTCTTGGTCCTCAGCTCTCGTCCGAGGCGGCACGCGGTGCCGAAGCGCATGGTGCACCCTTGTAATTTTATATTACTAAGTATAATAAATATTCTTTTCTAACACCAACCACGGCCTCCTTTTATTTCAACATAAATAAAACATGGTTTGCTGTGATACAAGTGACACTTGGCCCAGTAATGTACCGTCACTGGACCAGACTTTGGCTGATCCTCGTGAAACATGGTTCCCCGTACTAAAAGTGATACTTGGCGCAATAAAGTTCCGATACTGGGCCAAGCATCGGTGGAGGATCGGCAAATATAATTAGCCAATATGGGCTGCCAGCACTGGCTCAACACTGGGCCGATTAAAGTGCCGTGTATTCAGCTCTGGCATTTCGCACTTGGGTAATTCCAAGGAAAGTATGTGAAGTTATATTATATCAATAAATGTTGCCTTATGCGCAAAGATTTATTTCCTGAACTCCATTTCACCACTTAAATGCAGATCATAATTTTTGTTCATAATGAGAGAATTTCTAGTATGTGTATTTAAAAATAAAATATATTAAATTTGTTTAATAGATTTTACTTGAAGCGATTTTTAGTAAAGCTTCAATTTTTTTAGATATAATAAAAAAAAATTTTTTGAAAAAAAAAGTTTTTTTCTCAAAATTGTCTATTCCAAATTGTATAACCTTTCGTCAACCTTTCATGAGAGTATTTTTGAGCAAGTCTTTTCAATTAATAACTTTATATTTTACAGTCCGAGACAAGATTGTAGTTAGACCAATTTATCAGGATGTGTGTGTGGGAGGAGGGGGAGGGGTAACACATCAGGACCGGTTACGGCCTTGGTCCGAGGTAAGAAATTCTAACATTTTCAAGGAAAGTATATAAACTTGATAGTATCAATCAAATCTATTATCTGTCTCCAGAAAAATGAAAAAAAATTATCTACAATCTCCTACTCTTTACTCACATGGCAATTTTTAATTCTGTTCGTAAGTAGAATATATTACCAAATTAATTAAATGCCGAAATATTTTACATCAAGATATCAAATATATTGAAAAATTAATTTTTCGAAAAGCATTTACTTCGAAACAGTTAAACTTATGTTATCATTGTATACATGTGTATTATCTTGTTGGGTATTTAAAAATAATTAAGTATTTATCGAAAGTAGTGTCTTATTAATTGTTATTAATTATTACTTATCATTTTTGTAAAAACTGTTAGAATTCAGGCTTATTATGTTTAACTTTTTTTGTCATAAATATAAGTAAGTCAATACAAAATCAAATATTTTCTAGTGAAAAGCTGAAATACCTGCACTGGGGCTGTCCATTTGGGTGTCCCAATTATTTTTTCTCGAATTTTCATGCATACATTTTGTAAATTTTTTCAAAAATCGTTAATAATAGAAGAATTGTATCGAACCTGAATATTTATTTTCACAATTAGCCATATAATAGGAATTAAAATTCGCTTTATAAATATCACAGCAACAAGTCTGTTTTATGGGGTCCAAAACAACCCCATAAGTGAAAAAATGGGTTTTGCGAGTTTTGGACGCCATTTATGACTTTTTGGAGTTTTTTAATGCACATTGTTTATAATACAAACATACTACTTTATACTGATCATGACATGTTTACATAAACTGTTTAAAGAATTTATTATTGTTTTGGTAAATTTTCTCTTAGAATAGAGATAGAAAGTTGCGTCTTTCTAAAATAAACCACTTCTTACGCAATTTTCAATTATTGATTAATTATTGTAGTTCCAAACATCAAAAAAACATTTTAGTTCCAAAAAAATGTTCTACCTTTTGTACAGTGTTTGATTAGAGTAAGGTAAATAATAATTTAAAGTTAACGAAATTAATTGCTTAAACAATTTATTATAATTTTTAATAATATTATAATTGAACAATGTTAGATAGTTGGTGTTTTGTTTGGAATATTCAACTTTCTGTCCACTCTCCATTTAAAGTTTGTTAATTATTGAAATTTATTAAAAATAATTGCTTAAACAAATTCATGTTATTAAAAACTATCTTCTCATATAGTAATGCCAGATAGTTGCAGTTTTTCTGAAAGTTTTCTCTTTTTTGTCAATATTTCACTTACTTAGCCTGGAAACAAGGCTGAATTTTGTAATTTCATAACACATCAATTATTGTGTAGCATAAGATTAATACATATTACTAGGCAAAAATGTCTGTATTATTAAAATAAAATATAAAAAAAATTGCTATTTATCTCTATTATCTTATTATTTCATAAAATCTAGAAAAGGTTGCCACAAATGGGGGGAGGGGGGTGCCAAGAATTGGTGCTATTACCCTATTAGAGCGATTTTTAGTTGTTAAGGGCATTTCGTTTTTTTTCTAATAAAGTTTCCTTAATCTACGATTTTTTATATTTTTTGATATGTTGTTCGGGGTGTTCAAAGTCAGATTCTAAGACTGGTCACAACGGACATATACTATTAGGTTGGTCTTTGTTTGTTATTTAGCATTTTTTTCGTTTTGCTCGGAAAGTTTTCCTCATCTACACTTTTTTTTTTACATTTTGATACGTTGTTTAACTCTTAACTAGCACAACTCCTTTTTATCACGTAAATAGCACAACGAGTGCTTTTCACCCCACGTGTTTAAACATGCCCCGCGTAGCCGGTATTGAATATTTTTACACAACAAAATTATGTAATGTGGTTTAAGATATGTTTATAAAAATTAAATCTGTTTTACAGTAATTAGTTGAATTTAAGTTAGTTAACAGAAATTTTGAAGAAAAAAGCGGCAAAAAGTGAGTTTTTTTACTTGAAAATTCATAACGCACGTAATTAAAAATATTTTTACCTAAAAATTTAGGCATATACTCTTGAGATACTACAATTTAGAAAAAAAACTACTGCCTTATTAACGCTTCCAAAAAAAAGCATTTATTCTGCAAAATGAAAACTTTTTTCACTTTAGGTGATAAACTTACGTTGGAAATTGAACGAAAATCACTGATTTCAATGGTATACTATACTAACCCACCTTACCTTTAGTTAGTGATGTTTATTTCTGGTAAAAATCGACAAGCGGTCCATTTTCTAGAATTTAGTACGGTTCATTCGAGCTCAAAAATTCGTTTTAAGCCCCAAAAGTTTTCTTCATGTACATTTTCTTTTAATTTGTTGATATTTTGTTCGAAGTGTCGAAGAATGCACTTTTAAACAGGTAGCTCCGTCCGCTCAGCACCGTCACCAAGGCAAATTGTAAAATGGAATACGCCATATTTTTTTGCTTTATTTGCTAATTTTATGCTAAAAAAATTTTTTTTGCTCTTTAAACTTCGGAGAAAAGGGTGGCGGCGCTAGCAGGATGTCCGCTCAGCATCGCCACCTACGAAAACTCACTAAAAATGATTATAATGCAATAAACGATGAGTGGACATTTTTTTGCTTTTTTTTGCTCTATGATGACATATATTACGTTTTGCAAAAAAATTCCCCTAAGTCTGACATAACTACCCCCTGTGATCAAAAACGTTTTCAAAATGGGAAAACTACCTTCAACAATGTAAACATGTTTTAGGGCTTCAAATTAATCACATGGCACTTCAAAATTTCCCCTTATTCATAATTTCCCCAAAACTACCCTTCCCCGTGAACGTATGCAGCAGAACATTTATATGTGTGAAAAAAGCATTAAAAATTGACCAACTTAGAAGAAACTGTTATTTGATATTTTTTTCTCTTTTTTTGCTCTCTGATCATATGTAATACGTTCCCCAAAAACTACTCCTAAGTCATACAAACTCACCCCTCGTGATCAAAAACGTTTTAAAAGTTAAAAAACCACCTTGAATAATATAAAAATGATTTAGGACTCAAAATTAATAAGATGAAACTTGAAAATTTGCCTCTGATTAAAATATTCCCAAAACTACCCTTCCATGTAAACGTATGCAACAGAACGTATATATGTATGAAAAAGCATTAAAAATAATCAAACTTAGAAGACACTGTTAGCTGACATTTTTTTCTCTTTTTTTGCTCTTTGATAATATATAATACGTTCCCGAAAAACTACCCCTAAGTCATACGTACCTACTCCTCGTGATCAGAAACGGTTTAAAAGATAGAAAACTACGAGGGTAGTTTAATAAGTCCTTAGAATGACCAACAAATGGCGCGCGAATCGCTCCAAATCATCTGTTTTCAGTCAGCACCACTCCCGACTAGATATATGGTGTAGTCACAGTC
>NC_046664.1:63531194-63532221 GCF_010883055.1 Belonocnema kinseyi
CATGTATTTTACATGGACGATCTTAAGATCTATGCTAAACACAGAGAGCAACTGCATCTAGCTCTGGGGATTGTCGAACGATATACTAAGGAAATTGGAATGTAATTTGGGTTAGACAAACGGGCCAAGGTTTATTTGAAGCGAGGAAACCTTAATGGCATCCCTGAAGATCCTGAGCTCATTGATAGAAGCGTCATACGACACCCTTGCGCTGGAGAGACTTATACATACCTGGGCGTGCCACAGAGCCGCATTCAGGATGTGACATCTATAAAGGATATTCCCCGAAGCAGATACAAACGTCTTATCCGACAGATTTGGTCTTCCGAACTGTCGGCGAGGTACAAAGTATCTGCAACGAACATGCTTGCCGTCCTGGTACTACTCTATTCATTTGGATTAGTTCCATGGACGAAGAACGAGCTCAGATCTCTTGATATCGGGACAAGAAAGGTTATACACATGAACAGAAGCATGCATCTTATGTCTTCCGTTCCGCGACTGTACATCTCACGCCGTCAAGGGGGGCGCGGAATATTGAGTCTTGAATGTCTTCACAACAGGATTATTCTGGGTACAGCACATAGAGTTGCAAATGGAAGAGACACTCTTCTTAAAATGGTCAGGAATCACGAAGAAGTGGGCAAAGGAGCATTTCTGTACAAAGCAGCGGAGGAGGCTGCTGAAACACTCGGACTTGACTTCAGTATTAGGGGCGAGCAAAATGCATCAAATCTTATCTATCTCGAGTACTCACTTCTGAAAGCCCGGATTAAGAAAGCACAAGAGAAAAATTTGCGTGAACAGCTCCTCGATAAGAGGATGCACGGTATCTTCCACAGAAATGTGAAGGATCAGTCAATGTCTTGTGAGCTAACGTTTGCTTTCCTTAAATCGCCCCAATTGAAGTTTGGTACAGAGGGTCTCATTTTTGCATACCAAGACGGTGTCATTTCCACCTTAACATACCGTCGCCACATTTTGAGCCAAGACATTCCCGATGATAGCTGCAGGGCGTGCCATGCAC
>NC_046664.1:63532321-63535965 GCF_010883055.1 Belonocnema kinseyi
TGCACAAGCAAAATTGCATGAAATCGGCTTCGAATTGGTTCCTCAGCCACCGTATTCACCAGACCTGGCCCCCAGCGACTATTACTTGTTTCCTAACCTGAATAGATGGCTCATTGGTAAGCGTTTTTACTCAAATGAGGGGCTTATAGATGAAAATGAGGCGTATTTTGAAGACCTTCCGATCGAGTACTTTTCGGACGGTATCAAATAGTTAGAAAATAGTTGGACTCGCTGTATCGAACTAAAAGGAGAGTATGTTGAAAAATAAAACCGACTTTGGCCAAAAAAACGTCTCCGTGTTTCATTTTTCAGAGACTTACCAGACTGCCTAGTATCTTTACGTCTATCATTACGTCTTAACTCTTTGCACTCGAGCGGCGAAGCTGCGACGCCCGGCTTAAATGAAGTTTCAACTTCCTCGAGTGCAAAGGGTTAACATATTCAGACCCCACGCTCACGCTGAGAGCATCACATGAATGTAATTGGCCATTTGTAGGTTTAAAGAGGAGATGGGAATGAATTGACATGGATTGGGAAGGAAATATTCCGATGAAATTCTTAAAAAAAAGATTAATGCTTCGAGTTCGGCTTCTTAATACTTTCACATTCTAAATCAAGTTAAATACTTTTGACGAGCTACATTTCGCGAAATAAAATTTACTGTTTTTTTGCTGAATGTGAAAACTGTAAATTTAGATATACTTGGATTAAAACTGCCTATTTACTTATTGTAAACATATCTAACTCAGCTTATGCGTTCTAATACATTTATAATTTTCGTAGCCTTTCTTTTTCTCCCTTAACATTTTACTTTTATCATACTTTTGTTCTTTCATAGATTTTTGCAGCCACCATATGTTATAATATATGTAATGTAAATGTAATTCCTTTAGAATTATAGTTTAATATAATTTTAAAGCCTACTTAAGGAAGAATTTTAAAAAAAATTGTCATCTGTGGCATTTTGAAATTTTCTTGAGTTTAAATTTTTTTACACTTTTGTAGCTCACAAAAGTCTCTCCAGGAGCTAAAATTGCAAATAGAGCGAATTTTTGAAATTCGGATTTTGATACTTAAGAAAATTATCTCTACAACTTATGGCTCAACATTTTTGAAAATACATTCACGCGACCAGATGACAAGGTTGCATCTACAAGACAGCAAATTAAATGGTGGTATCTCGTGGAAACAAAATTAAAAGGTAAGAACGCGAAGTTTCAAAATTTAATATGAATTGTATTTTTCATTAGAGCCCTCAACTCTGGAGCATCTTTTTAATTGTTCTTCTCGAGTTAGCATTTTTCCATTTGGTTCGTCCGAGATAAAAGATTTTTATTTGGACAAGTTGAAAAAATGTAAATCATAAGGTATGCAGATAATGTGGTAGTGAGGGGTTTGATTATGGTTTTTTGTCAATTTCGAAAGTGGCGCATATGAGCAAGTTTGAGCGCGCCCGGGGCGCGCCACGGTTGAATCTCGCGCTTCGCGCTCGTATATTTATTCTTTGCATTTGGGATGCTTGAAAAAAAATTATCAAAAAGATTTCTTTCAGATGGCAGTAATTATATGCGTCTTCATATTCTGAATTGTCTACTTAATTAAGTATAGTCAAAGATTAAGTTTCTGAAAGCTCTGTAGGCTTTGAGGTACACATTCTCATCGTGACACTCGCGCTGCGCGCTCGATGTTTTTATTTTCTTTTCTTTTTCAACGTTATTTTTCACGAATAAAAAAAAAGTAGGCGTCCTATCAAGAAGTGATTCTTAACGAAGTTTTAGATCTTTTTTGGGATATCCGTTTTTGTAAATTCATCTTTTTTCGTATCCTACATAGTTTGTCATAAAATGGAATTTTTTATTATTTTTTGAGCAACCAAATTTGAATTTTCGATTTTTGAAGAAATTTCAACATTGGTTATGATAATCTTGTAGGGTTTGCAAAAAGGAATGTTCTTCTTCCGTTTACGGACGGACGGACGGACGGCCGGACGGACAAACAGACAGACAGACATACGCCATCGTGAAAACCTGATTTTCGGATTCAGGGGGTCTCGAAACGTGGAAATCCGTTGAAAAAGTTTGATGTCAAATTTCCGACAATTCTAATACTTTCTCAATCATAAATGATGAGAATGTAAAAAACCGTAACTGAAGTTAATCAGTTATACTGTAACTGTAGTGAATCAATTATAGACTTAGAATAAATTGCGAGAGGAAAAATTTTTAATTAGGATTTTATTTATCCTCCTATATTATTTGTAATATTGAGGTTTAACTAAAAGTTTAACTATAAATTTTTCCTCAGTATATATAAACTTAGTGTATAACAATACACGGGTGTAAATGTTGTCAAGTACAAAGAATAATTTACAAATTAATTTTACCCGTGTATTTTTATACACGCTTTATTTGAAAATATTTTATTATTTCCATTACATTTTAATTTTTCACATATATTCGTTTCTCCCTTCGAAGATTATAACATATTGTCACTGAACGTCAAAAATTTTTTGAAGGTGATAAAGAGGTATATATCTGTGTGTGAATGAAATTTCATTAAAGATAAGTTTACTTTGAAAATTATAAAACATTTGAAGCAGTAATGCAAGGCGTCCAAATGAGGTATTTTCACTTCAACCATCAGCTAACTTCACTTCGTTATAAGCTGAGGGGGAAACAATTGATCAAATGCATGGTACAAAACTTTATTTCTATAATATCGTTGTAATTTATAATAATTATAATAATTTTATCATTTAATTAAATAGAAATTAAAAAATATAAACTATTACGAGGAATTGCTATCATTAGGCATCTTCGCTGATGAAGGCATCGAAAAATTGAAAGGTAGCATTTTTAATTGAATATTTATGCACAAACCCATTTAGCATTTTAAAAGTTTATCACCCTTTAAGGGACTTTAGGGGTAATTGCAATGAAGGATTTTCCTGCTTTTTTCTGTATGCTTACCTGAATGTTATAGCCACGCTAACTTTACAAGGATTTGTTCAATCGTGTGAGCCATCGATGCACTTTTTAAAGGTCTTCAAATGAAGGTTATGTTCATTGACCAGATATATGTCCAACGAAAATAAAACAATTTTAAGCATTTTAAGAATTTAAAAATATTTTTTTCAAATTTCAGAAATGTTTGTCAACGTTTCTTATACATGGGTGGGAGACTTGCAACATATGTACTTTTATATAATTTTTAAAAATATTTGTGTGAAAGATTAGGAAATTTTATTAAAAGTTTTCACTGTATGTCAAATATATGTAGAAACTGAGTGAAATTTTTCAATTAGACTAAAATGTAAAAAGTTACATTTTTTAAAAAACTGAAACAAAAAGTTTTACGCGTTTTAGATATTTTTGTCAAAGTTATTGGTGAACGACAAAATGACTTACAAATTATCCCAATGACATTTAAAATTTTGTTTTGTTTGATTAAAAAATATCAATCTAAAATTCTACTAGATATAAAATATAATTTCTTAAATTAAAATTATTTCTTGAAAAAAAGGTCCTACTCCATCTTCACTGCATTGGGAATCGAACCACCAAACTTCTGATTTCCGGTCAGGTGCTTTTCCAATTAAGCTATTAGAGGGATCAGAATAAGAACTCTTAATTCAAGAACATAAC
>NC_046664.1:63536065-63544354 GCF_010883055.1 Belonocnema kinseyi
TCCCAAAATACGGAGGCCATAACCTTTCCGACCCATTGTTGCGTTTTTGGACACTTCGGAGCACTTTGGCCCGGTGGAACCCACTGTTTTGCCTGTTGCGTTAACTCAGGAGTGTAGTAGTGGATCCAGGTTTCATCCATGGTTATGAATCGGTGCAAAAACTCGGTCGGCTTACGCGAAAATAATGCCAAATTCCGCTGGGAAGTTGTCACACGAATTCGTTTTTCGTCCACTGTAAGCAAACGCGGCACCCATCGCACGCAGAGCTTCTTCATGCCCAAAACTGAATGCACGATATTGCCCACACGTTCCACTGATATGCCTACAGCATTATCTACCTCTTTCAATTTCACTTTGGGATCATTCAACATCATATCATGGATTTTTTCGACATTTTCTGGTGTAGTGACCTCTTTTGGGCGCCCAGATCGTTCAGCATCAACTGTGCTTGTACGGCCACAACGAAACTCGGTAAACCACTTGTGAATCATTCCAATCGACGGTGCAGAGTCCGGGTAATACTTATCCAGCTTGGCCTTGCTCTCGGATATCGTTTTCTTGCGAAGATAGTAGTGTTTGATCAAAACTCGAAACTCAGATTTTTCCATATTAAAAAAAACTCGGAGGTTAGTCGCTTCTCAGTGCTGTAACTTGTAAATGCGTAAACATAAATGGCTGAAGTTTTGACAGGCGTCATTTGAAGGATCAAGCTCGACGAAAATGGTTCACATTAGTGAATACTAATGCCATCTCTTAGAATTTTCAGGTACTTATCAGACTGCCTAGTAGGTAATGAGGGGAATGATTATGGTTTTCTGTCAATTTCGAAAGTGGCGCATATAAGCGCATTTGAAATCCTATACGAAGAGATCATTATAAATTTGTATACTACAATTCAAGTTATTTGGAGATATCATCGAATAGTGAATCGTAACAAGCGGTAATGAGGGGGTTTATTATGGTTCTTTGTCAATTTCGAAAGTGGCGTATATGAGCGCATTTGAAATCCTATATTAAGAGACAATTCTAAATTTTTATACTGCGATTAAAGTTATTTGGAGATATATTTGGATTGTAACAAGTGGTAGTGAGGGGGTTGATTAGGGTTTTTTGTCAATTCTGAAAGTAGTGCATATGAGCGCATTTGAAATCCTATCCGAAGAGATCATCATAAATTTTTATATTGCAGTTTAGGTTATTTGGAGATATCATCGGGTATTGGATCGGTAGCAAGTGTTAATTGGGAAGTTGATTATGATTTTTTGTTAATTTTGAAAGTGGCGCATATGAGCGCTTTCGAAACCCCATAGGAAAGTCACTTCATCAATGCGGATTGAAAATTTTTTATTTTGTTGCTAATCATTCGTGGGCAATTTTCAAGATTTTAGAAAAATATGTTATAGCGCATATGAGCGCATTTGAAGACGAATAAATCCATGTCCGCAACTTTATATTACACATCACTGTTGAAATTTTAACACCTGCGTTACACTGCCCCCCCCCCCCAATCATGATATCTTTGTTAATTATCTAGTGCAAAATTTTTCAGGGGTGGAGCATTTGAGCATATTTGAAGTTATGAAAGATAAGTCTGATGATTTGAAAAAATTTAATTAGTTTAGAAAAAGGACGCCAGCCCTCCCCCCCGTTTTACACGCTGATAACTCGGTTATCAATTTGGCGCAAATTTTTTTGCTTATGGCGTATATGAGCGTATTTCAATCCCATAGAAAACTCCCTTTATCATTGCGGATTGCAAACTTTTTATTTGGTTGGTCATAACTTCGTGAAAATTTGTTACCTCTATATTTTGGGCAATTTTCAAGATTTAAAAAAAAATTTGATGGCGCATACGAGCGCATTTGAAACCCCATCGTAAACTCCCTTTATCGATGCGGATTGCAAACTTTTTATTTTGTTAGTCATCACTTCGTAAAATTTTGTTACCTCCATATCTTGGGCAATTTTCAAAATAAAAAAAAATATATGGCGCAGATGAGTGCTTTTCAAGACGAAAGAATCCATGTCCTTAACTTTATATTGCACATTCCTGTTGAGGATTTAACACCTGTGTTACACTGGCCCCCCATCCAAAATATGATATCTTTGTTAATTAGCTAGCGCGACATTTTTTAGTGATGGCGAATTTGAGCGATTTAAATTTTTATTTTTTAAATGGGGGGGGGGGGGGGGGGGGGGTAGCGTGAAGCATTTGGGACGCAATTCAGTGGGCTTTATAAAACCCAAAAATTAAGAGTGGGGGCTGGTATAAATGATCTCAGATTATGCAGTGTTACCACTAACTGATCACGAATTAGTATAGAGACGGAAATACTATAATAAAGATTCAATGACTGTGATTTTTGTGCAGCATGCATCTGGCTGACAAATCTAGATGCAATTTGTTGCGTCTATGGGCCATGACGGCGATACTTGAGCAAAATACAATTTTCTGCCCAAACCTTGCAAAAAATTAAGAACAAAGCGTTTGAGGACAAGTGTCCTCTTCATATTAAGAAACCAGACTGCGATGCACCTTGGTGGAATCCTGGTCTTGAGGATCTGAAAAAGGTTACTATACTCTGTTCCCCGAAAGAAGGCCCTACAGGCGCACATGGGGTTAGTCGATTCTTGGAAGAGAATCGTCCTTACGCTTGTTTACACTTAGTTTTTTCATTTCTCTTTACATTATTCCATTGGTCCTAGTTGAATATTTATTACTTTCCTTGGGATTCTTTCTCAAATTGTTTGCAATATTTTTACCAGACATTACCCACAAAAGAAAAGGATCTCACCGCGCGCAGGTCTCGAGTTACAGGGGACATTATGCCGATTCCAATGATATGTAATTCATCCATAACGGTTGAAAATTGTATAACTAATCAATATTGAATTGAAAATTAAACTAAAGTTTCTTCAATCAAACTTCTTCCAATTTTCGACTTTCCTAGACAAGTAATATACGTATCATTGGAATCGGAAAAATTTGTAGATGCTAATTATTCTATTTTCCAATCGTCAATTGCAATATAAATTTTTATTAAATTTCTTTACTTTCATCTGCCTGTGGACAAAAGCACCCTGCTAGGGTAAGCTCACCCAAACTGAGGTCCGTGAACAAACAGAAAAGTATTATAAAAACATCAAGTCCATTATCCACTAGTGTCATAAATCAATCTAGAATAGAGTTTTTCAGGAAGTTAAAGGTCTTCACTTCAGATTGACTGAAAGATCTCAAGAAATTCGGACTTCTTGCAAAAATTGTATAATAGGCTGCGCGAAGAAAACTAAAATTGGTCGTTCTGTAGGGTCTTCTCCCAGTAATACGTATTGACACTCATTGCAAAATAAAATTAATTGTTAAACAAGTAAAACTATTTAAAGCCCGGGAGATGATTGAATATTCCCCATTTTAATTCAAAAATTCAAAACAGATTGGCATTGAAAAAGGTTAGAGCAATGTTTATTTTAAAGCTGAGTAAGGATACCTGCTGTGACGTGCAACTGTAGCATTTCCAGACATAGAGGGGGCATTTAGTAGCACGCTAATGGAATCTATATCATAAGATTCTGATGAAATACACAGTCTGAGTAACACAGTGAGTAGGTGAATGCACTCCATGTTGAAAAGAAGAATAGTACATACTTCACTTGATGGTAATGAAGTGAAGGCTAACGTTTCAAGAGGTTACCAACCGGAAAGAGTTCTTTTATCCACCCAGTAGGTGCTTATCATTGATGATCTGATTCGTGTTTTAACCTAATGAGGTTTTTAGAGTCAGAGTTATGTCGACGACATGGTAATCCAGATAAACATAAGGGCACCTTAGTAAAACTCATGTACTCAGCGCTTATTATATTAGATCCATGGTGCAAAGACCGTTACTTGTCCGTTAACCCAGATAAGAGGGAGTTTATGGTATTCCCCTAAAGAAGGAAAGTTCCTGACCTTAGAAAACCCCTAATTCTACGGTTCCGAAGTACAATTTTCAGATTGAGAACAATATTTAGGAGTAATATTTGACCCTAAATTAACCTATAAATCTCTGTTGACGCAGTTTCAAAGAAAGCTAAGATGTCTTTCTCGGCCTGTAGATGCACAATACGGATAAATTTGGGTTTAAAACTCAGGATTACTTCCTGGTTATATACAATAATAATCATACCATTATAGTATATGCACCAACGAGCTGGTTGTCAATTAATCACCTAATCAATACTATACAACAATTGGCGAGCCCCCAAATGGTTTTTTGCTTGAAAATCACTTATACTCTGAAAACAACACCAACAGCAGCTCTTGAAGGCATTCTAGACATCCCGTCATTGCACCTTTTCATACGGAAAATTGCAGCACAAGAAGTCTATAGACTGCTACTGAAGGGGTTTCCTTAGTGATGTAGAAGTGCCTGACCTATATGATATCAATAACCACATGCTATGCGAGGATACTGTTCTCGCTATGCAAACTGATGATGTGTTGAGGAAACTATCCTTCATGAAACAATTCAAGATCATATTCCTTAAAAGAGCACATGGCTTGATAAAGAAAGCAGAAATTAATTATTTGCGAAAGAAGGTCACGTTTTGTACAAAAACGGCTCTAAATTCTCCTTGGGAACAGGGGCTGTAATCTGTAGAAAGAAACCCAGGGTTAAAATAATAATAGCACTAGGTACATTTCCTACAGTTTCCTAGGACGAAATATTAGTTATTAAAGCTTGCTTATAGGCAATTTGTGAACGGACATATGAAGTCCAGCACATCCACATTTATTCTGACAGTCAAGCTGCACACTCGGGCTCTTTCAGGCACTCTGCGAGGCTTGAGCATCGGAAGAGTTTACTTCCAGACTAGTCTGGAGTTGCTTTGAGAAATTTTGTAAGGTTGCCGGTAGAAAAGTATGTCAATCTGATGCACTGGCTAAGACGGAAGCAAAGATTCTGATTGATCCGAAACCCTATTACGGTATCTTGTACGCATCGATCAAAAAAGCCATTAAAAAAGGGCTCTCAGAGGAGCAGGCGAGATATTAGAATGGAAATAAAAAAATTGTGCATTCCAAGAAATTTATGTCTGGTACATGTATTAAGAGGACTAAATAACTCTTGATCATGCAAAGAAGGCTGTTTAATTTAGTAGTAGGGATACTACCTGGAAACTGTCGATTAATAAAGCACTTGATCAACATGAAGATTAGAATCAATCTACGTTGTAAAAAGGATGATTTTCACGTGGATAGGACTCATCACATGCTTTGTAAATATGATGCAATGACGTGCTTCAGAAACAGATACCTGGGGTCTATTTTCTCAAACCAGAAGATTTAGATGAAATCTCCTGTAGTTCACTGAATGCGTTTGTGGTAGAGACTGAGCTCATCGGAGATGCTTAAAGTTTAGGATATAACACAATAGGTTTTACCAAAGTGCTATGTGCAGTTAATGACCTGCCCACTCATATATTAATAATAATAATTAGATACGTAAAAAAAATATAGCGCGAAGAGTGAGTATTTTAATGAAATGTTTTTCATAAGAACAATAGAGTTTCAAGTAAATCTAATTTCTTTTAATCGTCTTCGCGAGAGGCTCTGGACTTTGTGAGAGCGTTTCCAAGGCTAGGCCTGGTCAGATTCTAGAATTCCAGCGATATTTAACCTGCTATAAGTATGTTCATTAGTGTTGTGAGAAGATCGATAATGATACGATTTACACCGGAAATATTGACCCTGAAACGATAACTCATCCACAATTCATCCTAGAGCATGTGACTTAATTTGCAATTGAATTATATCATGATAATCCGAATGAATTAAAAGCCATTGTAATTTCAGATGAAACTTATAGTTACAGCAGATGGAAGAAACAACGATGCCTCGATAATAATCAATAAGTTCGAAAAAGATATCAACAACATTAACGAAGGGTCTCAAGGTGGAGATATTTTTCTTGTAGATCGTGACTATAGAAATACAGTGCAGTTCTTGGAAAATGAACGGTACAATGTCCAATTGCCGCCTGTTATGGAAAGGTATCAGCGTCAACTCACGACTGAAATGGCCAATCGTGCCCGCTTGGTAACGATGCAGCGATGGGTATTCGTTGCTCGAAATGGTCACGTAAAACCCATTTTCAATTTCGTAGACGGACTTATTCCAAGGGCTGACGACTTACATTTGAAACATTTTTAATTGCTAACTAGAGGCTTGATAAATAAATGTCGAGTAGATCTACGAATGATAGATAAAACTGCTGCCCTAGCACGAGAGATTAAAACTCGACTGAATGATGTGAATGTGGTACAAGTGAGAGTTGAGCATGAAAATCTCGCTAAAAGAAATACCACGTGGGAACGTTTGAGACAGGAATACATTCCTGAGTTTCCTCGATTAGATCTTCAACATTTACGTGAACTGACCATTGTCCCATACCAACTTGAGTTAGCTCCTTCATATCTTCAGAACAAATTCGAGAATGAGAGTACTGCTATCTTTGAACTTGATAGAAACAGAGATGTACCAGGCTTTTTGAGGATCAGAATCTACTCTCGATTCAGAAATGCTACTCGCTTTCAGTTATGGATTACTTTTCGAGTAGGAGAAGTTAAAAACGATGAACAGGAAAATGGAGGCGACAGAGATATATTAGAATATTATTGTGCCTGCAAAGCTGGGGCAAGAACTTTGGGTTGTATTTCACATGTCGCGAGTGTCTTGTGGTTCCTCGGCAGGGCTCGGCATCAACAGTACATAAAATATCCCAGTACTATGCTCCTCCGATACGTCCAATATGCCGTAAATAGGAATAATGATGATGATGGTACCGGAATACGAGAATCTATAGACGATGGTGAATAATAGAGATTTGTAGAATGGAAAAAATAGACTAGAAAGGACTTATATGTGACTACTTTATGGTCTTAATAATTACGATGACTAAGGATTTTAAGTCCGACTTTACAACCTCCGCGTGGTGAACTCTGGGTAAAGCTAATGCAAGCTGCAGCGGTCAGCCGTTTTGAGGTATTCCAGTGTAATGAAAACAGGGTTCTAAAATTCAACAAGGTTAGGGTCACCCTAAATATTTACTATTGAATTGAATTTACGGTAAAACTTAAATTAGAATGTAGAATTCTACGCTCTTTTTATTTGCGGCTTCGTAAAAAGGGTTTGTTCCTTGTATTTCAGTTGAATAGCAAGCCTTAGATCAAGAGTTTTACAATAAACCTTAAAAAGCCTTATCTCGGAACCCGGGAGGTTTTGGGCTTTGCGACCACCGAGACATTTGTTCAAGATGCTGAGCTACGCAACATACACCAAATTCATCAGAATCAACTGAAACATAGAGCAAAATTCAACCAAATTAACCGAAACCACTTTTCCTTGAGAAATGTTCGGAGTTCTTTCTTGTTTTGGGGAAAAATAGCCAATCTCTTTGGGACTCTCCAGGTTAATATTTTATTTTTTAACCGAAAAGATGTTAGTGACTTAAAATCCTGAGCTAAGTCTGAGAAAATGAATTTTTATTAAAACACGCTAAATGGATTTAAATAAACTCTGATTTGAATAGCAAAGCCAGCAGATTGATTTTTACTAATCGAAACTACACCCAAATACTTCCACCCACCATTACGCAAAATATTAAGTCTCATTTACCTTTATATAGGGTGCCCATTACAACTGGTCTTGAAAGGCGTATTTAGACTCCCCGAACAACATATAAAAAATAAAAGAAATCGTAGGTGAGCAAACTTTTTGGCGCCAAAAAACGAAGCTCCCCAAGTGAAAAAGTATCGCTGAAATCTCTATAATACAGTGTCTCTATTGAGACATGTCGTAAAAAGCGTCTTCGGACATCCCGAATAACACTTAAAAAAGTAAAAACTATATAATAAATGAGGAAAACTTGTGGCGCAAAAAAAATTTCCTTAACAACAAAAATTGCCCTAATTGAGTATCCCCATTGATACCAGTCTTAAAATGCGTCTTTGGACACCTCGAACAACATATCAAAAAATATAACAAATTCTAGATAAAGAAGGATTTCTAAGGGAAAAAAACAAACACCCTTAATAACAAAAAATTGCCCTAATATATTTGCCCATTGAGATCTGTTTAATGTCCCTTCACTCAGCGCCGCCAAAAAGGCAAATTATAAAATGGAATACGCCATATTTTTTTGCTTTTTTTCCTAATTTTATGCTATCCCCTTTGATCAAAAACGTTTTCAAAATGAGAAAACTACCTTCAACAATGCGAAAATGATTTACAACTCCAAATTGATTACA
>NC_046664.1:63544454-63546810 GCF_010883055.1 Belonocnema kinseyi
AAAGCATTAAAAACAGTCCAAATTAGAAGGAACTGTTAGTTGATATTTTTTTGCTCTTTTTTTGCTCTCTGATCATATATAATACGTTCTTCAAAAACTACCCCTAAGTCACACGTAAATACTAATGAAAAAAGCATACAAAATAATAAAACTTAGAAGACACTGTTAGCTGATATTTTTCTCCTCTTTCTTTCTCTATAAAAATATATAATAGGTTTCCGAAAAATTGCCCCTGAGACATACATACCTACCCCTTGTGATCAGACCGTTTCTGATCACAAGGGGTAAGTATGTATGACTCAGGGGCATGACCCCTCCACATGAGCGTATGCAGCGTAACATATATATGTATGAAAAAAGCATAAAAATTAATAAAACTTAGAAAACACTGTTAGCCGATATTTTTTTCTTCTTTTTTGCCCTCTTTAAAACTCAGGATTACTTCCTGGTTATATACTTCGGTTTTGATTCCTGTAGAATCAAACCGAACGGCCAATGACAAAGCCACCGAACGTGTTCTCGGGTTGCGGATAGAGGGTCCCTGTACCAAGAGTTTCTGCTAAATATGGTTACAAAAATAAATAGGCAGTGAGGTGTCTAGAACGGTGACTCTGGGATACTGGGCGATGTCTCAGAGTACGCAGCCTTATCCTTGCATGCGGGGCTCTACAAGGATGGACGAACCCCTTTCCCTAGATTCTCGTGGGAACAACAATGACAACACCAAACATAGTTGTAGTAAGTGCGGTTCAAAACAACAGAACGCGCAGGGCTCCCGACAATGGGTCGGCCAACAATGCCGACCAATCTAGAGCTGGGGGAGCCAATGAAAATGGATTCAATGCGATGGATCGGCGGGATCTCGCGATCTTTAGGTGGACGGAGGAACTGAATCACGACTTGCTAGAGTGCTACGATGCGAGTGTGGCCCGTGAACGGAGTTACATGACACGGCTGCATGCTCTGTGGTGCGAGAAACATCCTAAACTATCGCACTTTTCGCAGCAACGTCTGCGAAACCATGCTGAACTACTCCGTAAAAGGGGCTATGTAAGCGGAACGCCTACTCTACCACAGCTAGAACAAGCCGGCAACAAAGAAAGAGAGGCGACACTAAGACCAACCGCGTGCAGGTATTCAACAGATGAAGAGCGATGCTTTACGACCCGGAGAAACATCAACACCAAAGTTTCTCTCAAGCCTAAAGATCTGGCTGAAATGGATGACGAGCTTCGTGGACATTTTTCCGGTGAATCCAACCTCTGGGCTATCAATTATTGTGTGTATAATGCAGCGAGAGCTTTGGCCGATACGAACCGTAAAACAAAATCAACGGCTGATCATAAGACCAAAAGACGAATGCATCAACTTGCTATAAAGATAGGCTGGGCAAGACAGTACGCGTCCTGCATTCAATGTGTGATTGAATATATCACATCTGGCAGGAATTTTACTGCCAAGGTTCGAAAGTTCGCGCGCGAACTCCGGACCCATTATCACACACTTAACAAGTCAAAGCTGCTGACCGAGGAGGTGAAAAAAGTATTAAGAGGGATAAAGAACTATTCCGCACCGGGACCAGATTGTATCAAAACCTTCTGGTGGAAGAAGTTTTCTTTAACCCATCAGCATTTGGCCCGTATTTTCACCTCATATTTGAAGTCGGAAGAGCCGATTCCAGAGTGGATGGTGTAAGGGCGCACAATACTCCTACCGAAAATAGGCAACTTAGCTGACCCGCAGAACTACAGGCCAATAACTTGTCTGAACACGCTTTATAAGATATTCACAGCTATCCTAAATGATAGGATGGCTCAGGCAATTGAACCTGTGTGGCAAGAAATGTATGAACAACGAGGCTCAAAGAAAAGCGTAGCCGGATGTCGGGAGAACCTGCTCATCGATAGATGTGTCTGCAAAGATGCAGCATTCTACCAGCGTGACCTATCGATGGCCTGGATTGATTATCCGAAAGCTTTCGATTCGACATCCCATAGACTTATCATCTGTCTTTTGGAAATCTTAAAGGTTCATCCGCAAATATTTGGGTGCATAGAGAGATTGATGCCGCTTTGGAAAACCAGATTTACTATCTCATCTGGAAAAAATCGTGTGACAACTAACGAGGTCACGTTTCAGAGAGGTATCTTTCAGGGCGACACCATGAGCTCACTCCTCTTTTGCCTTACATTATTGCCACTATCTCTAGCACTGCGCCATTCCGACGGGTACTTCTGCGGCAAACCTGCAGATTGAAAGTACAAGGTCACTCATGTATTTTACATGGACGATCTTAAGATCTATGCTAAACACAGAGAGCAACTGCATCTAGCTCTGGGGATTGTCGAACGATATA
>NC_046664.1:63546910-63554106 GCF_010883055.1 Belonocnema kinseyi
GGGAGCTCTTCTTAATATTTTGACACCAAAATCATGTCGATACACCTTACCGACTGCGAGTAAAGCCACCCACGCTTTAACTTGACAGACTGTATGTATTAACCAGAAATATGTGCATTATTTAAATAATATTTTACATATAAGTGATATCTAGCTACAGAAATTAGTAGAATTTAACTGACAATCAGTTATATTTTACTAATTCAAATTTAGAGAGTTGTCATCATTCGTGAAATTTTTTTACCTCCATATCGTGGGCAATTTTCAAGATTTTCGAAAAAAATTGTATGGCACATATGAGCGCATTCAACGACGAATGAATCCATGTACACAACTTTATATTGCACATCACTGTTGAAGTTTTAGTACCTGAGTTACACTGCCCCCCCCCCCAATTATGATATCTTTGTTAATTAGCTAGTGCAAAACATTTGAACGCATTTCAAGTTATGAAAGATAGGTATAATGAATTTAATAAGACTTAATTAGTTTAGAAAAATTACGCCAGCCCCTCCCCCCATTTTGATCGCTGATATCTCGGTTATCAATATAGCTCAAAATTCTTTCTTTATGGCGCATATGAGCGTATTTGAAAATCTTCAAGATCATGTGATTTAAATTTTGGTTTTTCAAATAGGGGGGGGGGGGTAGTGTGACGATGCCCCCCACGAGTAACACTTGATACAACTCCTACAGTTTTGTGGCGCAAACATTTTAATCGGTGGCACATTTGAGCGCATTTGGGGCGCAATTCGATGGGCTATATAAAATTAAATTAGGGACAATGAGACATTAATACACTTTAGGATGCGATTTGATGACGAATTTAAAATTATAAAAGGTCAACTTCAGTACGAAATTTTTATTTCATTACGAAACTTTTTATGAAATCTTCTTTGTGGTTCGGAAATGTTATGACGGTCGGGAGAGTCCAAACATTTTTGATATTTTGGCCAAAAATAAAAAAGTTTTGCATAAAAATTAAAAATCTGCATAACCCTTACTCATGCTTTATTCCAAAAGTGAGTAAGCACGCTGCCATTGGCCGTTGGGACCAGGGTCGAAGTTTTAGCTTTATTTAAGCCCTGCAATATTTCAAATAGATCCTACTTTAGCCCTGCCAAACCGTTGGATTCAAGTCCTCACAATTTTCTGTGAATTTTAGGAATTTAAATAAGACTTCTTTAAGTACTGTGTAACCATCGATGCCCTCTTTTCGCTCTTTTATCATATATGCAATTATTCTGAATTTGTATGTTATTTACTTTTAACTATTTTATTTATTAATTCATAGTAAAAAAACTTATGGATAATAAGACAGAGTAATGCTAATTTTTTGACATCAATAATATAATTTCTGGAAAATATTATTGACTATTTTTTCTTTTTATTATTTATTGAAATAAAACATTTTTGTACTTCAAATTAGAAAAAAAAATTTTAATTTTCAAGAGAAAAACAGTTTCTTCCTTTAGATCGGAAATATTAGAAATGTATTATGCAAAATTAATAATGTGACTTGCCATTAAACATTTCACTATTTAGTTTTCCTTCGAATTTAAGGAGAATGATGAAGCATTAAATACTTGTGCAAACTTAGTTTCTTTTTTATTCATTGTGTTTACTGCAATATTTTTATAATGCATTGAAAAGAAATGAAAATGACTAATCGTTTGTAGAAGTAATAATTTCATTAATAAATGTATTTTTACTGTATTTTACTATCTATATAGTGATATTCTAATATTAAGAAAAACTATTTTACAGTTTTTATATAATAATATACATATATGTTTTGAATTCGAATCATGAAAGAAATATAACAGCTATGAAATTAATAACACAAATAAGATATAATTGTTTGACAAATAATTAAAATCCTATAAACAATTATATCTGAAAAATAAGACTATTTCTTGAAATAAGAAAAAATACAAAATTGTATTGCCTATTTTTCTGCTACATCTAATTTTTTCATTAAGAGAATGGATTCTACTTGTATAATAATAAATTGGAAGTAATATTTATATAAAATTAAACATGTTTTGAATAGCAAATAATCAAATGAGGTAGGGAAAAATTGGCAATGATGCGCATATTGGGGCGAAAAGTCAATGTTGATTCTAAAATAGCCTAGAGCCGACAATTCCTACAACACTGCTAAGTCAATTTAAAGTTCTTTTAGCGAAAAACAGAATGTATGCTTATGAATGAGTAGCCAAATAGTGCATTTTTTAAATATAACTTTGTCTTAAATGTCATCAAATATGTTGGAAGAACAAAGTTTTCGAATGGAAAATCACTTTTAAATCTATTTAAAGTGGTTTTATAGTGAAAACATAACGTATTTCTGCGAATAAATCTCCTAACAGTGAATTTGTTACAAATGTTTTCATGAACATTAATTTAAACATTTCATAAATTAATTTCTTATATTACGTGCTATTACGCATATTTTGAGTGATCCTGAGTTTATTTCGATGGTTGTTTATTAGTTTTGTTAACATGATAACTTTCGAAAGAATTGACAGATTGGATTGTCCTTTGGAACATTCTTTTACTATCTTAAAAAAAAGATCAAGTTCGTTAGCCAGCCATTTTGGATACTAATTTGACTACTTTTGAATTCTAATGAATTTTTTGATAAAAGTAAAAATTACCAGAGTTAAAATTACCAGCACGAACGCACGCACGCACGCACGCACGCACGCACGCACGCACGCACGCACGCACGCACGCACGCACGCACGCACGCACGCACGCACGCACGCACGCACGCACGCACGCACGCACGCACGAACGCGCGCGCAGATAAAGAGAGAGAGAGAGAGAGAAGGGTGAGAGGGAGAGAGAGGGAGAGAGAGGGAGAGAGAGAAAGAGAGATTCCAATTGGAAACGAGTCAGGTAGCCCTCACTGTTTATGTTTCTGTCCCCTCGAAATTAGTCCAAGGTTATTTGAAAAGTATGTAGAAGCGAAAAGCGAAAAAGTTATGTAGGAAAGACAGTGAAAATTAAAAATCATTATTGTGATTTACAACTATTCTTTGTTCCTCAGTCATTATCTTATTCAGTCTGATCAGTATTCTTAAATAATATTCTTTTTGACCAGAATCAATAAAGAGTAGTCGGCTTTAGGCTGCTTTGGAACAAATTTTGGCGCTTTGCCCTACTTTTTCAGGGCGTGGGTCATGGTGGATATTTTAATTGACGCCCATGTTCGTTTATTTTTATATCAATATTTTAAGTCAACTGGCTCATCTTGTTTGGAAATATAGCGCTGGATTGTAATTTCTGTTTTAAAGTCCCTGTTATAAAGAGTAATAATGAAAAAGTAGTTTAGGTGGAAACAGATGGTAAATTCTTTGGCAAGAATGAAGTATTTACAATGGCACCGTATGTATTTCCGGAAGCAAATGTTTATAACTGGGTGTTGCTAAAACCTTTACTTTGACTGATAAGAAATGATTTATTCACTTGGAAAACCTTTTAAATAATTTCTTTCATTACATTACACACTCCAGAAATATAATATTATATACTTTTTATTCTAAAAATTTCATATTGTTCACTGATAACGTGAGCTTCACTCGTGTAGAAACTCGTCAGGGCAGACTTGGGTCCAGTTAGAATGTTGTTTAGACCATCAAATCTAGATGGTCTGTTTCCCTAATCGGGTTGTGGCTAGACCATCAGGTCCGCCCAAGACAAACACCATTCTAGTAGAAATAAAGAAAGTTTGTATAAAGATTTTTGATTTATTAATGACAAGAATTGGTTAAAAATTTTCTTAGATAGCATTATTACACTGACCTCAATATATATCTGAATTTAAATATAATGAGTCCAAGTTCTGAGCATTGAAGGAATGACAATGCCATAATAATCATTGTCAAAATATAAGATAATAAAGTACTTGCACTGAAGTAATATTTACCAAAGTTCCAAATGTTTTCAAGCTGTATCACTCTGACATTGACATTTTCACGGAAAGCTAAAGAAGTTTCCTTATTTTGTGACAATGAATATTGAGTTCACACAACGCTAAGCGAAAACATTTAACATCTTAGCAGTTACAAGTTAAGATTTTTGTGAAAATCAGTTGATTTTTTTCAATGAAATGCAGTTTTTTCTTTGTAATTTACTGCTTTTAACTTTCATGGCACATCTTAACTCTGTTCGTAAGTACAATTTAATATCATACCAAACTAATTATATATTAAAACAGCTTACTTTCAGATATTGACTATATTCTAAAATTCATTTTTCGTAAAGCATATATTTGGAAACAGTTAAAACATATGTTGTCATTGCATGCACGTATTTTATTTTGTTGCACTATTACGATATTTAGCGAAAAAATTCTCTTAATAGTTGTTATACAATAATTTGCTCTGCATTATTTAAAAACATATTTTGCTTTTAAATCAACCTAAATGAAATGCATTACGTCGTAGATTTTTAAGTGGATGTTCACTTCTAGTCGTTGGGAAGAGGACACGTCATCAAACCGTTGCACTAGGCGTATATAATCCATATTTTCTGGGAAAATTTAGTCACACACACACACGCACACACACACACACACACACACACACACACACACACACACACACACACACACATAATTAAAAATTTGTCATAAGGACAACCGCAGGATTTCGCCGGGAGCGGGTGCTAATCTGGAAAATTGCACCCGCTCCCAGCGAAATCGCGGTAAAATTTCAGCCACAACCACGTCTCACGACCGTGAGATAGATGGTTGCAGTCTGTAAAGGAATCAATACGACGATCCAGCAAAAGCCTCGTGCACCCTAAGAACACGGAGCGACCCAAGGACTAACGCCTTCTGCATTTTTCCCGCAAGTGTTTTAGCATATTGCTGACACGCAGGGATGCTTTTTAAGCCATTAGCAAGTCAGCTGGTGCCGAAAATTCAATAACGAACATGGTTCGCTTCTCGAAGTCAAGAAGAACCATGTCAGCACAGAAAAACGCTGGTGTTAAATTTGTTGCAGCTCAAATTTCATTGGACTCCCAATGATCATTTGAGAGAGTTTTCAAGTTTCAAATGTATTCCTCTGAACGTAGGTGCTCATGTGGGCATCTAGGGGAAAGTATCATTTGGAGACTGAATTTTGGCTCATGCAGAGTTGTGGAGTTCTGAACCGCTGTCAGCCACCTGAATACCTGTCAAAGCAACTATTCTCTTTGCGATATTAGCCTAAATAATTGTTAATAAGGAAATCAATTGAAACAATATTTACCTAATTTTCAAATTTCTTTCATTTAATAGGGCGTACCAGTTACTTAGAATAAAATTATAACTTTCTAATGCAACTTCCAAAAGTTAGGTTAGTCATGCCCGTCGACATTTAAACTAGAGCCGGGATGCCTAGAAAAAGTCATGACCGTCTGCATATAAAATAAGGCATTTTCAGTCCAATCACTAGCTCACTTCACTTCGTTGAATACTGAGGGGATAACAATTGACCAAATGCATGGTAATCGGTTAATTTTTGCTCTATTTTTCTAATATCTTCGTAGAAAGTAATTTTTCTTTATAAGTGCAATTGAAAAATAGTTTTTCTTTTTTAGGGACTATTTAATGCATTCAAATAATAGTGATAATATTTGAATAATTTTAAAACAAAATTTCAGATTGTTCTTTTTAATTGAGACGTGACAAAACGACGCTTGAAGTAAAAAAAAGAAAGCATAACTACAATTCAGTCGTGATAATTTATGTATTTATAGGTTATATAATTATATGACTTCCCAGAAAAATACATACAAAATATTAAAAACATATAAATAATTATTTTCAATCACTTTTCCAAGAAATTTCTTTTTAAATTAAATGTTTTGTAAAATATAATTTGGTCTTTGGAATTCACTGAAAATAAACTGTTATTAATATAATATAATTGTTGTATTTTTTGCCTGAAATCAAAGTTACACAATTTGTATATATCCTTGTGGATATTTTAATAATTATTTACTCAAGTTACAAGAATTGTTTTTTAAATGTAATTTTGAATCGCGCGCCAAGTGCGGCCAATGAGCGGTCAGCCCTAACGCAAGCGCAGTAGCTCAGGGTGCCAACAGTGGTATCATTGGTCCACAGTATAAACCGGAAAAATAAATCAAATCAGCCGGCAGGAAAAAGCTGGGATATGAAAGCCTCAATTAGGTATTTTCACTTCAACCATCAGCTAATTTCACTTTGTTAAAAGCTGAGGGGGAAAAAGGGATCAAATGCATGGAACAAAACTTTATTTCTATAATATATTTGTAATTGATCATCATTATTATTATTTTATTATTTCATTAAATAGTAATTGAAAAATAAAAACTATCTTTTAACTACATTTATTTAGGAAAAATTACCTTTTACGAAGATGTTAGCAAAATAGGGCAAAAATGAACTGAATTCCATACATTTGGTCTCTTATTTTCCCCTCAGCAATCTAAGAAGTGAAGTTAGCTGTTTATTGAAGTGAAAATACCTAATAGGCTTTTATCTTATCAGTTTGAATGTTCCCGCCGCTATATTTGAAACATTGCAATGTTTCACGAAACTCCCAATGTTTCATGAAACTTTTCATCAGGCTAAAGTTTCATGCAAATTTACATCCCTACTCATTGCGAAAAACAAATTTCTGTTTTTATTATACAATTGTATTTACCTTATCTTTTATGTATGACACTACCCACTGCAAGATTAGATATCTAAGGTACCTTTAAACTTCCGCAGAAAATCTAGTGGATATTTGTTCGAACGACCAGGCATCAATTTCG
This sequence comes from Belonocnema kinseyi, assembly GCF_010883055.1. Classification (NCBI taxonomy): domain Eukaryota; kingdom Metazoa; phylum Arthropoda; class Insecta; order Hymenoptera; family Cynipidae; genus Belonocnema; species Belonocnema kinseyi. Next base: position 63,553,709 of record NC_046664.1, read on the forward strand.
ATGCAGACGGTCACGACTTAGTTTGTACATCTCGGCTTTGGTGGTTTGAATGTCATATAGTAGGTTTTGACTAACCTAACATTTGGATATTACATCACGTCAACTACTATTTTTATTCCAAGACTATTTAGTCGCTGGTAAATGGAAGGAAATAAAAAGTTAGGTAATTATTATTATTGTAACTTACCTGCTTATTTACATCTGTTTCATTTAAATAACGACCGACAAAATGATCTTGACAGGTGACTTACAGTTTGTAGACGACATTTCACGTTGCACTGGATGAGAAAAAATAGTGTCTAAATGATGCTTTTCCCCTAGATTCTCCGAATGAACCTATGTGGCTCAAATTTGTTGCAACTCTATTGAACACCGATTTTGGTGTACATTGGAGGCTC
>NC_046664.1:63554206-63574642 GCF_010883055.1 Belonocnema kinseyi
ATTTGCTCGAGGATACGAAAACAAATTCAGGTACCAGATGTATAAAATATATCTTCCCCGGGGAAGTTTATTTAGAGAGTAGTTTAGGCTTCCTGAAATCATTTTTTTGAGGAAATGATATGAAACACATACAACCATGTGTATGGAATACATCTTCTCCGTGGATGTTTATCTTGTGAGTACTTTATGGTTCTTGTAGTTGCATCTAAGCGGACAGGGCATCCAAATATCACACAAGATGTATATAATACATCTTCTCTGGGAAAGTTTTGTTTAACGAGTATTTTATGGCACGTGTAGTCATTTCTTAGAGGACACGACATCAAATCTATGCGCAAGGTCTATAAAATAGATTTTCTTCGGGGAAGTTTGATTTTAAAAGTACTTTCGAGTTCCTGCAGTTATTTTATTGACGACGTTATATTCACGACAATTCGGTTATAAAATATGAGAAAGAGATTTTATGTTAGTTGTTCCATGAAGATATCATTAGTAATGATCAGTGTGGGATTAAAAGAATCTTCCGACCTAAGTTTCTCACTATAATATCATTTTTATGGGTTTCTTTCAAATTGACTGATGTAGCTTACATCTTGACATATGTATCTATTTATTAATAGAGTCTACAAAGTAATAAACAAACAGGCCCACCTGATCTACGCGTATACGAATATATAAGCAGAAATATAGGCAGTCCCGAGTCGAAATATAGGTCCTTTTTATATTCTCCATCTAAAGTTAATTTTTGTTGCAGTGAATCTTTCGTCGAAAATCGATGTAAAGTTTATCTTCTGTTTTTTCTGTGTTTGCAGTATTTTTCAAGTTTTATTTACACCTCTTTGCGGTGGTTTTGAAGGGTGAAGAAGTTTGGTAAAAATGGATCCAAAAACGGGTTGCGGAGAAAGTTCCTTACGATTTCTAGTTTTAAAATCTGTTTCGATCAAAATCGGCCCTGCTACTTTTTATGAGATATGGGATTTTTTGTACTTTTAGTTTTTCTTTCCTTTTTTGCATAAAAGTGATCTGTGGGACTGAATCTGCGATGCTGAATAATAGGAAAGACAACTGTATAACTGAAAATTGGATCAAAAGTTTCGCTTTACTCAGGATTAGATTATGAGAGGAAATGGAAAATGCCGATATCTCATCGAAAAAGTCATAGCTAATTTTGCGAGTTAAAACGCTTTTGTGGATTCACTTTCATCAATTTCCTTTCATCAATTTGCATTTGGAAATTATTTTTTTAGGCAGAAAATTCAACTATTAGGTTAAAAATGAGTAGAAAAATCAACAATTTAGTAGAAAACTCATCTTCGTAGGTCGAAACTTTAACTATGTGGTTGCAAAATCAACTTTTTGAAAAAATTTAATTCCATTTTTAAAAATTGATCTATTTTGTTAATGAGTCATTTCCTCTAAAAAGTTGGTCTTTTCGGCTTTAAGATTCGACAATTTGGTTAAAAATGCCACTGTTTGTGTGTAGAGTTAATTCTTTTTTCTTTGAAGATTCGACCACATTAATTTCTTTGGCTTGATAGTTACATAAAATTTGCGCTACTATTGCAACTGTTTGGTCTGAAATGATTTCTTTTTTCAATATAAAATTGGATAGTTGCGAAATCATATCCTTGTTTAAAAATTAATCTTTCCAGATACCTAGACTCGTATATTAAGGATGTACACTCCATACAATCAATCTCAAAAGTTGCCTATATTTAAAATTATTTATAAAATCAACAAAAAAAATCTGCCCACTTCGCGGGCACATTCTTATTGCGCGCGGCTCGCTTTGCTCGTAAGTTTGAGCGCGCCTAGGACGCGCGACGGTTGATTCTCGCGCTTCGCGCTCGAACATAATTACACCTCGCGCTTCGCGCTTGGATATTTATTCTTTGCATTTGGAATGCTTGAAAAAAGCGCGCTCGATTTCCGACAGAAATTTTTGAATCGGTTTTGTTCAATCTTTGTTTTCTCATAACTTTCGTCGTTTTCCACACATTTTTATTTTATGTTTTTATTTTCAATGTTATCTGTTACGAATAAAACAAAAAGCACGTGTCCTATCTAGAAGTGATTCTTAAAGAAATTGTAGATCTTTTTTGCGATAACAATTTTTGTTCATTCATCTCTTTTCGTACCCTCAAATTTTGACCACAAAATGGAATTTTCGATTTTTCATTATTTTTGATGCAATCAAAATTTGAATTTCCGATTTTTCAAAAAAATTCAAAAATTTGTTATGATTATCTTGTAGGGCTTTCAAAAATCAATGTTTTTCTTCTCCTGACTTTTCTTCATATCGTGCTTTTTTGGCTTAAAATTTGGATTTTCGGTTGATTTACAAAATTTTGAAAATGCTATAAATCTGAGAATGTTCTTTTTATCGAAAAAATTCATCAGGATACATTGTAAGCCCCATTTTATTTTATAAATATCCGTACATAGAATTTTCAAATTCAGAAAAAAGTGGTCTCAAAAATTTCCAAAATGCGCTCACTTTTTGAATTTCAATAAAAAAATGGCTGGTTGAAAAACTCGCCCTTTCTTTTAGGACCTAAAAAAAGTGTGCCAAATATGGATTTGATCTGTTCGTTTTTTTCGAGAGTTATCGTGTTTACGGACGGTCAGACGGACGGACAGACAGACAGCCGCCATCGTAAAAACTTTATTTTCGGATTTAGGGGGTCTCGAAACGTGGAGATCCGTTGAAAAACTGCGGTGTCGAATTTCGGACAATTCAAATACTTTCTCAATCATAAATGATGAGAATGTGAAAAAGTACGATATCTCTTGTAGTTTGTATTTATGTCTTACAAAAAAGCTCATTTTAGGCATTTTTAGATCATTTTTTGAAGTTAGGGACAAAATGTGATGCGATGTGATTAAAACAACTTCGGATTCGATTTCAGCGACCCCGAAAACATAACTCAGAGGGCACAAAGTTTGGCGACGTCTTTACGACATCGTTACGACATCTAGATGATAACTTTACGATATCTATTACGACACCGTAAAGACAGCGAAACGACATGGACATAGGATGTCGTAAAGTTGTCGTAAAGATGTCGTAACGATGTCGTAAATACGTCGCCAAATTTTGTGCCCACTGGGAAGACACCGACATTCTCGTGCACCGCAAAGACGTTGTGAACGCATGAAATTAAATTGCAAGCAGTTCGCTCATTTGAAAAAAAGCAAAGAAAACCTAAAAATACAAAAAAGTTCATATCTCGCAAAAAGAAGCACGGCCGCTTTTGATCAAAACGGGATTTAAACAAGAAATCGTAAGGAAGCTTTCTCCGCAAACCGTTTTTGGATTCATTTTTGTCAAACTTCTTTACCCTTGAATACCACCGTGTCTTATAATCTCTACAAAATTTTAAGTCCGATTTTAATACTCTAAAAACTCTGAGATAATTTGAAATTCTGTTTAAAGGTTTTAAATATAAAATTATTTAAACTAATATTAAAAATTAACTAAAATATTAATGAATAACTATTTTTAAATTTTAAAAATTATTACTATTTATAAAATGATAATGTGACCATTCATTAACATTTACTACATATTATAATGTGAGAATATTTATTCGAGTTCTTTTTCGTTGATAGACAATCTAATATACACTGGATCATCTATACTCTTATAAGTATAAACATACAGGTATTTTGCAATATGTTTCAACAATAATATATAAGGCATGTTGATATTAAAATAACTACCACAAAGCTAATAAGGAACTTATAAGTACTAATCTTCACCTTTCAAACTTACTTGGATTTATTAGGATATCTTTATTTTTCACCAAACTTTGCACATTGATGCAACAATAAAATATATGGAACCCGTGTCTTTTCATTTCTATGGAAGCCGTTTCCTAGGGGTAGAAACCACCCCTAACAAGCCACAAGCATGCTCACTCACCTGACTCTGGGAACAATAAGTTTAGTCGCATATTTTTCTTGGTATAATGAAGTTCCATGCCACAAGTGGGTTAACCCACCTGCATGCTAATTCACCTAAACCCAGAAATCACTCCTACCGAATCATAAGCAGGCTAACTCACCTAACCCTGGGAGCAGCGAATTTGGTTGTTTACATTTCGTGAAATAATTAAAGACCACCCTACAAGTGGGCTAACCTTGAAATGAAATTTTTCAATTTAGCGTATTAACCCATTAACGCCGAGATGGTATGCCATTGTCCCTTGAAAATTTTGTCTGAGGTGTTTTCGGGGGTTGGTTCCTTTTTGATTGGCTCAGTTTTTTGTTATAACTCCTAGAAGAGCGAATATGGAAAACAGTTATGGCTTTAAAAAAAAAACAAATTTCATTATTATGATTCATTGAATATTGTAAATTTACTTAGGATTTTCCAGCTTACTAAGGCAAGACTCAATATTTTCCAGACACTTAAGCCTGGACTTGGGATTGTCCAGCTAGGCAAGAAAGTACTTAATATTTTCCAGCCAATTAACGCAAGGCTTTTGATTGCCCAGCCAATTATGGCAAGCCTTTGGATTTCCCAGCCAATAAAGGCAAGACTTTTTATCGTCCAGCCAGTCAAGACAAGACTTTGAATCGTCCAGCCAGGCAAGGCAAGACTTATGATTTCCCAGCCAGTTAAGGCAAGACTTGGGATTGTCCAGCTAAGCAAAGAAGTACTTAATATTTTCCAGTCAATTGAGGCAAGACTTTAGATTGCCCATCCAATCAAGGAAAGACTTACGATTGCCCATTCAGTTAAGCCAAGACTTGGGATTGTCCAGCAATGCAAGGAAGTATTTAATATTTTCTAGCTAATTAAGGCAAGACTTTAGATTGCCAAGCCAATCAAGGAAAGATTTCAGATTGCCCAGCCAATCAAGGAAAGACTTTGAATTTCCCAGCCAATAAAGGCAAGACTTTGTAACGCCCAGCTAGTCAAGGCAAGACTTTGAATTCCCCAGTCAGCCAAGGCAAGACTTTGAATCGTCCAGCCAGTCAAGGCAATTTTTACGATTGCCCAGCCAGTTAAGGCAAGACTTACGATTTCATGTCCAATGAAGGTAAAACTAATTTCTTGTTTTCTTGATGAAAGCGTTCGCCCATTTCTTCACTGAATGCTCCAACATTTTCTGGGAAATAATCCAAATGAGATTTGAAAAAATGTAATTTCATACTTATCAAACAATCTAATCTTTTAAAATTCTTTAACATACTAGATGCAATAGTTCTAAACTTTAGATCTCCATTGTTCCCTGAAAATTTCTGTACAACATCTTTGAAACTCAACCATGCATCCTGTTTAATAGATGTCATGGTTTTGATGAGGTCATCATCTTTGATAAGTTTTCTTATATCAGGCCCAACAAAAATACCTTCCTTAACTTTGGTATCACTTAAATACGGAAATGCAGATCTGATATAATTGAAACATTCTCCGTCGGTGTTTAGGGCTTTCACAAATTGCTTTATTAATCCTAGTTTTATATGGAGTGGTGGCAATAATACTTTCTTTCTGTCAACAAGACTTTCATAAACAACATTATACTGACCAACTGTCCACTCTAATCTGTCAGGCCATTTCTCCGTTATTCAAGGTTCATCCCTTGCATGACTGCCCCAAAGGCAAAGAAAACAAGGGTATTTAATGTTTCCTGATTGTAAACCTATTATAAAATTTATCATTTTGAAGTCACCACAACTAAGCCAATTACGGACATTGTATTTTACTTTTATCAGGAGTAATTGGAAAGTATCATTAAATTCTTTCAGTGTAGTTGAGTGACCTACTGGATTTACAGCGTACTTATTTCCATTATGTAATAGTACTGCTTTCAGACTTTCTGTAGACAAATCTATGAAAAGACGCCAATCCTCTGACGTATATAAGTATATTTTATATAAATCAATGAGTCCTTCGATATCATTACAATACAGAATTCCACTGTCCATTGAAAAGTACTTGATAAACTTTTCCTCTCTATTTCTGTAAACAGTTACTCTAGTGGCAGGTAACAATAGTTTCCTCTCTTTGAGTCTTGAAGCGCAAAGCTCAGATTTATCTTTTAGAAGATCAAGGTCACGTATAAAATCGTCTAATCCACCTTAGTCAACAAATTTAGGACTTCCATCATCTGATTCTTCCCAAGAAGAATCTTCAGTTGCATTAGGATCGTCAGTATCCATTGATTCGTAAGTTGATGGGTCGCTTTTGTTTTCAGAGTGATTTCTAATACCAATCTTGGGCTCACACCAAACAGGTGGTTGAATAACAGTCTGCGTCTTGATACTTTCATCTTCCCAATTTGACAAATTTAATCTACAAGCATGACAAATCGAGGCTGGTACCCACGTTTTATCAAAATTTTTCATTGAAGTCCTATAACAGTTGAAGTATGGCGTTTTTATCGAATCATTAATTGATCGACGGTATTTCTCCGTTTCATACTTTCCACAAACGTGACAAAACGTATTAACTTTCTTAGCGCAAGGAGTTCTTGAACTCATTTTTTTTCTTATAATGAACAGCAACGTGGAAATTCTAAAACTCATATACAACTTTACTTACAACAACTTACAACTTACAACTTACAACTGACAACTTACTTACAACTTACAACAACTTATATACAACACACTGAATATAGAAAAAACACGGAAAGATTTGTAGCAAAAAACGAATTTCATCACCTACGCATAACATGTCATAAAAGCGTCGCCAGCTCAGAGAGCCAGCTAGGGATTGAAGACTGTCTGCGCCGTAGAACGGCGCGCACATACAGCGAATGTAAACATTAAACTGACAACGGCAATAGAAAGTACACTCTCGAAAACGCCGGAGATAATATTCCGAAGAAAAAATATCGTACCGTCAGCAATAGAGAATGCGTTGTATAAATCTGAACACCTCAGCGTTAATGGGTTAAAACGCTAAAATAAAAAATTTTAAATTACAATATTTTGGTGAAAAATAAAGATATCCTAATAAATTCAAGTAGGTTTGAAAGGTGAAGATTAGTACTTACAAATTCCATATTAGCTTTGTGGTAGATATTTTTCTTGTACAGTTACATAACCTCAAAAACAGCTAAAAAACGCGTTTTTTGCACTTTTAGGCTAGGATATCATGAAAACCTGACGTACAGGAGCAATTTTGAGCTCGAATTCAGATGTAGCGCATCAAAATCCTTCGGAAATGTTAGGTCTGGTCTCTGGCTTTAAAATTTGTCGGCCTGTGCAATTTTTATTGCCAAAAATTAATTATTTAATAATTAATAAATAAATAATGGAAAATTATTAATAATTAATTAATAGCTAATAAATCACTATTAACTACTGAATTAATCATTATTATTTTCGCGCGACTATGTTCAAGAGTTGGCCAGTCCGTCGACGTCACATTTGCCCGTAACATTTTTTTCGATATATCTGCTTTCGGCCAAAGTTGAACTCCTCGTATTATTGGGAGGTCGAATTGGCGTTACTCGTAGATATTGATAAAAAGTCCAAATGAACAATTAACAATTCTTAATCGAAAATAGGAACGTTTGAACGCAAATATTAGGTAATTAGATGTCTTCAAATTTAATTAAATGAAATAACATTTAATTATTCTGAATTTCCTATATAATAATATTTTTAAGTGAACAACCTATACAATTTAAAATTAGAATTTTAAGAATCTTTTTTAAATATTTTATATTAGGCTTTTAATGTTTTTATAAATATTATATAATATTATATAATAAACAAGAACAATATAATGATAAATAAATTTCTTCGTGAAATTAATATTGTTAATATTATAAATGAATTTAATAAAAAATGCATTAAGGAGGCATTTTTCGACTTTTTCGACAACTTTTTCGTTGTCAATTACCCAAAGAATGCATATGCTTATTAGATTTGTTTAAAAGATCATGTAATGTATTAACTAATCATGAGTTTTGCTGAAATTATCATGAAGTTCCCAATTGAAAAGACTGACATAAAAAAAAAGAATTTTTCCGTCCACAGATGCCCGAATAATGCGTTTCTTTGTTAAATTTATTTTGAAAAATCATAAAATTTATCAACTAATCATAAATTTCTCTGAATTTATTATGAAGATTCCAGTAAAAAAAGGTATGAAAGCAAAAAAAAGGAATTGTTCCGTTGAAAAATGCCCCAATAATGCATTTGTTAAAAAAATTATAAAATTGAACAAAAAATGATTAATTTTGCTGAAATTATCATGAAGTTACTAATAAAAAAGTTGACATCTAATTTTTATGTCAACAAATGCCTGATAAGTGCATTTTTTCATTAGATTTTGTTTAAAAAATTATTAAATTTTCACCTAATTATAAATTTTGCTTCAATTGTAATGGAGTTCCCAATTGAAAGGATTGGCATTGAAATAAAAGAATTTTACTGCCGATAAGTGCCCGAATAATGCATTTGTTTATTAAATATGTTCTTAAAAAATCATCCAATTTTTCAAGAAATTATAAATTTTGCTAAAACTATCATAAAGTTCCTTAAAAAAATGACATAAAACAAAATTTTCTGTCGAAAAATTCCTGACAAATTCATTTGTTTATTAAATTTTTTGCAATTCAAAAATAATTATCTCAACAAAAAAATGTTTAAGCATCATGTTTTTATCAAAATTTCTCGCAATATAGCTTAAGAAACGTAAAATCTTGGACAATCGTAGAAAACATTCTTTCAACAAATAATTTGTTTATAAATTGTTTAATTTTTTAAGTATATAATAATTGAACATTTGAAAATAATGTTACTCTATACATATTGGGCTATTTCAACAATGTTTTTGTTATTGTGCAGCCCCGGGAGTGTCAAACCATTTAGCGGAGTTTTTGTAACCAAACTTCAAGTGCTTTGATAGCGAAGTGGTTAGATTGCGCGGTAAAATACACTAGATTAGGTAGTTTAGTTAGGGTACGAATCCTCGGCGATTGCGATTTTTTGAAGCGTGAATGCGTGTGATTATATTTGTAAGGAACCTTTTGTGCGAATTATGTATTTAATAATGATGAAAAATGAAAATTATATGATAATAATTTCAAAAGTAACTTTTTTTTAAACCATTGGTGTGAAGAATTTAATTTAGTTAATTAATGTAATTATAATTGATTACATGTTTAAATTGTACCTGGTTGGCCCGACCAGTGGCGCACAAAGTTGGACCGACCGCCCGACGGTTGGCCCGCCCGTGGGACGAAGATCAATTCGCACCTGAGGAGGATCTACGAGAATCTAATCAGTATTTTATTAAGTCTGTTTTAAAACCTCCAAACATAAAAAAATGGAGATTTCTGCATATTTTGAGTAGTTAAATAGTACTTGCATTATATTGAATTTATCCTCATCAGAACCTCGTAAAGTCTCTGAGGCTGCAGAATTTCAGAGAATGAAAAGAGGACATATATTTCGACTCGGGGTTTTACTCTAAACATACGCACCATATGGGAATGAAGCCAAGCAAGTAATGACAGTAGCCTAATTATGAAAGAAAACACCGCATTACAGGCAACGGAACCCTTTTAATCCGCTCAGAGAAAAAGTTGTATTAAAAAAAAGCATTGTCCTCACACCTGTTTTATTTCGAACCACGTGAAAATAATTTATACACAAACGGGATTATTTAGATGTAGGATTACATAAGATTTGTCGCAAATACAGAAAAACGCTGGTCTTAAATTAGTTGCAGCTCAAATTTCATTGGTCTCCCAATGAGCATTTGAGAGAATTTTCAGTCTCAAATTTATTCCTCTGAACGTAATCGCACATCTGGGCATCTAGGGGAATGTATCATTTGGGGACTAAATTTTGGCTTATGCCGAGAGTTGTGGAGTGCTGAACCATGCTGTCAGCCAACTGAACACCTGTCAAAGCAACTATTCGCTTTACGGTATTAGACTAAATAATTGTTAATAAGGAAACTAATTGAAATAATATTTACCTAATTTTCAACTTTCTTTTATTTAACAGAGCGTACTAGTCACTTAGAATAAAATGATAACTTTCTAATGCAACTTCCAAATGTTAGGTTAGGCATAGTCGTCGATAATTAAACTAAAGCCGGGATGTATAGAAAAAGTCATGAACGTTTACATATAAAATTAGGTATTTTCACTTCAACCACCAGCTAACTTCACTTTGTTGAATACAGAAAATCTAGACGAAATTTCTTCAAACGAACAGGCATCAATTTAAATGCAGACGGTTACGACTCACACTCAGAAAAATGTTTGTTTGAGTCAAACAACAAAATTCGTTTGAATTCATATAATTGTATCAGACAAATGTTTTGTTTGAATTAAAAAAAGTTTTATTTACCCAGTGGGCACAAAATTTGGCGACGTCTTTACGACATCGTGACGGCATCTTTACGACAACTTTACGACAACCTATGTCCATGTTATTTCGGTGTCTTTGCGATATCGTAAAGAAATTGTCAGATCATACGACTTATTAACGATATCGTAAAGACACCTTAACGACATGGACATAGGATGTCGTAAAGTTGACGTAAAGATATCGTAACGACGTCGTAAAGTCGTCGCCAAATGTGCCCACTGGGTAATTTTAAGAAATGGAAACTATTTGCCTTATTCATTGAAACAAATAATTTGTTTAGTAAAATTTGCTTGATTTAAACAAAACATTGACTTTTATTAAACAATGCATTTAAAAAAAATATGTTTATTCGAATTCAAAAAAATATTTGTTTGATTGAAACAAAAAATGCAGTACAAAGCAGTACTACAAAGTTCCGCTAGGCGTGATAAAGCGCTGCCGGCGGTTCCTAAGTAACTAACCTAGAATCTGAATTAATTTATCATGTGATTTATTTGATGGCATTGATATTTGTTCATTGTTGTATTATTCTGAAGGTTCTGATTTACTGTGAAATCTTAAATTAATTGAAAAATGGAATAAAATATCTCTAGTTTAGGAATTATTTGAATTGTAGGGCGTTTACCTTGGATATAATTGAAGATTTCGAATGTGAGTCTTTTTCAATACTAACTTCCTTTCTTTATAAAGATGATTTATGACATCAATCATGTTTTTTCTATTATAATTATCATTATATAACTAAAAGCAGGAGCACTTATACATACATTCAATTTAAATACCTAACTCTGGTTCATTTCTCATTATTCTAATTTATGATCTTTTTATTCAGAAATTAGAAGCATAGAGTTAACAATTAACCAGAATTAAGCTTCGGAATGAACACATGTTTCTGGTTTTACATATACAACGATAATTATGATTAAAAATAAACATATTATCGATTTCATACATTATTTTTATAAAGAATGCTGAATTTTGAGGTTAGGTGTAAATAAAAGATTTACTTCACTTGAACAAAGTCTATAATTAATTGGATTAATATATATTCAATGTAAACGATAACTTAAATTATTTTAAACAAGAGATTTATTTAAACATACCAAAAATGTATTTGAACCAAACAAATAAGGACAAACAAAAAATTTATTCGAATTAAACAAACATTTGTTTGGCCCCATATTAAAGAAATAATTTGTTTAATTCAAACGATATTTGTTTGATTCAAACAAACATTTTTCTGAGTGTGATTTTTACATTCCGGCTTTAGTGGTTTAAATATCATTTTGGTTTTGACTAACCTAAGATTTGGAAATTATACTGGGCCAAGTGCAGTTTTTATTTCAAGACATTAATAGTCACTGGTTGATGGGAGGAACTTAAAATTTAGGTAATTATTATTATTACTTACCTGCTTATCAACATCTATTTCACCCAAATAACGCCCGAATAAATCATTTTTAAAGTCGACTATCAGTTTGTAGATGACAATTCACGTTCCTCTGGATGAGAAAAAACAGTCTCTATATGATAATTTTATATTACTGGAACTTCAACTTTTCCTTGAATTTGACAATTAACCAGAACTGCAATCAATCTTGAAAATTAATTAACTGCAGTTGCAATTACATTTAGGAAATCTTTATTTCGGACCGATAACCTTAGAATTCATTTTAAAAAATCGTTTATAAGAAATACCTATGTTTATTTTTTCATAGAATCAGATGATACACCGCCAGGATATAAAACAGGCTACTTTCGTGGAAAAGGTTATTATATACCCATTGGTACATGGCTTCTTTCCTTTGAAAATCAGCCGTATCTTGTACAAGGTAACTAGAAAACTAACATATAAGCTATAACAAATAGTACAAGATTTTCTCTGAAAAGTATATATAGTTTTTCTCCTAATTATGAAGTGTTTCGTGGGTGGATCCTGAGTAAGTTGTCCTCATTACGTCGAGTAACAAAATTTTTTAAAAATATGTTGGGCTCCCATTCTATAGTCTCGTGATGTTGCATAAAAACACAATGCCATGCAATTTTTTGTTCACAATCGAATGATAGTTGGAGGTCCTGCAGGAGCAAAAGTCCCATGTATTTGAGACATATGGGGGAATATAAGCAAAAGATTCTAATTGACATAACTTTCTGAAATTGGAATGAAATCTAACGCCCATCTAGGAAATAGTAGCTTTTGATAGGCTAAAAAAGTGGCAATGTGCTTAATTCAATATTATGCGATAAATTAAAATGGTGGCAATCACAATTTTGTTGCAAAAATGGGATATTTACCATTTTCTGATAAAATTACTTGAACTTTGGTTTAAAGACTTTCTGCATTAAGAGGTAAATAGTGAAGTTTACAACACATATCTGTCTCAAATTAAAAAGTGCTGGCAGCTGACAAATTTTCGAAGAAATCGCATGTTTTTAGATTTTAACGAAAGTTTGTCAAAATTGTTAAGTAAGGCAATTGGATGTATTAGTATGAATAAAATAGTAATGCATAAATATTATAATTTCAAGGAAATAAAATGAATTCGAACGAAATTATCAAAAATATTGTTTTTTTTCGATGAATCGCTTGCAATCTGGTGTACAATCTCTTTGCAATCCTATGCAAGCTCCCGAACTCCCACCCACACAGAAAAACACAGATCCTCCAAACTTCGCCGATTCGTTTTAGTCTTAAGTTGCAACAAATATAAGACATCGGAGAAAGAGTGTACAGCTATGTTCACATTACAGTTTCTAATTTTAAGTATTCTCAATTTGAAAAAAATCTTAATTTCGAGAAAATATAACAAATGAGTGAGAACGAAATTTTTTATAAATTTAGAAGAAATCCATATGGAATGTTGTGCAATTCCTAACACTACATACACTCTTATGCAATCCCGTGGAATCTCATGCAATTATTTGCCATCCAATGCAATCATTAAAAATTCCTCATTATTTCTATAAATAAAAAAACTGTTTCTTAAGATAAAAAATTATATAAAAGTAATAAAATAATATTTTGATGTAATACTGAATGCTCCTTCATTATTTTTTTTCATAAAAATATTGAAATTACTTAATGTAAGTAATAATGGAATTTCTCCAAATTAAAACTTTTTTGAATATCATTAAGAGTGCAAAATAATATTAATCTTACATAATAAAAAGTTTAAATAACTATTTATTTGTTTAAAGTTTCTGAACACTTAAATTTTAGTTAAAATTGAATACTAAATATTGAGAACAAGAAAATACGTATTATCAGTGATTTTTCAAATTTATATAAATATATTTTCATACGATTCCTGATGAAATTTTAAAACATTTTTAATATTTCAGATGTGTCAAGTATAATCTAGAAGATTTTGAAATAAATTTTCTAATTTTATAGGATTTTAGAAAATATTAGGAAAAATTCGAGTATTTTTAAATGATGTGTAGAACTTTTAGAAGTTCAATAGAAATAAAGAAATACTTGATAAATTTTTTATTTTTACGATTGGAATAAAAGCCTTGCAAAAGATTTGCAGATTATTGTGCAATTTTTTCGCAAAAGTTAATTAAAAATGAAAGGCAAAAAACCCTTTTACGTAAAAAGTGTTACATCTTGCAAATTGTCAAAAATAGGTTGAAAAATGAATGTAAATCTCTTTTAAATGACTGCACTTTCATAACATTATAAAAATTTGGTTGTCAGAAAAAAGATTTGGAAGTCGCCAAATCGTTCTCTCATGAAAACAAATAAATATTTTGTTTTTTATTTTGAAACAAAATGTTTCTTAGTACGTTGGGTGCAAATTTTAAGTCTTATGAAGATTAAAACGTAAAACTTGTACATTTTTAACTTCTTGGATTTTGTTCAAGAAACCATAAGTCAATTTATTTACTCTTTTAAAATTGTTCTTTTCTCAGTAAATATGCATTTTGACCAATTTTAATATATCAACAAAGAAATAAAAATTTTAAGACATCTCGGAAGTTGCATAAAATTGCAATATTGGTAGACTCGTAGCGAGCCTTATAAATGATTGTGTCACTTAAAACTTTCAAGAAGCATCTTTGAGGATATTGAGAACAGATTTATAAAAAAAATGTTCATTATTGTTTTATTTACAGTTTTGAAGCAAATACAAAAATAAGTGAACAAAATTTGAGTACAACAGTAGCTAGCTCATGCAGTGACTCAAAGCACTACCATATTAGTAGCGACGTGGTCATTGTTCCATTCAGGGCCATCATTGCAGCCCTGCTATCTGAGTAGATGCGAAAGTTTCTTTTATTGCCATACTCCATTACCTTATATGCGCCGTTAGCCCATTCCTCTTTCGTAAATAGGCTAACTCGGTACTTCTTGTCGATAAGGTAGTGACGAGTGGAAATTTTGTCCCTGAGCCTGCTCAGTGTCGGCCTCCTCGCGATTTCGATTTCGTTAATTCATTTGTTTCCTTTGCATATTTATTAATGATAGGTATACAACGTTTTGGCGAGGAACTATGAGGATTCATCCAAACTGTTTCTTCCTTGTGTTTTACCAAACCATATTGGCACCATTGATGCTGTGAGAAAAGAGTCATCGGTCAAATCGTTGTTATTATACTTCTGATTGTATTTTGCATTAATTGACAGTCCATCGATGCCATATTTAATTTCAAAGTCCAAATAAGTGATCTTTAATCTATTCTCTGAAATCGGAAGGCATAAATTCGGATCTTTAAAAAGACGTTGAATAGTTTGATCAATAAGAGACTGAATCTCAACCACGGCTCCTTCTTCCGATATTCGAATAATTGAAGGATAACAATCTTTTTTAATCTCTAATACATTCACATATAAAGGATAAATGTCAGCCTTTCTTTCTTTGGCCTGTAAGTGAATAGTATTATATTGATACTTTCATAGTCTGACCTGTTCCATTAAAGCTAAAGTTTCTTCTGAAGAGTATGGCACATGTGATTCAAAGTCAGATTTACCTGAAATGTTTAAATTTTTAGTATCTTCAGAATTCAAAAGAACGATTGTAGCATTTGCAATTACTTTTTCTTCCACTCTTTCGTAAACTTCGCAGAAATGCATCCTGTATCTCAGCAGCCGTAAATCTCTCTTCAATGGACATTAATTTTCGTCTCTTTTTCACAGCAGAAGCATCTTCGAATTTTGTATCCAACTTTTTCTTCCTCCTTTTAATTTTGTCCCAGAAAAAGTAACAACGAAGTCTGTTTTTAGCCACTTTTCGAACCTCTTCTCAAACTGACTTTTTATACTTAAACATTCTTTCCATTTTTTCTGGAATATAGGTAAAAAATACAAATTCAAATGATACGCTACTATTTCTAGATACTTAACAAACCTTACACGTCAGTACTCTCATTGGCAATAAGAAAATCACAAAGGACCTTCTTACCTACCTTAAGAGTATCTATTTTTTATTAGAAATAATCATACAAAAAATTGAAATGTACGCAAGTACAGCGTTATTGCACCTTATTTTCACTTGTTCCTCATTTATTTTTCAGGAAGTTGCATAAAACAAATGAAAGATAGGTGACTTCTAAAAACACAAGTACAGCGTTATTGCTATGGGTAGTTTGCTACAGAAATTGTTATTAACAATTACGCAAATTATTATTTAATGTACCATATCCAATTTTGGAATCACGTTTAGTTTATTGTCGGATAATTTCAGTGGAAAACCGTCCTTTTTGCATTAAAAAAATAAATTATAGTTTTGTTTAAAAAAATGTTTATAACAATCATAAAATATTCTTTATTTAATTTCGCTGGTTAGTCACCGCAATAAATGTTACTCTAATAATTATTGAAGAAAAAAACATTTTTTTCTACGAGGAAACGGCCGATTTGGAGACTTGTTTAACTAAATTATTATAAAAAATCTATATTGTTTATGTTCGATAAAGCTTAAAGTATATAAATGGCTTTAAAGACAATTGTGAATCACTTTTGTTCAGAAAAATCAATTCAGCTATGAGAAAAACTCGTTTATAAAGAATTTGTTCATAGAAATTGTTTATAATAATTGAGTTAAATATTATTAAAATTAATTATGTTCTATAAATGCATGTGCAATAATTACAGGCGATAGTGAGTTTCTATCTATATTTTTTCTTGAGATAAAAATTCACAAAGCTAAAATGGTCGACTTTGTCACTATATTTGTTCATATATTGTTGCTCTGTGAAAAAAATTTAAAAAAAGCAAACCACAATTCTGTTAAATATAAATTGCTGAGTATTTCTAAAAAAAACTTTTAAATCGGTTAAGAAATACGACTTGTGGGCGATTATGAACAGGAAATTCCTATTCCAGGCCACTGTGCATCGTGGGTGTCGACTTCGAGGCAGCAGTGATACATCTTACAATCAGTCCCCTGATTCTTTCCAGTCGGGAATTTACAGTAGACAGTTCGAGCCTGCTCCACCAGACGACTGCCGCATAGGTTAGTCTAGGTCGCAGGTTCGCTGTGTAGATCCACATTAGTGTCTCCGGTATCTAGGTCCACCTTTTCCCTATGGCTCTCCTACAGAGCTGAAAAGTCGCTACTAGCTTCTTGCACTTGTTTTCCAGGTGCTCGTTCCATAACAGCTTCTTATCCATAATGACTCTTAGATATTTGGCTTACCCTTTGATTTCCAGTTTTTGTCCAGCCAATTTCAATGTACTCGTGGTTCCCCACTTGTGCCTTCTGGCAAACACGACTGCATCCGTCACGATCGGATTGACTGATAGTCCAGTCCTCTTACACCGTGCATCTACTATTCGTAGTGCTTTCTGCATTACTCCGAAGAGCGCATCCAGATGCTGGACGCGCACGATAACCAGTATATCGTCCGCATAGCCTATAACGTGGTGGCCCTGACTCGTGAGTAGATGTAGCAGTTCATCCACTACCAGGCATCACATCATGGGTGATAAAACACCTTTCTGCGGACATCCTAAGTCAACGGTTCCACATAAAGTGGTATCACCCTTAGTCGTGGTTAGATTCCTATTTGCCAACATATTGTAGGTCCATGCCACGACTGCAGTAGGCACACCGTGTGTGATCATGGCCGCCCTGATCACCTCTCCAAAGGTGTAGTTACAAGCACCTTCGATGTACATGAAAGTTCCAATCGCGAGGCCTTTCTGCTTCAGTTGTCCTTCAATTAGGTTAACTGCTGTGCGTAGGGCCGTCCTATTCGAGTGACCAGCCCTATAGGCGTGTTGTTGCTTGTGAAGATGTCTACTTGACAAGACCATATCGCGGATATATCTGTCCACGAGTCTTTCCACTGTTTTTCGTAGGAAAGATATAAGGCTAATGGGTCGGAAATCCTTAGGTGAACTATAACCGATCTTGCCTTTTTTCACATAGTAGACTAGTCCTAGCAAGTCTCACAATCTGCCGAATGATGATTTCACCAGCCCTCTGTAAGAGGACTGGATATATGCCATCCGAACCAGGAGACTTGTAAGGACTTCCATATCGTTCAGTTATTATGAACATGAAATTATTATAAAAATAAAAATTGAATAATTTTAGAAAATACATTTTTTAATAATGTGAGCATTGAATAAATGATAGATTTACGTCTAATAAATCAAGTTTTTATATCCTCGAAGTCGATGAGATTAGTAGAGGGAAAAAACAAATTAATGACACTAAACAAGGCACTCCATTTAAAGCTACCAGGTACAGAACGTTAATCTTCAATCTTTTTTTATATCTTTTTTTATCACATATGTACGATTATTCTATTTGTAATAAAAAACCGCTGTAGATCTGAGTACATATATCAAAATAGGAAACGTTGACGAAACGACTACCATAAGCTCAGTGTTGATCGATACTATCCAGCGCTATCGACGCCATATTGGCTACTCTCAACTGCTCTCTTGGCTCCTCTTCTAAAATCGCCCAAATCTGTTTAAGTGTTTGTGCATCGCCGCATCGCATTTCGCGCACGCCTTTCTGCCAGCAAAAACTGAATTTCAGAGCGCGCGAATGAAAATCATCCCTAACTCAACATACCTGTGAGTTAATTATCAAATTACTCATATATCAGATATGAAACACTGCACTTAAGTTCCATTTCTGGTTGAAATTAAGTGACTTACTTAATTAAAAGCAAAAATGAAATTCATCTACATTTAAAATTCATCATCTTGTATGCATCTTGTATACGGGGTGAGGAAAAAGTATGAGAACCCCGGAAAATCTCAAAGGGTTGGTCATAAAAAAACTTGTTAAGGTCAGGTCTTATGTAGCTTTCAATGAGGAATTCAGTGATGAACATGGATTTGACCTTGTACCTAACATTCAAGGTCATTTCAAATTCAACTTTTTAAAACAAATGAGAAGATACTTTTGATATCGGAAATCGAAAGAGCGTGACATTTTACGTTAAAATATACCTTGAGGTTCGAAGGCGACGTGACCTCTACAGGTCAAATAAAAGTAAAATTATACTTGCAAGAAAATCGTGCATAACAAGTGGTTAGAAAAGAAGGTCAATGACAGGTCAGTAGTAACTTTCAACAAGGGATTCCATCATGACCTTAAATTTGACCTTGAACCTCGCATTCAAGGTCATTTGAAGGTAATTTTAAGGTTAATTTTCTTTTTTTAAGTAGAAAAAACCTATTTTTACGTAAAACACATACTTTTAAAATTTTTAATCAAAAGAGTGTAAAATGTTACGATAAAATATGCCTTGTGGTCCAAGATCGATGTGACCTCTATAGGCCAAATAAAGGTCAAATTATGCTTGCAAGAAAATCGCGCATAACAAGTGGTCAGAAAAGAATGTTAATGAGAGGTCATAAGTAACTTACAACGAGGAATTCCATCATGACCTTAGATTTGACTTTAGACCTCACCTTCAAGGTCATTTGTTTCCAGAGATCATGAATAATGTTTGAAAGTTTACCCCCAGTGGGGCATCCTTTCCCCACTAGGAGCGCTCTACCGCAAAATTGAAGGCGAGGCCCAAGGTCAAATCTAAGGTGATGATTGAATCCCTCGTTGGAAGTTACTTATGACCTGTCATTAAGCTTCTTTTCTAACCACTTGCATTTGCGAGATTTTCTTGCAAGCATAATTTGACCTTTATTTGACCTTTAAAGGTCACGTCGCCCTTGGACCTCAAGGCATATTTTAAAGTAACAGTTCTCGCTCTTTCGATTGCGGATGTCAAAAGTATGGGTTTTCATTAAAAAAAAGAAAATTGACCTTGAAATAAGCTTGAATGTGAGGTCCAAGGTCAAATCGAAGGTAATCACTGGATTTCTCGTTGACCTCAAGAACACGGAGTGACCCAAGGACAACCGCCTTCTGCATTTTTCCCGCAAGTGTTCTAGCATATTGTTGACACGCAGGGATGCTTTTTAGGCTATTAGCAAGTGAAAGCTTGGCACCTCCAAGAGCGCCGATGATGAGGACGATCAGTTTAACAGAATATTCCGGGTACAATCGTTGCAACTCCCTTATAAGGTCTCGATACCTCTCTTTCTTTTCATTCTCCTTGGCTATGATGTCGAGAATTGTCGAGAATATAAAGTTCCAGCATATGCGGCACTTCCCATTCTCGACAATTGACTCAATTTCCCTAGGAGCATTTAGAGGAGCGATATTAAGGTGAATGCCGTAGGAGTGACAGAGATGGTAATAAAGTACTCTTAGTGCCGTATTGTGCCTTTAAATGTAGGTCGTTCCCGCGTGTGTTGGACAACTAGATAGTATGTGAGCTAAATGCTCGGGATGTGCATGGCACGCCCTGCAGCTATCATCGGGAATGTCTTGGCTCAAAATGTGGCGACGGTATGTTAAGGTGGAAATGACACCGTCTTGGCAAGCAAAAATGAAACCCTCTGTACCAGACTTTAATCCGGGCGATTTAAGGAAAGCAAACGTTAGCTCACAAGACATTGACTGATCCTTCACACTTCTGTGGAAGATACCGAGCATCCTCTTATCGAGGAGCTGTTCACCGGAAAAATGTCCACGAAGCTCGTCATCCATTTCAGCCAGATCTTTAGGCTTGAGAGAAACCTTGGTGTTGATGTTTCTCCGGGTCGTAAAGCATC
>NC_046664.1:63574742-63600897 GCF_010883055.1 Belonocnema kinseyi
TGGATTATATACTTGGCCTTCAACATACATATTACATTTTTAATATGCTCGTAATTGTTTAATCCACAATCGTGTGACTAAATCAACCGAGACATTTCCATGAGTGTGGTTTTTGAGATATTATATAAGCAAACTTTTTTTCTATTTTACTAAGTTTTGTGTTGTTCGAACATGTCACTATTCTCTTATTAAAAAAAGTCTTTTAGACGAGTTTCAAAGAAGTTTCTCGAAAAATGCTAAATAATACATGTTTTTTTAAATTATGATCACCGCTATTTTAATTTTTTGCACAGTTTTGCATTGTACACTTGACCACTTTTATATCATGTCAATAGCTACGATCTATAGGTGGGAGCAGGAGCCCCACATTTCAAATGTTGGGCTCAAATCCTTAGTATATTTTTCACCTGATAAAAAATTGTTAGGATCTAGGAAAAAATTACGTTTCTTGGGCAATTATTAGTAGTCCGTATGGAAATTTCCCAGCTTAACCTCTTACGTCATTTACGAAGAGGTAAGAAAGTGTATATGATAAAATAACATTCCCTTTATATTAAACTTATTACCTTTTCCAAAAGACGTTCTTTATATAATAATATGTTAATTTTGCATAACCGCTAATCACTCTAGATTAAACACAATATTCAAAAATTATAAAGTACTCTTGCAGGGTAATTAATTCGTGGGCAGCTTTCATGTGGCTTTTGTAGCAAAAATATTATAAGCTTTTCGACATTTCTATGACAACCGCGTCCTTTGCCTACGTCTACGGGAGGGGTGGGGCCAAGGCGCACATCGAAAGTCGAACGGAACTTGCCGGTGATTTTCTGTTTCACGATTCTCGCGCTTGCCTTCGCCAGCCATATCTATAGCTGACTCGGGGCTGCCTCTGCACGCCGAAAATATTAAAATTAATGAGGGCCTAAAATAATTATATTTCTTTATTATGTTAAAATTAATTAATTTTTTTTACTGTTGCTTTTTAAAAAAGGGAAATTTTCGAGATATTAATAAATTTAAAAAAATTCTTTTCGTACTTTAGATTTTCAGTGAAATTTCGAAAATTATTTTTTAGAACTAAATTCAGAATTTAAATGAAATTAAGGTAAATTTAAAAAGTAAGTAAATTTTATTTTAATTCAGAATTTAGTTAAATTTAAAATTTTAATAAAGGTTAGTTAAATTAATTCCTCGTCTGGTTTCTTTTAAAAGAGAAACATTCGAGATACTATATAAATAAGTTTAAAAAAATTCTTGTAAAATTTTAGAAATGTAGCGAAATTTTAAAAATTATTTGAAAAAATATAATTTTTACGAAAATAGTGAATTGACGGTTCTAACGGTTCTAATACTTGTATACTTGAATACGTGTATTTTTAAATCTTAAAATATTTTATTATTTTTTCCCATAATTAAGGTATAACTGAAGTAATATTTACACTTATCTTTAGTGTCGAATTGACAATTTACATTTAATTTCGAGAGAAAATTGAAGGTTTTCACTACACATTTAATTATTTATCAAAATCATATTAAAATTCTGTTTTTTTTTATTATTTGAAACGTATAATCTTTTTTCTCATAATTTGATTAATTACAAAAACCAGTAACTAGACTGTGTCTTGCATAGATTTGAAAAGTTTCAATAAAATTTTACATTTAATTTAATCAATTATGCAATTTAAGGTTTTGATTATTTTATAACGCATTTTTCTTGAATCACAACAAATTACTCTATCTGCATCTTTTCCAGATAAATAATAATAAAAGCCAGAATTACTTTCAAACTCTATCTTTGTCCTTTTTAAAATTTATATATTTTTTTTGCCACCAATGGCACTTTAAATTCCTAAGATGCAAAGTCGAAATATATAATGAATTTGCAACAAAGAAGCTTAATTTTCTTACCAAAAAAAGGAATTTTTAACAAATTCCATGTTTTTCTACCAAATAGTTCAATTTTCAACTTATAAAGGATCAATTTCTAATCAAGAATAGCCAAGTTGCAATTTGTAGAGAAAAAAGTAATTCTCAAATAAAAAAAAAACAAACTGTCAACAAAAAAGTTAAATTTCAAGCCAAAGAGGTAAATCTTGCAGAAATATGATTTTAAAAAAAAAACAGATATTACAAATACGAATTTTCAACAAAATACATTAAAATAGTTTAATTTTTAATCAAACAGTTTAATCAAATCCCAAAATATGGATCTTTAACGGAAAAGTTCATTTACAAACGAATCCTACTTTAATTTTCTACCAAAAAGATGAATTTTCAACAAAATAAATTAATTTTTTTTTACCAAATAATTGAACTGTAAACTTATAAAGGATAAGTTTCTAACAAAACTGGAAAATTGCAATTTTCAGATAAAAAATTAATTTTGGACATAACAAAAAACCCAAAATGTAACAAGAAAATTGATACATGTTAAAAAAAAATTAATTTTCAACTAAATCGAGGAATTAAATTTTCAACAAAAGAGTCAACCCCAAAGATCAAGGTGAGTTTTGAAAATATTAATTTTTAATGATAAAGTTCAACTTTTAACCAAGTCTTTTAATTTTCAATTGAAGAAGATAAATTGCGAAGAAAATAGTTAAGTTTTTAACCAAAGAAATGCATTTTCCAGCATTATAATTATGATGTACCAAAATAAGATGAACTTTCAAAAAAAAAATATTTTAATTTTAACAACATTTTTGAATTGTAAAGCTGGGAAGACGATTTACCTATAAAAAGGTTGAATTTACAACTAAAAATATGATTTTTTGTGAAAAAAGGTAGTTTTCTCCCAAAAAGTTAAATTTCCATTAAACTACTTTATTCGTTATAAAAATGGTTTAATTGGAAATGAAAAACTTACTTTTTCACCGAAAAGTTCGATTTTTACCAAATTGCTGAATCATCAAACAAATTAGATTACTGTGGACCCCAACAGTTGCATTGCTAATTAAAAATGATAAACTTTCAACGCAGAAAATTTATTTTCGGTGGAAAAAGACAAATTTTTAGCAAAATATATGAATTTACAATTAGAAAGGAGCAATTTTAAAACAGAAAATACTAATTTTTAACAAAATATCAATTTAAATAAAAAATTAAATATTCACCTTGTTCGTTAAAGAAAAATTAATTCTTAATAAAAAAAAAAGAAATTTTCAACAAAATAGTTACATTTTTAACAAAAGAGTTCAGCCTAAAAACTACTTCTTATCCGCAGAAGATTAATTTTCTAAAAATAGAATAGTTGAATTTTCCACCAACGAGGTGAATCTAAAACCAAAAGAATAATTTTTTTAAAAAGTAGTTCCGCTTTTAACCAAGCTTCTGAATTTCTAACGAAACAAGATGACTTTTTAACAAAATAGTTGCATTTTTCATAGAATGATAAAATGTTCAACTGTATACTAGAATTTTTAACCAAACGAGTTGAATTCCGAACTAAAAATATAATAGTAGACTTTCTACCAAAAAGCATTTATTACGATACAATTACATTTTAATTTAATTTAAAAGTACATCTTATGCATCCAAATATTTTCTTGATGGAATATTTATTCAAATAATTGATTTATTAAGTTGAAAATAATAATTTAAAATTCTTAATATAAAATTTGTATTATATATTTTTAAGTATTTATCGACTTAGTATCGGCTATTTGATGGTCTTGTTCGATGGGTGAAGATTGCGTGGACAAAGTAGTTGGTGGGCGCGAACTTCGGGTTGAGATGCATGGGGGCATCGGGCAATTTTCGCCGTTGTGCCGTCTACAATTACTTCCTCGAACTATACACGTGCCGCATCTAGGATCGTATTCATAGTCCGGGCTTTAGTGTAAGTCCTCCTTAAGCATGAGCTTAAGGCGCTTCAAGCGGCTGTCAAATTGGCAAGGGGCAAATAAATCTAAACGGTTGATTTGTTGAACGCTATGTTTTAAGCAAATAATCTAAAGGCAATTATACCGCTCGGTTCAGCTCGTTTTTCCCGAAAAGATCCTTTTTGTTGTTGTAACACGGCAGTATATTGATCGCGAGGGGCAGGAGCGGAAAGCGGGCGACTCGCCTGTATTCCCACGTGCCCCTCAAACGGCTGTCAATTTGGTTACATCAAAACTACATCTAAACGCATGAATTGTTGGCCGCAATACTTTAATCGTATAATCTAAAGGCAATTATACCGAACCGTTCAGCTCGCTTTTCCCAAAAATGTTCTTGTTGTTGTTTTTTTTAATTGAAAGTGGAGATTATTTTTTCTCGCTTGAAACTGGCACGTTGTCTACACTGTACAGTGCATGGGGGTATGCCAGAGGTATGGTGCAAGCATTTTCAGAATCGACATATCTAAAACAGAATTCTACGATCCAGTAAATAAGTATAATATAATTTTTTTGGAGTTCTTCACACAATTTTCGCTATGAAATCACTGTATTCGTACGTTTATTCATTATCAATTGGCGAATTACCAAAATAAATGTCTAGCAACACAAAAGTTTTCAACTTTGAAACGTGAAGGAAACAAAATTATTAATTTAACATTTTCAAAATTTTGAAGATGTTGAATTTTTAACATTTATAGTTTAAAGTTGTGTAAATGTTCCGTGTCAAGGCAAAAAAATCATAAGTGTAATAAATAACAAAAAAATTGTTATTCATGAATTAGCGAACAAAAGTTGGATCTACCTTAGCTTTTATTTTCTACTCCTCTTACCCCCTCCACTTCATCACCACAAAGATCACCCAAAAATAAAAAATAAATATTTCCACGTATTACTGTTAATTGTTAGAAATTTCTGTTGTTGTTTTCATACAAATAATTATCACGGGACAGTTGGAATATTTTCCATTACTTTTTAAACAATGTACAATTGTTTTAATAAATGTAAATTATTTTAAAAATTATATTTTCCCCAAAAATGTAAAAATAATCTATTTTCTCACTGAATAGTAATAGTTGGTAATTGATAGAAGTATTACATTTTGTTTAAAAAATTATATAGTTATTTAAACAATTTATTCTTTTCTATTTACCAAATTTCTAAAAATGGAGCCAGAGATGTTCAATTTTTTCCAATTCGTATCCTGAACTTCTTTTTCTTTAATAAATACATAGTTTGATACATTTTTTCTAATTTTTAACATATCTCTATTTCTGTCAACAATTTTTATTTGCTCTAGAAGTTTTTTTCGATAACTTGAAGAAAAAGTAAATAAAATAGAACACATCCAATTATTTTTCTGTTAAATGTGTAACAATTGTTAAGTCTCGCAGGTATTGCTCGTTCTTTATCCATTCTGATGTGTTTTCTTGAAGGAAAGATGTCGAGATTCTAAATCACGAAAACATGTGAATTCGCCGTGATGAATTGCTGAATTTCTTTGTCCAATCATTGTTTCATGCTCTTCGGTTTTGTTGGAAATACAACAATGATTCAGAGATAGCTGTACTAAACTTCTGCAAGTACGGAGAGGCAGGTTCAGGTATCTGAGATTCTGAGGGCTCGTCCACTTTGGGGTACAGAGGGCACATTTTTGTCTCGGGCAGTAAGTTATAATTCAACATTTGCCGCGTATTTGCTCGTACAGATATCTTCTCATACTTGAATTCAGTTTTCTCAAGTTTAATACAAGCTTCAATATTTCGGGCTTATATATTCGTATGGTTCGTTTGAATATATGTGATTTATGTGAATTCTTGTGTTATAAATTATTTGTAGACTAGAAGTGTTTTATCCCAATCCTATGTCCCGATGCGAAGCTGACATAAAGTTACAACTTCCAATAAGTTTCAAAGTTTGATAATTTCGTAACTTTCCATTTTTTTTTAAATTAAAAATTGGCTTGTATCATGTTTTTATTATTCAAATGATTATAGATAAATTGTACTAATTGTGCAATGTTAACTGAAGTAATGTTTTTATTATTTGAATTATTGTAAATCATCTAAAATATAGCACTTCCTCATGGTAAATTTCCCGACTATTTCACCATATATTGTGTGATATATATTAATGGGAATATATTTGCAATATTTTGCAACAATAATACATTAGAAATGTTGACATTAAAATACTTTTTATTCAATTTGAACTACAAGAAAATATTTAAAATTGATACCTACATAGCAAAAAATGATTTTAATTAAAAATCGAATTTCAATTAAATAATTAATTATTTTCTATGTATGTACAAATCAAATTGTTTGAAACTATTTTTTCTGATAATTTATACATGGAAACTTAATTTTATTGTCAAATATAGAACAAAATATCATGGCTCGAAGAAAATAGCGAAAGTATATTTTTTCAATTTTTCGAAACTTCAAAGTCAATTAGGGAGGAGGGACTAGAAACCAAGAGAGACACTGGATGCTTGTCTTTCCAGTGTGATTGCTTGCTTCGTGCGTTCTTCCTATTCTCCGAGATTTACAGCCGCTTAAGAAAAATGAAAATTTATTGTTGAAATAAATTTAAATTATTTAAAGAATTATTTATTTCCAAAAAATATAAAAAGTAATCGTATTTTCGGAATGAAATGTAATAGTTTGCAATTTCTTGAAGTATAACATTACGTTTAAAACATTATATAACTATTTAAATAATAACTTTTTTTTACAAAATTTGTGTTTAAAGAAATATGTTTTGTTTAAACAATTATTTTATCAAACATGATTGAAGTTTCAAAATTTTCCCTGAACAAGATTTATAGGGACGAAGTGCTATATTTTAGGCCATTTGTAATAATTAAAATGACAAAAACAGAACTTTAGATAACTTTGTACAATCAGTATAATTTATCTAAAATCATTTAACTAATAAAACGCATAAGACAAGCCAATTTTGAAATTGACGAAAAAATTGAAAGTTACGAAAAATATGCCTTTACCACGGCGAATTCACATTTTTTCGTGATTTAGAATCTCGACATCTCTCCTTAAAAAAAACGCATCAGAATGGGTCAGGAACGAACAATACCTGACTTATCAATTGTTAAATATTTAAGAGTAATAATTGTTACTGCTGAAAGATATATTACAGTAATATCGGACTCGAAATATTATGTAATTATCTAAGAAAAAGTAGTTCAGGATCCGAATTTGAAAAAAATTTAACATTTCTGGTTCAATTCTTAGAAATTTTATAAGTGGATAAGAAATAATTGTTTAAATAATTATATCATTTTTAAAACAAAACCTAATACATGAAGCAATTACCAACTATTTCTATTCAATAAGAAAACTGATTATGTTTGCATTTTTTGTTTAAAATAATTGTTGAAATAATTCACGTTTATTTAAACAATTAAAAATTGTATAAAAATAATGGAAAATATTCAAATTGTCCAGTGCTAATTATTTGTACGAAAACGACAGAAATTGCTAACAATTAACAGTAATTTCATAGCGGAAATTGTGTGAAGAAACAAAAAAAAATTATACTATACTTATTTACTGGATCGTAGAAACCTGTTTTAAAAATGTCGATTCTGAAAATGCTTGCACCACACCTCTGGCATACCCCCGTGCACTGTACAGTGTACACAACGCGCCAGTTTCAATCGAGAAAAAATAATCTCCACTGTCAGTTACAAAAAACAACAACAACAAGAACATTTTCGGGAAAAAGCGAGCTGAACCGACCGGTATAATTGCCTTTAGATTATGTGCTTAAAATAGGGCATTCAACAACTCAACCGTTTAGATTTAGTTTGCCCTTTGCGAATTTGACAGCCATTTGAAGCGCATTAAGGCAGCATTTAGATTCACAGACCGCTATCTTAAGAAAAACTTAAAAATTCGATCTTCGCTAAGAAATCTGTTGGGATAAAAATTCATAAACATTGCTTAATACAGGATTAAAATTTAAAACCAACAGATATATTCATAGTCGAATAAGATAATCTTATAAAGACACCTTAACCTTACTTTTCATTGAAAATCGAGAGTTTTTTCTAAGTCAACATTTTTGTTGACTTGAGATCGTCTTAAATAAAATTTTATTTAAAAAAGTTATACTTTCTTGTTTCAAGATATTACTTTGTTGAGAATTTTCAAAGTTTTGACCTTTGTCTCACGATTTTTTTGAAAACTTGTATTGCGTATAATTCTTTTAGTAAAAGAAAAGGAGACCTAATTCAAAATATTATGTTTTTTTCTCAATGTAGCTCCTTCACTTTTTTTATTTTCTATCACGTGGGAATTTTGTTTCAAAATTTGTAAGAAATATATTTTTTCTACAGGAGCAAAATTTGTACTTTTCACTTATTTCGACATATTTTCTTCTGGGTTTTACTTGAGATAATTTTTTAACGCCAATTTTAAAAGTCAATTAAAGGTGTATTTACACGCATGTTTACTGGTCGCCACAGCGGGGAAAAAGTACATTTTTAGGTTCAAAAGACGATTCCGGCTGAACATCTGGACCGATTCGAATGTTTTTTTTAAAGCTGATACAATTTCAAAGAAATTTGTCGAGCGTGATTTTTATTAAGTTTTTTCAATTTTTTTATAAATAAAAAATATGACGAAGAAAATGTCACTTTTTGCTATTGGACGTTCCTGGTGCTCGTCAATGATGGGAAAATGGTTGTAATCGCTGATATTTCATAGATTTACATTATATAAAGATATTCCATCATGAAACAATAAACAAAAAATATTTTTTAAATATTTTTTTTAAAAGTTATATTGCAAGAAATTTTAATGGAAACAATATTTTAATGACAAAAATTTCTCCTAAGACTATTATTGTTAATATTATAAACAAATTTAATAAACAAATGCATTATTGAGGCATTTGTCGTCAGAAAAATTCGTTTTTTCCAAGTCAATTTTTAAAAATTAGGAACCCTGTAATAATTTCAGAAAAAGGCATAATTTGTTAATAAATTTTATTTTTTGTTGAACAATTTTATTACAAAAATGCATCAATCGGGAATTTGTCGGTGCAAAGACTCGTTTTTTTCAGTCAATCGTTCTAATTTCAGAAAAAAAGTTCTTTTTTTATAAAGTGCTTACAGATGGCCAACACAAGATGGTTTCAATACAAAGAATGATTGAACAACACATTTAGTAATTGTTATAAATAATTTTTATAATATATGAAAAGTCGAGACACTCACGAATCTGAAGAAAGTTTCTCTCCCAGAGTTAGTAAGCTGATTCGCATACAGTATGGTACGACGCTTCACCAAGACATTATCTCATCTCCCTAAGCCAAAAGTTTATGATTATTCTTGTTGTAAACTATTCATCTGTTAACAGTCGTGAACTCATATCATTTTCTACGTTTAAATATGTCCTTTAAATTAAATGGATTGAAATCAACGGCTCGTGCAGAGTTCCTTCGACTTTTAGCGTTAAAGTTTACTGGTGGCTGATCTTCATTTGTTAGTGCTTTAGTGAAATTTTGTTAACATAAACATAAAATTAATCAAGTAATTATGAATGTTATGGAAATTATCGTAAAGTTCCCAATTAAAAAAAGTGACATTGAAAAAAACGAGATTTTCCTTCTACAAATGTCCAAATAATGCACTTGTTTATTCAATTTGTTTGATAAAATCGTAAAATGTATAAAAAAATTATGAATTTTCTGAAATTATCATGAGGTGTTAATAAAAACGTTCTTTATTTATTGTATCATAATGGAATATCTTGATAAAAATGTAAATCTATGAAACGTTGGGGATTAGAAAAATTTTCCTATTTTTGGCGAACACCGGGAACGTCAAATAGAAAAAATTGTAATCTTTTCGTCATATTTATGTATTTATAAAAAAATTGAAAAATTAATTAAAAATCAGGCTCAAAAACTTTCTTTGAAATTTTATCAGCACTAAAAAAACATCCAAATCGGTCCACAGGTTCATCCGGAATCATATTTCGAACCAAAAAATGTACGTTTTCCCCATTGTGCGACAGCCAGCAAGACAGTCATTATAGTAAAAGAGATAGCGAGTACTTTGCTTCCAGTTTTCCGCTCCCTGTCTCTTTTACTCTTATGACACATGAGAATTATTAGGGAAATTGACGAATACGCATTAAGATAATCTTAAGTTTTGCCTTACTAAAGCTAATCTTACACAACATAAGATCATGCTTAAAATTTCAAACTTACAAAATATCAACTTATATTATATCTCTGAATGCATCATGGCTTAAAACCGATAAGGCTGTCTTCATGAAGGCAGACTTAAGCATTATCTTCAGTTCGGAATATGAATACGACCCCTAGGCTTATAATATCTTTGTTTGTAGGTGAGAATGTCAAAACTAGTTTACCAACGTAGCTCAGTGGGCACAACATTTGGCGACGTCTTTACGACATCCTATGTTCATGTCGTTTAGGTGTCTTCACGATATCGTAAATAAGTCATATGATCTGATAATGTCTTTACGATATCGCAAAGGCACCGAAACGACATAGACATAGGATGACGTAAAGTTGTCGTAAACATGCCGTAACGATGTCGTAAAGACGTCGCCAAATTTTGTGCCCACTGGAAGGGTAGCCAAGTTATTATATACAGGGTGTCCAAAAAGTACCGGGACGGTTGGATATTTCCTCAGGTAAAATATTTTTCAAACAAGTCAAGATCATTTCTGAAGTAAATTTCAACGAGGAATTCAATGGTGACCTTAATTTTGACCTTGAAGTTGACCTTCATGGCTTTTTGACGGTCAATTTTTAAAAAAATGAAAACTCCCTTTTTTACATCTGCAATCGATAGAGAAGAAAATTCTACGTTCAGGTACGTACCCAAGTCATAGGTCAATTGTAACGTTCAAGGTCAGTTAGAGGTTATTTGAAATTAAGAAAGTTTTCCAAAAGGTCGGTGTAATTCCTGAAGTAAATTTCAACGAGGAATTCAATAGTGACCTTCATTTTAACCTTGAAGTTGACCTTTATAGCTTTTTGAAGGTCAATTTTGTTTTTTCAAATGAAAACCCCCTTTTTTACATCTGCAATCGATACAGCTGAAAATTCTACGTTTAGGTACGTACCCAAGTCATAGGTCAATTACAACGGTCAAGATCAGTTAGAGGTTTTTTGAAATTAACAAAGTTTTACAAGAGGTCCAAGAAGTCAGTGTTCCAGGTGTTCTGGTGAGAGTTCTGTTCCTCCCCGAAGAGTTACACAGTCCTATACCGTTTTTCGATACCTGAGTCAATACCTAAGGCGATACCATAAGTCCTA
The DNA here is from genome assembly GCF_010883055.1 of Belonocnema kinseyi. Classification (NCBI taxonomy): domain Eukaryota; kingdom Metazoa; phylum Arthropoda; class Insecta; order Hymenoptera; family Cynipidae; genus Belonocnema; species Belonocnema kinseyi. The sequence continues at coordinate 63,585,941 of NC_046664.1, forward strand.
TACCGTTTTTCCATACGAATATTACAAATCGAAACTAAATTTACGTATAACGATTACATACTTCCGATCTTTCGCTAAAAGATTATTATGGCGCAAACTAAACTTTCGGAACGAGAAATGGTACCTGTATTAACGATGCGTGGTTGGGCAGAACGAGTTCGATCTTATGATCAAGTTCGTTTGCTTTTTAATCACTCTTTTCGTAATGGAGAAGGGTTAAATCTTGTCTCAAAATCAACAATTGAAAGAACTGTGAGGCGCTTTATGAATCATGGATCTATCAAGGACCTTCAGAGAACTGGTCGGCCAAAATCTGCAGGATCTGAGGAGATTCAGATGGACATAGCTCAAGAAATTGTTGAAAACCCACACCTTAGTTTACGTCGAGCTAGTGATGAGCGTGACGTTGCTCCTGAGACAGTGCGAAATATTTTAAGAAGCATTGATTTCCATTCTTACGAATTTCATCTGGTACAAGAGCTCAATGAAGATGATCCTGATCGTCGGGTTGAATTTTGTGAAATTATGATGGACATAATTGATAGAGATCCTCTTTTCTTGCACAGTACAGTATTAATGTTTGGGCCGGTATCTTGTATGAGACATTAATAGGCCCTTTCTTCATCGATGGTAATCTCAATGCCCGTGCATATGTAGAGCTTCTCAGAAGCCAAGCTATACCAAGAATAAGGGAAATTACAGGCGATAATTTTCAGAATATTTGGTTCCAGCAGGACGGAGATGATTCGTAATGCTGTAAATCATTTTTACAATCGCATAGCTTTTTATCAAGAATTTCAAGGTTTTCAGTTCGAATATCTTCACTGCAGCGTGAGAGGCAAGGCGACTCACGTTAATCAAACAACCCGAAACGTGAGAAGCAAGGGGACTCACGCTAATCAAGCACCCCCAAGGGAACAGAATTTACTACGTCCTCATCCTTGTTCCTGGGTTATGCTAAACGTAAACTGCTAGGAAAAAACCTTGAAAAAACCTTGAAGATCATCACCAAGATCAATACAGAGCTCACCAATGAATTTATCGTTGAAATTTACTTCAGGAATTGCACTGACCTCTTGGAAAACTTTGTTAATTTCAAATAACCTCTAACTGGCCTTGACCGTAATAATTGACCTACGACTTGGGTAAGTACCTGAACGTAGAAGTTTCCACTGTATCGATTGCAGTTTTAAAAAAGGGGGTTTCCATTAAAAAAAACAAAGTTGACCTTCAAAAAGTTATAACGGTCAACTTCAAGGTAAAAAAGGTTACTATTGAAGTCCTCGTTGAAATTTACTTCAGGAATTACACTGACCTCTTGGAAAACTTTGTTAATTTCAAATAACCTCTAACTGGCCTTAAACGTTACAATTTAACTATGACTTGGGTATGTAAGTAAACGTACATTTTTCCACTCTATCGATTGCAGATATAAAAAAGGGGGTTTTCATTTTAAAAAACGAAGTTGACCTTCAAAAAGCCATGAAGGTCAACCTCAAGGTCAAAATGAAGGTCACCATTGAATTTCTCGTTTAAATTTACTTCAGGAATGACCTTCACTTTTTTGAAAAATATTTTACCTGAGGAAATATTCAACCGTCCCGGGATTTCTTAGACACCCTGTATAGTATAATCAATCAATACATAAAACAGGCAAAATTTGGAAGTCCTGAACAACAGCTCCGATTTTAATAATAAAACAAATCTTTTTATATTATTAAAATTTAGAAACCTTTTGGAGGGGGCAAAGAATTATTTATATTGTTTAAACAATATTGATGATATTTATTTAAAAAGTTAAGTTTTGTCCCCATTATAAAATTAATCATTTTCGTCGAAAATTCCACCACTGAATTAAAAGTTGAAGTACTTTGTTAAAAATGTATTGTTTCGTGCATGGATTTAGTTCAAAATTGATATTTTTGGTTGACAACATTTTTTTTCTTTCAAGTCCTTGACTTTTGTTTGATTGTTTATTTTTAAATAAAAATTATAACTATTTCAGGTGAAGATTCATCACTTTAGTTTAAAATTAATCTATTTGATTAAAAATTTAACTATTTTTTTAAACATTCGACTTTTTTTGTAAAAAATTAATTTTTTTGATTGAAAATTATAGTCTTTCATTTTTTGGTCAAATTAATTTTTTTCTCCAAAAAATTCATCTTCTCGGTTGAAAATCCATGTTTTCGGTTAAAAATTAAATTATTTAGTACAAAATTATTCTGTTTTGAGAAGAAGAAAGTTTTGTAAAAACTTATTTTGATTTTTTTTTAATTTCAACAAATTTTTATTCATATTTATATTTTCCATGTGTTCTTGGACGGCCCATTCTGAATACTGTGGCATTTCCTATTATATTTTTTCGTAAGGGCTATAGTTATTACTAAACCTCTGAAATAATTAATTATTAATCATTTTTATCTCTTCGAGATATTATCATGAAAAGAGACCATGGGTAAGTAATTTTGGAAATCGATAGTTTCAGAGTTGTTTGTGGATATTTAGGGAAAAGAAGGTAATAAGTTGTCAGAGACAAGATAGTTAGAGACAAGATAGTAGAGTAAGGGCCATATATGACCGCGCCCAGGCCTAAACAACCAATTCCATCCCATCCTTTGCGACCCACTGTGTACGTTCGAATAAAGTATAGTCGCACTGACAGAACGTGAGAGCGTCTTTAACAAAATTAAAGTTAAAGTTCATTTTTACCCGTTCACATTTGGCGGAATCTGGAAGAAGAACTCCGGGCCTTTGTGCTGGAAGCTCGTTGAAAAATCGAAAAGTAAGAACGTTGAATAAAAAATAGTTGGTGAAGTTAGTAGCCACTATACAACGTAAAATTCTTGATTTCCGAAATTGGTGAAACTAAACGAGGCCCGCAAACAGGAGGAAGAGTCAGCTGCCTATCTTTTGAAGATGATAACGCAGCATCCAGCACAGTAGGCAACTCTGAGAAGCAAAGATTCTACGGTCTCCAAAGTAAGGAAATAGTGAGTAAAGAAGAATAAGTACAAGAAGTTGGAAATATTGTACGGATTAATTGTTTTGTCGAACAAATTTATAACATTCTTGGATGTTATAAATTTTGTACACAAACTATAGTAATCCTTAGGCTCGCGATGATACACACGCTTATGGTGCTCCTTGGCTTCTGTGTTCCTAAAAAAAAACTTACCTTGAATTAACCTTGCGTGTACTCGTTATAGCACGACTGCGAAAGTGAAAGGTTTAAATGCGAAGAATCTGTTACGAAATATTAGGTAAACTGTCAATCCACGTTTTTCGGAAAAACTATCATTGAAAATTATACAACTGATACTGACTCAGGCTCAACTGACATACTTACAGATACTTCCCTGATAACCCCCAAAATGGCTCAAGCAGGCTCTACCTCACAGCCCCTTAAAGAAGTCCTATCCAGTATTTTATCTGAGCTCTCCTATATCAAGGTAGGAATGTCAACACTGAATAAAGAAAACGAGAACCGACTACAGGAAATCTCAGTGATAGGGGAGAAAATAGGGCTTAGAAAGAAAGTCGAAACTGACCGAGAGCAGTCCGAGTATGGGTCATACAATGACAAGCAGCGGGAAGATATCAGAGTCGCTAGAGGCAGGCAGCTCTGTGCATCTCTCCATATTTTGGATTTTAACTTGACCCAGCAACTGTCCTAAGTTGATTAGTTCCTAATATCCCCAGCGTGGTGCTAGTTGCCCCATCACTCCCTTTTTTTACATAGAAAGCAATGGGACTAAATCACTTTTTTTATTTTTTAGTAAACAAAATGTTATTTGCATGCAAAAAAATTCTTGAAAAGAAAAAAAATGTTACTCATTTAACTTTTCAAAATACTTTTCCAATCATTTTCTATTAATACTAAAGACAAAATATGATTTATATGGTCGTAAAATAATCCTGGAAAAGTGGAATATATCTTAGATTTGAATTTGAATAAAAAGTCAAATATGATTCTTAAAGTTTATTGTCGAAAACAAATTAACAATATTGTTAATGGAATGTAAAAAAACCCAGAGATAAAATTTGAATAGTACCAAGTTTAAACTTACCATGTGAATACTATCGCTTATGAATATATAGTGGATATAATGTATTTCTAATTGAATTGAACTAAATTTACATTTGAAACCATTTTATTTAATAATCAGTGAAAATTAAAAAAATCAATTTCTTTAATTTCTTTCTTTTATCGTTATATCCTTTTGAGTCCTTAAAACAAAGATGTTAAAATATTGATTATATTTACATCTTGGATGTTTTATAACATTATAATTTATATTTGTGCCTCTGAAAAATAGTTTTTTTTCAAAAAGATGAATTATTGAATAATATATTTTTAATGTTCTTTACATATTTATATGCTATATGTTCATGAATAAAAATTTAACTCAATTTCAATTACATTTCTTTCATTATATTCAATAGTGTAAGTACTCGCTAAACCCTCAGATTTAAGTTTGAACTTATATACTATCAAAACTTTTTTGACAAGACTATTTATGCATTTTATTGTTATAAATATTATTTACTGCGTTTTCAGATATAAAAGGGAATATATTTAACTTTTTATTCAAATTAAAATCTAATATTCCACTTTACCAAGTTTATTGGGTGACGTTTTAATTCATGTTTTCCATTAGCATTTATATGCATCGTTTGGAAAATTTTTTTGAAATATAAAATGTGTAACATTCTTTTCATTACTATATTTTTTTTACGAAAATAAAATTTTGTTTATTAAAATTTAAAAAAAAAGTGGTCTGCTCCCATTGCCTACCATGCAAAAACAGGGAGTGATAGGCCAACTAGCGCCGCGTTAAAGATATTAGGAACTAACTAACTTAGGACACTAAGGGATTGCCATTTTCTTTTCAGATGCACAGGGCTGGAGACAGGTAAGCTTCCGCTCAAAGAAAATGAGTCTCCGAAAGTTACGGATTTGAACACGTCCGGTCAGACAGGCGAACCCTCAGTAGTCACGGCAGCAACGTTATCACCAGCACGGGCAGTAGCGTTATCAACAGTACGGTTAGCTTCCCCACCAGGTCCTAGTAGACGCTCCTCTAGCTATAGAGCTACGAGTGGAGATGCGACCAGCGGGGTCTTTGAACCATCGCTAGCCATAACACAACTCATGGCAATACGTAGGCCCAATTTTAGAATGAACGCGTTCGAAACATATTAGGATACAACTGGTTCAGCTATTAGACGCCCGGTAGTAACAACTGTAGCCGATACTATTCTGGCTAAAGATGTGATCCGCACCATCAAAAGCCTTAGCGGATACGATGATATGGGACTAGAAGATTTTATTAGGACCGTCAAGCGCGCAAACCGCAAGTGCAGGGAACCCGATCTGTTATTAGATTTTATATTAGGTTGGGTCTCAGCGCTACGATCCAAATTATAAAGCTGCAAACAGGATTCCACAGACACCATACAAAATTTCAATTTAAAAATTCGTCAAAATGTCAACGAACTTAAATATGCTATACAGAGCGAGTATACTATTCCGATGGAACATAAGATAGCAATATATTATAGGTTATAGTTATAGGTTAAGGCTCAAAAGCCGCCCCACCTCAACGAAGCACAAAATTATGCGGTTGAGATGGAAATGTGGTGGGAGGAAGCGCAACCGGCGCGGATAACACCCACCACGTTCCGACTCCCCATAAGGACACAACTCATTTACCATCCCGGAAAATTGTACCAAAGCTAGCCAATTCTACAAAATTTAAACCACCCCAGTTTAACCATAATCAGCCTACTCGAACAGTCTCTGGTAACTGCCATAATTTCGGAAAGGCCGGGCATTTCATGAGCCCATGTCCGATGAACATTCCGCGAAATTTTCCACAATGTGTCTTTCCGAGTCGACCACCACAGGTAGTTCTGAATATCCGGGAAGAGGAGCAACTTTGTTTAGAATAAGTGGAAATGGGCCAAGAAGAAGTCAACAAGCAAGTTCAATACGAAGTTACAGCAGAGTATCTGCCATATCCGGAAGACTACAGTCAATACGGGAAAAAGGGGCAGACGGTTCAGAATATCGATTATTAGTTGACTCTGGGACGCGATTCACTTGATGAAAGAAAATATGCTGGCGAAAGACAGCAAGACTATTCCCCTTAAGAAGAGTTTTATACTGGCAAACGATCGGCATCAGTCCCAAGCAGCAACATATTCTAATTATCTAAATAAAAAACAGCTATTTCACATCGTTCCAAACGCTATATCATCAGAGATTGTACCTTACCGACAGTAGATCAACCCTCCAAACCATGAAGGCAGAAAATCTACTCAATATCGATCAAGTTAAGATACCATTAACCATTAACACCTAGCTAAAAATTAGCGTTATTTTCTTGAATTAAGAGTTTAAATTGCATTTAGATTAGTCTATCCGATAAAACCAAGGTCTGGATAAATGAAACCAAAAATATCCCCAAAGGAATGCATCAGGTCAGAAAGGGAATGATAAAAGTACCCCACTTTAACTATTCAGGGGTACCGCAACTAATTGAAGCCCCTCAGTACAATGAAATCGTTAGTGTAAATAAAATCTCCGAGGAAGCGATTCGCGAAACTATGCCTGACAAGTATCCAAGGATAGCAAACCTCCTATCGAAAACTCGACTAGATCACGTGGAACCGGCCATGGCTGACCCAATTTGGAGAATAATCTCTCAATATAGAGATCTGTATACACTGGATAACAACCTCATACCGTGCAACAGTCTTACGGAACATTAGATCGTTCTAAAATCAGGGAAAACCGTAAATATTAAATCTTACAGGCCCCCTGAATGCCATAGACAGTTCATGAAAGAGCACGTGGCCGACCTTTTGGAACAGGGAGTAGTGCGCCACTCCAACTCCCCTTTCAACTCTCCGATATGGGTGGTACACAAAAAGGGCGGCTAACTAAGAATGGTGGTAGATTACCGAAAAATAAACGAAGACCACTTAGGCAAAGTAAAGTTCTTTTCAGAATTCGACCTATGCTCAAGATTCCATCAAATACCACTGAATTTTGCCTTCATCGAGTATACAGCTTTCTCTACCAACGAGGGCCATTTGGAATACACTCGAATGCCTTTCAGTCTAAAGAACGCACCAGCCACATTCCAGAGAATGATGGACCATGCTCTGAGAGGACTAGTTGAGTCCTAACCTGTCTATCCTGAGCTAGAATATCTCGGACATCTTATCACAGCTGATGGTGTTAAACCCAATCCAGCGGAAATCTCAGCCGTCAAAGATTTCAAGTACCCAAGTGTCTGAGGGACGTTCGATCCTTCTTAGGACTTGCAGGTTATTACAGGAAATTTATTAAAAACTACTCACATATTGCCAAACCACTTACAGAACTTACTAAAATAAGTATTCCTTGAAATGGACCAATAGGCCCCAACAAGCTTTCGACCGGTTAAAAGAAACCCTTTGCACGGCTCCCGGGCTCAGATATCCCGAGTATCAGAAGGAATTTCTGTTGACCACCGATGCTTCTAACGTATGACTAGGAGCAGTATTAAGCCAGGACGGCCACGCTTATTGTTTTATATCCAGAACACTTGATGGAGCCGAGCAAAACTACTCAACCTCAGAAAAAAACTCCTTGCAGTCGTTTGGGCAACCCCACGTCTGCGATAATACTTCCTTGGTAGGACCTTTAGGATTCCGACCGATCACCAGGAACTAAAATGGCTCGATAGTTTAAAAAAACCCTTCTCAAGGTTACTACGATGGAGATTACGTTTAGGACCGTATTCTTACGAACCGATAGAATACATTAAAGGTAAAGAAAATAAAGTTGCTAATTTCTTGATTAATGTTTTCGATATCTGAGCCGCTCCAAGAAGCCGAAGACCCAGTTCAACTGTCATCTGAGGATTTAGAAGAGGCATCCCCCAACGGAAAAACACTCGACATTTCAGATGATGACTCCAGAACTAACGCGCGCACCTGAGACAGCCCCCCCCCCCCCCCCCCCCCCCCCCCCCCCGAAGAAAACCCCGGAAGGAACTGCTACGATTTGGAGTTGCTGCCGTATAACGAAAAACTCTGGCTCACCAAGCTAAACGAAATCGTTAAAGATTTTCAGAACCGGAAGTTAACCACCGCTCGACTACAATTTCCAGACCCTACAATTCGACCTTTAGAAAAGATTAAAATTGAGCAATTTCTACACTTTTTTTAGCCAAAATGACAGTGACTACCTGAATATCCACTATCGTTTCTCAACTACCAGCAAATTAACTCAAGGCGAAAAGTAGGAAATCCTGAGAGAAGCTCACGGTTCAATAGCCAACCAGCATTTCAGTGAAAATAAAAGTATAATGAAAGCAAGGCAACTCGGTGAGTGGAAGAACATGGAAACAGATGTAGTTAACTTTGTCAAAAGATGCCCAGTCTGACAACTGCAGAAAACTACACGGATAAAAAGGCAGGCTGAAGCGATTATAGCAAATATCCCGATAGATCCGAATGACAAGGTTGCAGTGGACATCTTTGGCCCATTACTTGAAACTATCAGAGGAAACATGTACATACTTAGTATTCAGGATCAACTGACAAAGTACTTAATGTTAGTTCCCCTTAAGACAACAATTTCTGAAACGATAATAGAAAATCTGTTTGACCATTTTATTTATATTTTGGAGCAACCAAAAATATACTCACGGATCAAGGTGCGAACTTTATGTCAGAACTGACACAAAACTTTGAAAACCTTTTTAGAATAAAGAAAATTAAAACCACAACTTATCACCCTCAAAGCAATGGAAGTTTAGGAAGAGCATACTCGGTACTAAAAGACCCATTTCAGGCAATATTTGGAAGAGATAATGCAAACCTACCCTCAACCCTAGCGACTATTCCTAATCTAAAATATCAAGACTTGCTCGACCTGTGGAAACAAAGCCATGAAAGATACCTGAGAAAAGCGAAGGAAAGATTGCAGTTGCAAAAAGAGAAGCATACGCGCTATCAAAACTCTAGGATAGTGCTGCCCCAACCAATATACGATGTAGGGTAAAATATTAAACTCATTAACCACTTCACACACGTGGCGTGGCAATGAAAAAGGTAATGTATTCGTTTAACTCGCATAATAATAGGCATGGTATTGTTATTATCCATTGCGATTAATCGTATCTCTGATACGCAGAATATTAATGAAAATTAAATTATATATTTTTTTGTATATGTGAGTGAAGCACTAAATTATTTAATAAAATATTTCAAAAAACTAATAAATAAGTCATCAACATTTTTATTTATTTAAATTTCATTATATTTTCAGTAATATCTGATATAGAATATTAAATTTTACACCCTTAATTGTTCAAATACTAAATAAATAAGTAAAGATATTTCTAAATGTATTATTCATGTTAATTTTATATCGCTGCGCTATTAAATAAAAAAATCATAAGTAATTATTTGAAAAATTTTTACTGTAATTTTATTTCATTTTTAGCTATTTATAAATGTCATATGAATAAAAAACATAAATATCTATTCTTTGAGCAGTTGAGGGGCAAATTATCTCCACACGGGAGGCTCACAAATTACTAATAGCGAGTAGTTCTAACTAAATGGATTTTTTAATTCTTCATAATAATTAGTCATTATATTTTTCTTATAGAATCAGTCTCGCAAATCGCTCTTCAAGATGGTGATCGAGTGGTCCGAGGTATAAGAGAGGTTGGAAGAATTTTAGAAGGATCCAGAGGAGAGATGAAAGCTTTACATCTGCTACAGAGCGGTCATTTGGGTAATTTAAAAGGCTGCGGACATTCATACGGATAGTTGGACGAAAAGCAAAAGCAGTCTACATGTCGGGCCGAAAGGTACTGGCGAAATGACTGGACGGATGTCAAATATACTTTTGCTATTCGCCCGGCTATTCGTATTTTTTAGTGGAAAATTAACCTTCTGGATTGAAAATTGAACTACATACTTTGTCAAAAGGCTAATTACTTTTTTTTAAATTTACCTTATCGGCTGAAGATTCACCTATTTGGCTAAAAATTTGACTATTTTGTTGGAAATTCGTGTTTGTCGTAGTTGAAAATCAATTTTTGAATTAAAAATGGAACTATTGCATTTTTCGTTGAAAATTTATCGTTTTTACTTCTACATTTAACTATTTAGTTGAGAATTTATTTTTTCGGGGTGAAAATTTAACAGTTTTGTACTATATTCTTCTTTTTGGCTTACAAATTTAACTTGTTTGTTTAAAAATTCTTGAGAATTCAACAATTTGGTTGATATTTTTTTCCTCTCTTTATTATGAAATCTTTCTGGGTTGAAAATTTATCTCTTTTAGTAAGAATTTGATCTTTTTTGCTTTAAAATATAACTGTTTAGCTAAAAATTAATCCGTTTTAGTTGAAGATTTAAGTACTTTGCTGAAATTGCATCCTTTTTGTCGAATTGGACTGTTTTTAATTTAAAATTATTTTTGTTAAAATTTCAACTATTAAATTTTTCGTTGTAAATTCATCTTTTTTAATTGAAAATTCAACTACTGGGTGAAATATGATATCCTTTTTAAAAAATTCACTTCTCTGTTAAATATTCATAAGTTTTTTAAAAGCATATATTTAATTTTTTGTTCTTCTAAATTGCTATAGTTGAAAATTCATCATTTTAGTTGAAATTGTATCTTTTTCGTTAGAAATTTAACTATTCTAGTTGAAGATTTAACATTTCAGCTGAAAATGTATCACTTTCATTGAAAATCCAATATTTTTATTAAAAACTCGTGTTTTATTTTTGTTCGAAAATTTATCTTTTTAACTAAAAATTTAAAATAAACTTTAATTAGACCTTTTGAGTAGAAAATTCATCTTTTTCGTTGAAAATTCTATCATTTTTTAAAAATCTTACAGACATATATTGACACGTGACCAATTTCGACAATCTTATATTCATAAAAGTGAATGTATTGTTCTTCAATTTGGTAGAGTGGTTCACAATAGACAGGTATAATGACACATCTCTTTGGCTTATGGAGTTTTTATTTGATACGCATAATGCAATAATTGCACTATTTAGGAAAATAAAAATTCAGATGGGCCAAACAGACGTGCCCTTTTATAGTTAAAACCGTTTCCCAGACTTTAAAAGAAATATTTATTTTGTAAATTATAAAGTTGCAAAACATAAAACATGTAATTGTTTGCGTGATTCTTTGGTACGTGCCCCTAATATCCAGATATAAAATATAACGGCATGGCATATGGTACACTCTATGTGAATCAAGTTTAAGTAATTATAATATTGCTTGAAAATGCGAAGTTTGACTATCACATTTAATTCTAGTCGAGTGATAAATAGCGAACTTTAAAAAACAAACAATAGTTTCTAAATCTAAAACTAGTATTTTAAAAAACGTACCTGACACTGACGAGCCGAATTAACGGAGAGGATAAACTACAGCGTACCCTTATATTATCCACATAATATTCCTTTCGTATCATGCAAAAAAAGCTTAAAAAACAGTCAGATGAACTTTAACTTATCGAAATTCGGATTCTACGTTTAATTTCTCGTAAGAAGGTCTCGGAGTAATTCTAATAGTTTTTTTGCAGCGTCAAAAAATTGAAATAATAAAATAAGTGTCATTAAATAGGCTTCAGACGTCTTTAAACGCATCTTTTTCAGTAGCAGCATACTACTTAAGCGATTATGCATGCGTATCGAGTTGCTTTTAGAAGAAGTTATGACATTTTTGAAAATTTGTATCGCTGCAAAAAAAAAACTATTGCAATTACTCCGTGACATACTAAAGGAAAATTTCACGTAGAATTTGAATTGCAACAAGTTAAATACCCTTCTTGATTTCTTTAAATTCTTTTTTTGCATAATACCGAAGGGATACTATGTGGATACTATAAGGGAACGCTGTAGCGTATCCTTTCCGTTCATTCGGTTCGCCAGCAGAACCCATTTTAATATTTCCATTATTTAAATTTGCTCTGCATGCATATTATAGCTCTGCCGCCAACCGTAATTAGGTATTTTCATTTAACCACCACCATAACAAAATTTTGAGGGAAGAGAAACAGTTAATCCGAATTGCAATTGGTTAGAACAAATATTTATATGAATATTAATGAATTAGAAATTAATCATTGAATTAAATTTTCACAATCAAAAAATGCTTATGGTCTATCGTACGATATTAAATCCGAATTTATTTGTCAAATTAGCCAGATGACAAACTAGTACTTTACTGTTCGTACATACGGCCGTATTAATAGACACTTCGTATTTAAATAGTTAAATATAAGGTTGTGTATACAAAGCCGGTCTCGGGAAACAAAAAATCGTCGGCATCGGTAAAAAAATCGGTTTATCCTCAATATAGGCCATCTTGCTAGTTGGTTTCCCAGACTAAATAATCTTACGAAAGGTTAATTCTGTGACCAGTCACAGGGGTGCTTTCCCGCCTCACAAGCCGTTGGAAAGTGTTAGGGTTTTGACAAACATTATTTATGTAATAAGTCACAGGGGTGTCCTCCCGACCCTTATAAGATGCTGGAAAGGGGTAAGGGCTTGACCAACATTATTTCTGTACCATTTACAGAGGTACCGGCCAGCTCTGCGCCACGAGATGTCAAAAAGGAGTAAAGGTTCGACTAACATTATTTCTGTAAAAAGTCACAGGGGCGCCTTCCGGCCCCCCACGAGACGTTAGAAAGGGGTAGCAATTTGACCAACATTATTTCTGTAACCAATCACAGGGGTGCTTTCTTGCCTCTACGAAATGTTAAAAAGGGGTAGGGGTTTGTTCGACATTAATTCTGTAAACAGTCACAGGTGTGTCTTACCGCCCCCCACAATATGTAATAAAGGATAAGGGTTTTACCTAAATTATTTCTGTGAATAATCACAGGGGTCCTTATGGCCTCCACGAAATGTTGCAAAGATTTAGTGGTTTGACCAAAATTATTTCTGTAACCAGTCACGGAAGTGCTATCCTCCACGAGATGTTGGAAAGGAGTAGGGGTTCTGTGACCAGTCATAGAGGATCCTTTTTCGCATCCCACGAGACGTTGGAAAAAGGTAGGTCTGTCCTACCAGAAGTTGGAAAGGGATATGTATTTGAAAAACATTCTTTCTGTGAACCTTCACCGGGGTGCCATTCCACCCCTACGAAACGTTAGAAAGGGGTAGGGGTATTAACAATATTATTTCTTTAACCAGTCACAGGGGTGCCTTAGCACAGCCCACGATATGTCAAGAAGGGGTAAGGGTTCGACTAAAATTATTTCTGTGTCTAATCACGGGGGTGCTTTCCAGAGCCCAATGGAATCTTAAAAGGGGTAGGGGTTCGATCAACATTATTTCTGTAACCAGACACTGCGGTGCCTTCCAGCCCTCCCCACGAGATGTCGAAAAGGGGTAAGTGTTCGACCAACATTATTTCTGTGACCAGTCACAGGGGTGCTTTCCCGCCCCCCACGAAATATTGGAAAGGGTTAGGGGTTTGACAAAAAATATTTCTGTAGCCAGTCACAGGGGTGCCTTCCCGCCGCTCACGAAACGTTGGAAAGGGTAGGAATTTGACCAACATTATTTCTGTAACCAATGACAAGGGTTCTTTTGCGCCTCCGCCACGAGACGTTGGAAAGGGGTAGGGGTTTGACAAACATTATTTCCGTAACCAGTCATAGGGGTGCCTTCCACCACGAGTTTTTTGTAAGGGGTAGGGGTTCGACCAAAATTATTTCTGTAAACAGTCACAGAGGTTCCATTTCCACATCCATCAAACCTTTGGAAAAAGGTAGGGGTTTGACCGACATTATATCCGTAACTAGTCACAGGGGTGCCTTCCCACCACCTACGAGACGATATGAAGGAGTAGAGGTTTGTCTAACATTATTTCTGTAAACAGTCACAGGATTGCCTTCCCGCCCAACGAGATGTAAATGTTGGAAAAGGGTATGGGTTGGACCAACATTATTTCTGTAAGCGTCACATGGGTTCCTTCCCACCCCCAACTGACGTTGGAAAGGGGTAGGGGTTTGACAAAAAATTTTTCTGTAACAGTCAAAAGGGTGCCTTCAAACCCCCCACAAGACGTTGGAAAGTTTAAGGGGTTTGATGAACATTATTTCTGTAAACAGTCACTGGGGTGACTTCCAGCTTCCCCACGAGATGTTAAAGAAAAGCTGAAAACATTTGAATTCCGTAAATTCCTTTAATTCTGTAAATTCCATTAAATCCGTAAATTCTATGAATGCCGCCAATTCCGCGTATTCCTCGAATTCCATGAAATGCGTCAATTCTATGAATACCCTGCATTCCGTGAAGTAAGTAAATTCCACGAATACCTAATATTACATGAATTACATGAATTCCATTAATTCCGCTAATTGCATGAATTTTCTGAATACCACGAATTCCTTGAATTCCATGAATACACACCCTCAGTCGTTACCTTGTTGGAAATATGCTTTTTAAAAACACCGGTAAAAAAATTGTCTGTACAGGTCATGTTTTTTACCGGTACTGACCATTCTTTTACCGGTAAGACAGTATATAGACTTTGCAAATATAATGTAAAGCAATTGTTGAAGAGCTATGCCTTAAAAAGTTAGTTTTCCTCCTAATTATGGAGTTTTCATGAGTGGATCCAGAATTAGCTTTTCAAGAACCGATGTTCTCTTTTGTAATTCTTTTGCACTGATAAAGGATGAACAATTTTTTGAAAATAAGCAACTCCATGCCGGATTTATAATAAGGAAACATTCATGGTTTCCTGGTTTAACATAATTATAAAAAGAAAAATTATACTTAGATGTTTTTTTTTCTTCAAATTTTTGTATACGAGGGTGGATTGATAAGTTTCCGGCCTGACCAAGAGATGGCGCCACTAGGCCTACCTTGAGGTGGCGTTCTATAGTACCATCCTTAGA
>NC_046664.1:63600997-63605531 GCF_010883055.1 Belonocnema kinseyi
TGAAAGAGGGAGCTCTTCTTAATATTTTGACACCAAAATCATGTCGATACACCTTACCGACTGCGAGTAAAGCCACCCGCGCTTTAACTTGACAGACTGTAGAAATTGTGAGAATGGGGTGAGATAGACTACCTAGAATTTATATAATAGAGGAATTAAGCGCGATTGACAATAATAACGCATCCAAATGGAGAGAAGCACTAAATAATGCAATAATTTAAATTGAATCTCATTCGGGACGGATTGACAAATACAAATACTGTCAGTTATACCAAAATTACAAAGAGGGATTGCTGAGGGAGAAATTCTAGGATTTAAAGAACGTGAATGGGTAGTTTAAGGAACAGTGGGCAAGACTGGAACATGGGAATGTAGGCTTGTCGAGCAATAAAGGATATAGCAGTACATTACGTAGATTGTGTAGAGTATCGGAAGAAAATTTGGCTCACATTTGGGTTTGCGAAGAAGCAAGAAGACTAATTAAAAGGGACTAGGTCAAGGAGGTTAATTGTCAGTTACAAAAAGATCCTCATATCGAAGTTGAACAGAAACTAATAAATATTCTGAAAGAGGAGTAACATAGTCTGAGGCCAGGAGGAACTGTAATATAGGTACAGAAATATGTAATAATTTCATCGTTATCTACTCAGGTAAAAATTCCAAAATAGAAAATATGTATCTTCGTTTTATTTGACAATTTAAGAGGGCAAAAAAATATCGTAAAAACTATAAAAGTATACAAAGAAGGCAGTAAATAATAATAGTTATTATTATTATTATAAAAATATTTCTGTGGCGAAATGTTGCCACAGGCTTATACTGCCCAATATGTCGAAGGCATTTTTGGTTAGAGTTGGATTTTTATTTGATCATTTTGCACGGGGCTCTCCCGGTATATATCATCAGTCACGGACGCATTTTTATAATGCAATCAAGTGATCTGATGAGAGCAGTCTGCCGAGACATATTGGACAAAGCCTGGTTTTTACCCCATCATTGACGGACTGGGTGGCAGTCAAGTACACGATGGGGGGACCTACAGCTTAAGGTGGGTTCCGAACCACCGGAACCTCGGTAAAAGTACATTGAAAAATTTCCAGAGGTACCGGCTAAGGGATCGAACCCCGGACCTCTGAGGAGAAGTCCAAGTGTCTAACCAACTGAGCCACCGAGGCTTTACACTACATATTATTATTATTCTTATTATTATTATTATCGTAATGTTGAGGCAAAGTATTATTTAAATGAGCACCATAAAAGTGTAAATAAAAACAAAGTGGAAAACGCGAGATCGACTTTGCAAACTCAAACGCATGATATATTTATTTTAAAAAAATTTCAACATATAAACAACGTAAAATTATTTACGACATAGTGGCACCAAACATCTCTACTTATCAACATGGCTTTTTCCCCGTAAATCTGCCACCACAAACTTATTATTTTTTACCCAAAATATTAAGGACATGCTAGTTAACTTTGATCAGGTAGATGTCATTTATACTCACGTTTCCAAGGCGTTTGATAGTGTTTATCACCAAATACTACTAGGAGAACTACACAATATGAATGTACGCTCTCCGCTTTACAAAATATGTAATGATATGAATGTTACAGCAGTGCATTCTCTTAGCAAAGATCTATATTTATTTACTGTGTAACTATCTGAATTCTCTATTATAGTAGAAAAACTTATGTTGAAAGTAAATAATTTGTAAAACTGAAAATTATAACAATACCTACGTAATCATGTTAGGCAAATTATAATTAAGATGCTACATTATGTACATACTATAGCCCTGTGATTGGTTCTCCAGAACTGTTGGGCTTTCTTTTTTCCAAATAAATAAAAATAAAATCGTAACATATGTTGGAAAAAGTTTCAGTTATATAAATTTGTAACTGTAATTTTAATACTCAGTATGTAGCAGACCTCGTGAGCGTTTCTGGAGGCCCTCATATGAGGCTCTGTAGACCTTTGTAAAATTCTACTAGAGGCTCTCGCGGAAGGCTTTGGAAGACTTCGTAGTAGACTTTAGAGGATTAGGAAGCTTTAGATACGGCGTCTACCCATCTAATTCTTGCTGGACCAGGGCTCGGACAGAGCTGAGTCAAGGCTGGGCTAAGGTAATGTTCAGAATTTCTGAAACAGCTGCGGTGGCTGTGGCGACATACTTTTATTATAATATATAAGAAAAATACATGTCCATGATTCCATTAACTTTTTAATATTATTTCAACATATTTTTCATAGTTTTTTATTATACGTGAAGTCCAAACCAGCATTATTTCAATTGTTGACGTGTGTTATGTCTTTAATCTCATTCTTCGCTTGATTCTGTCAAATGAAATATAAATTCTCAAATTCTCTGATTCAAATACCCAGTCGGCACAAAACTGGACAATGTCTTTAATACATCGTTACGACATCTTTACGATATTTTTACGACATCCTATGTCCGTGTCGTTTCAGTGTCTTTACGATATCGTAAAGACATCGTCAGATCATACGTTTTTACGATATCGTAAGGACACCTCAACGACATAGACATAGGATATCGTAAAGTTGTCAAAAAGCTGTCCTAACGATGACGTAAAGACGTCGACAAATTTTGTGCCTACTGGGTAATTTCCATGCAATCGATTCATTTTTTATGTGTAATGCAAAACATAATATATTGTGATATTTTTCACAGCACCCCGAAAATTCGGTATTGATCACTAATAATTAAATCGTGATCAACTTTTAAAAAAAATTATACTAACAGGTGGCTTTAAGCAAGATTAATTTTATATCTGATGAAACTATACTATGAAACAAATTTTATAAAACTCCAAAATACCTGTAAGTAAGGAAAAGCTGGGTGCTCCAGATACAGTAATTTTATAATATATTTATTATTGATTTTATTTTTATTTATAAATTACCAGCTGGACGAAGGAGTGCATGTGCCTACAATTGTATAAGACGAAGCCTGTGAAGTCCTCTGTCATATATAGCGAAAACCTGTCCATTGCGACGTTTCAGCACATCATATTTGTGAAACAGCATTTGTGAACCTGATTCCGGAAAAAATATAGTCATTAATTAATTTGAAGAATAGTATAGAGTCTATATCCTGAAAATTCTTTATTAATTACAAATAGCAAATTTTTTAACTCAAAAATTAAAGTCGTTAGCTCGCGGACATGAAGTATGGAAATTATATATGGGGAACTCCACCCTGGATTCACGGAAGACAAATATTCATCTCACCGAGATTTTTTAAACTTACACAACTTATTAAACTTTTAAAAAGAAAATATAATACACCTGAAATATTATGCTTTATATATTTTTTCAGAGAGTTATTATTTTTTTTAAATAGTTTACTTAACTAACTTAACCCTGTGGAGATATGATAAGGGCTGTGACTTTCAGTATCTTGGAGAAATAACTAGCGACAAGACACAGTTCCGCTTTATTCGGGAAATTTAAAAATGCAATTCAGAACGCACCAGAGGATGTAAGATCTACCGATAGCTCAAAGCAATGCAATCTTAGGTCTGTATTCATCCAGCACTTCACTAAAAGTTTAAGTTGGTTTTCTTTAACTCCCCGGCTACAGATTGAGCAGAGCTGCTTCGTCACCTAAATGTGATCTCTTTGTTGGACTTGTGATTTCTCTCAGAAATAATATTGTTTAAACCTCTAGCCCTTTTCAGCGTTTCGTGGAGAGCGGCAAGATACCCCAGTGACTGGTCACAAAAATAATGTTTGTCAAACCCCTACCCCTTTCCAACGTCTCATGTTCTCAACTTCTCGTTTTTGGCGGGAATGCTCACCTATGACTAGTCACAGAAATAATCTTGGTCAGACTCCTACCTCTTTTTAACGTCTCATAGGGGTCGGGAAAGCACACATTTAGTTATTCTTGGAAAAAAATGGTTAATCAAGGTATATATGGAAATTGACTGTGAGTTCATTGGTAAATGTGAGTGAAGAAAAGAAAATTTTAATTCGTTTTGGGTCAGTGATAAGCACAAAAACTAACCAAACTTGTTAAAAAAATTTGTCAACGCTTATTAATTCTGGAAAAAAATTCTCATTAAACTAAATATGAGTCCTTAATTAAAAATACAAACTTATATTTATCGTAAAAAATAAAAATCAAGTCGAGTAATCATAATTAATTTTCAAATACATTTACATCTTCATAGATTTTTCGCGGACATCCACTATTAGGTCAATTTATTCGTCTTAAGTCAAGGAATATTTTTTGAAATTCTTTTGGTACCACGAAATTCGTTATCCACTTTAAATTTAATGTACAAATCTGATGTTTCAATTAATTTAATGAAAATCAACTAAAACTGTGCAGCTCATTATGCAAAACTTTTATTCTTCTTTCTAAAACATATTAAAAGTCTGTAAAATATTAAAAATGCGATGACTTCTACGAGGGTGGATTGATAAGTTTCCGGCCTGACCAAGAAAAACAACGTTTTTAAGAATTTTTTTTTTATTTCTCAACATAATCTCCTCCAAGGCTGA
>NC_046664.1:63605631-63609327 GCF_010883055.1 Belonocnema kinseyi
TCAGTCGTGAGGAATCAAGTGAGATCCAATTGGGGGGCGGGGGTGCCCTTGATTTGCGTCTTCTTCGCTCGGGCCAGGGTTTGAGCGGAGAGGCCAGGGAGATGTACCTTGGGCCGAAGCCCGTGGAGTTCTGGCTTCTGGGTCTCGCGGACCCCACTTTTATGGGCTTTGCTTCAGCTGCGCCGCACCATTCACGACGTAGCGAGTGGGGGTTTACTAGCGAGAATCGTTTTAGCGATGTTGCTGGGAGGGGATTTCGCGCGATTGGCTTACTCTAAGTCAAATGACAGGTGAGGTTAGGATGCTCAGGCGACGAAAGAAAGAATCATGGATGATTGCTAAATATAAGTCATGGTTATAAATATTATTTATAACCATGAATATAATTTAGCGGGCATCAATACTATACCATTATTTTTCAAAGGTTTCAATTTGGATGTTTAATTTTTTAACAATTTAAATTTAAAGTCAAATAATTTTCAATACATTGATCTACAATTATACAATTTTTAGTGCATTCAATTACAAATGATTCAATTAAAAACGCTTGTAATTTAAAATTGTAATTGCATTGTGAAGGCTCTAAAAGTTTTCATATTTAAAATCATTAAACATTTTTATTTGGAATTTGTCTTATTTTTAAACTTTAAAATTATTCAACATTTTCAAGCTAATTATTCCTATAGGTGCCACCTATAGGAAAGGACATAGGATCCTATATAGGTGCCTGTATAGGACACTCCCTTATAAGGTACATAATGGTGCCTAACTGATGGTACCTAACTAATGATACTTCATTGTATCTAATGCTACGTAAGTCTCTACGTGCTCCTGGAGGACCAAAAAAACTTCTGCGCAGCCGTAAGTGCTATAAAATAGTACTGCGCATCTGGATATGGTCCCATGCAGAAACATATACAGGATCCTATATAGGAACCTATATAGGATCCTATGTCATTTCCTATAGGTGGCACTTATAGGTGAAACACATAGGTTCCTATGTAGGATCCTATATAGGATCCGACGTAGGCTCCTATATAGGAACCTATATAGGAATTCTCAGTAGGGTCCTGACTTGATATCTCCATTATTATCAAAAACAAGCCTGTCGTCTTTTCCCTCATGAATGTAAAGTTTAAAGGTCACTGATAGGTGTTCCGATTCTATTCTTGCTTCTATTTTAAAGTCTTTATTCACATTAGATTCTCTGATGTCTTTTGTAATTACGTAATCCAAAACCGAACTCCCAGCTCCACAGATATACGTTAGTTTCCCCTCTCTGTCTCCTTTTCGTTAGCAATCAGTGGTCCTCCAAAAAATTAATCAATTTTTTTCCTTCTGGATGTAAATCGGATCTTCTGAAAATCTTGTTTAAAAATAATTTTGATCTAGCTCACTCTCACTCTCATCCGCACCTACCCTTCCTTGCTCCTAAGTATCCTTGCATTCTGGTCCCCTACTAATATCATATTTTCCATTTCTTTAGTAGCTTCTTCTACAATAAAATTCAACTTACTTATCACATTTGCAGTGCACACATTATTATAAACCGTCACAATGTTGAGCAGCTTTTCATTGCATTTGAAATTTCCTACTTTTTAAAATTAAACTATATTCCCACTCACACACATGAATCCCTTCACTCGCACTTTTTCTTATTCCTATCAATTGCCCTCCTTTCGCCCTACATTTCTTGTTGACTCTCACAGCTAGCTTCGTTGACCATACAAAATTGTTATCTAATTTTAATAATACGTCTTCTTTTCTATGCATCTCCAGCCAAGCCTCCTGTAGTACTATAAAACAGAGTTCTTCAAGAAATCCTAAGTGTCCCATATCTTATTTACTCCCACAATTCTCCATACAATCACTCGTAGATCATTAATATGTTTTTTCTACAAAAATTCTGCTTCTCCGATACTCCTTTCAATTTATCCCCAAAATATATTTGACCGTCTATTTGCCATCTAATGTAGCTTGAGAGAGCCTGCTTCCGTTTCCTTTTAGCTTCCCATACTTTTCCCTCTATCTACCTTTGCACTTTAAATTGTCTTTCCGTCAGGTCGTCTTGTATTATTTTTGCCCCTTTAAAAGTCTTCACCAGGGTTCCTCCTCCGATCACTCTCAATTCTTTAATGCGAATTTTGACTCTCGCCCTTTCTCTTATTACATGCTGTATTTATTTGCCCAGGTTTTTCCCCACTGCCCTGAAACCTTTAACCTTTATGAAGTTCTTCCGTTTTTCCGAGACTCAGTAATTCTAGTCGAACCTTACTTTGGCTAGAATTTTCATCTTCTTTGGCAAGCCTTTCGAATTCTTTAAAACCTCCCATGCAACTGTTTGCTCCTTCTTGTTGTTCGGGTTCTTGTTCCTGTTATTGCACTTGCGATTATAGCATTGCTGGATATATTAAAATCTCTCCTACGTGGCTCGTTTCATAATTTTCCTTTTTTCATTTCACCACTTGTCCAAAACTCCCCAAGATCCTGCTATTCCTTCCTTTTTGTCGCACTGATATACTCAACTTGATCTGTTCAGCACAAACTGCTAGCTGAACGCCTATCTCGAAAATATCCGTGTTAAGGCCCTCTATCCCCCCCTTTTTAATTCATTCTGGTCCGCTGCTCACTTCCATCCCCGTCTTGGTCCCTTTCGTCTTTTCCAGTACCTACATTATTTCCACTCACTTTTTTATCTTTATTGTTCTCCCCCTGAGACCGTGTCGGTGATCCATTTGGGGTTCTGTCAAGTTTTTTGCTTTTTCCAAAAGCCGCTTCTTTTAAACTCACCGCAGGGGCCAATTTACTATTTTTTATTGTGAATTTATCCATTTGCCCGTACTGTTGGCATCCGCCACTTTTCTTTTATCCTCTTTCTTCGCCCTATCCCTTCTTTTCTTTTCTTTCGTTATACCGTGCTTTTCAGTACCCTCAGCTATTAACTGCCGCTATGTTTCCTCCAACTCCCTTTGCATGTCACTGTTGCCATCCAGAACAGGCCAACCGTTTCATTCTGCCCCCTCGGTGTGTTCTTCTGAACCTCTACCTTCATTTCCGTTTTCTTCCATAACCTCACCGTCTGTACCACACAATGCCCACACAAAATCAAAAAAATTGCTTCTACTGAATCCCAACTTTGGATAACACTTCCCTTCGTTATTCAGCCTTACAGCTACCAGTCAATCCGCTTTCCAGCCTCAAAATTGTACTTACTTCCGAAAAACTATTGAAAATATAGCTTGAGTTTTTCCACGCGTGTTGCCACATTCGCACACCAACGGAAACCGATTTATCATTACTATTAAATAGCTATTGTATATATACTTTCTCATAGAGGAAGAGACAATAAAAGAATCTGACCACTGTTCGGGTATATTTTCATCGCGTGCGACTCGCTTCGCTCGGTAGATTGAGTATGATCAGGGCGCGCAGCTATCGTCTCTTGCACTTCGCGCTCGGCTTGGTTCACAGTGTAATTCATAAAGAAAAAATATTTGAAAATATTACTATAGTGTTAAAAACTTTAAAAGTCTTGTCAGATTCTAGAAAACTCGTTTAAATACTGCAATTTGTGAACTATATATATATATATACAATTAAAAATTTGGCATAAGGACAACCGCAGGATTTCGCCGGGAGCGGGTGCTAATCTGAAAAATTGCACCCGCTTCCAGCGAAATCGCGGTAAAATTTCAG
>NC_046664.1:63609427-63615076 GCF_010883055.1 Belonocnema kinseyi
GAGGGAGCTCTTCTTAATATTTTGACACCAAAATCATGTCGATACACCTTACCGACTGCGAGTAAAGCCACCCACGCTTTAACTTGACAGACTGTAAAACGTATCTACTTGCCCTTCTTCTCGCCTCAATTGCTAGACTTCTTCTCCCTGCTTCCTTTCTCCAAATATAATTTGGCGTATTTTTATCTAACCCCATTATCGTTTTTTATATATATGCCTTGCACTTATTCCATAACCTTTGACTTTTCCCATCCCTAAACTTCAACCCCGTATAGGGCTCCTGACTTTGTCAAAGTGTCTAACAAGTAGAGTCTTGTTCATAAATTATTTATTTCTGCCCTTTTTATCACCCCCCATACTACTTTGATAGCTTTCTGTGCTTTTCTTGCTAAATTTTTCAGATACTTACTAAAAGTCCCCGCTCTAGAAAACCACAAAACCCGAATACTTGTATCGATCCATTACTTTTAGTTTGTCTTAAAATATTTTCCATTATCCCTATATTTCTCCTCCTTCCTTTCCTAAATATCAAGATTTTTGTCTTGTTCACATTAACTCGAAGTTTATTTTTAGTGAGATATCTTTCTAAAGTTCTGAGCATTTTATTTAAACCGTCAGCAAAATCCGCTACCAGACTCAGATCGTCAGCGAATTTTAATGCATAAATCTGAGTGTTTCCTATTATTGTACCTCCTTCTTTTTTCCTTTCCCACTCTTCATCTATATATTTAACATACACGTCAAAAAGAGTAAAGCTTAGTGGACACCCTTGTCTGGTCTACCTGTTGGTCGTAAAGCTCTCAGTTATACTTTCATCCGTGATTTCCTCATTATTAGTTTCCTTGTATATAGTTTTGACCATTTTCAACATTCCACCCTTAATCCCAATCTTTTCCAATTTAACAAGAAAGAGTATGTCTGCCCACCAATTGAAAGGTTTTCTTAAAATATACGAAAGCTACGTACAGTTTTCCCTCTTCCCATTTTAATTTGTTGTTTATCATCGAGTGCAGCGCAAAGACATGGTTCCTTGGTGCCCTACCCTTTCTGAATCGTGTCTGACTTTCTTTAATGAGAACTTTTTTATCCAACCACGCTTTAATTCTTTCATCCATTATTTTAACCAAGATCTTGTATCCCACATCTAAAAGTGCTATTCCCCTATAGTTACGGGTATCATCTTCTCTCCTTCCTTGAATAAGGGAAGAGTCTTGCTTTTTCCCAACCTCTCATTGTTCCCTGTCTCATTATTCTGCTAAGGTCTTAAATTACCTCCTCTTCCCTCTGCAAATCAAGAGTTCTGGTCTCTGCTTCACTAATTCTATCTGCCTTAACTAACTTCTGAAAGTGAGATTTCTACTTCTCCTTTTTGAACTTGTTGTCCTTTTTTTCCTAGGTCTAAAATTACCTATTGCCCCAAAAAAATCGCTCATGTTTGCAATCTCTGCCACTTTCCCCCAATTTTCTTTCCTTTTCTCTCGTTTCTTTGCAGCTAAGAATTCTTTGAAACTATTTCGTTTCTTTACGAATTTTTCTTTATCAATGTCGCCTTTAGGTTTAAGGAACTTCCCTTCGAGAAATAATCTACTGGGAACGATTTATAGCGATAAACAGTGATTAAAAGTTGAATCGGTTTAAATTGTTGCTAATTCTGTCAATTGTTCCCAATCGTAATGAATTGAGAAAATCCACTTGCCTGCAATGAGCCCTCTGTTGTTTTCGTTTGTAACACGCATCACACGCACCTGTTTAATGGTTATAAATTACATTTTTAATAATCTAACAAAAATTAAATTACAAAAAATATAATGTTAATATAATAAAAAATAATAGCCATATCAAAATGCTGTTGTGACAATAACTTAACCTCTATCCCAGAATAATATAGATACTCAATTGAAAACGATTCGAATCATTATAAAACATAGAATCGTGCCAATATTTTGAGACTCGGACTAAATAAATTCTTGGTAACTTATGAAATTTCTTTAATTTTTAGTAGAAATTCTCATCTAATCCTTTCAAGTTTCTTGCACTATAACAATTTTAAATTTTTCAATAAGGTTGACGTTAAATACTCGAAAATTTCTAGTTCTAAATATTTGAAATAGTCTATTTTTAATATTTCAAACAATTTGCTATATGACTAATCTTAAAATCTTTCAATTTTAAAGGTTAGAAATTATTAATTGTATAGTATTAGATTGTTCAGAAGGCTTTATGTAATTAAAATTTTTTTAAATCTAACGTTTATTTACAGATTTACTAGATTAACTAAACAAAAATTGTTACAGATTTAACTATTTTAAAGTTTAAACATTAAAAATGATGGTAATTACAGGTGCAATATTTTAAATCATTGTGATAATTGCCCACATATTTCTATAATTTTGTTTAAATTTTTAATCCTATAGTCTAAAAAAAAATATGTTTTTCGTCTTTATATCCAGTTGTCTGTCTAATAACTTCATAAACTCTTATATAACAGTGTTGACGTTTTTCAACTTCTTAGCGTATCAAAGAATGAGGGTTTGATTTTAAATCTTCCAATTTTTTAAAACTTTGAGTATAAAATAATAAAATTAAAAAGATTATTAGGTTTAAGATTAAGCAGCACATGGCATACTTTTAAATTAAACAAAGTTAAAGGCTTCTGAATCCATATTGTACAATTTTGAATGATTTATTTAGAAAAAGTGTCTAGAAGGCTTGTCATTTTAAAATACATTGCTGAAAGTTTGAACTCGAAATCGCGGGTTTAAATGTTTTAATAATATATTAAAAATTCTCAGTGTTCATAAAACTCGATTTTACTGGTTACCTTGCTAATTATAAAGAACTTGGTTTTACGTGAATCATCAGTGGTAGAAGTTAAATGATACTGTCTAAGGATTATCGAATATAACACCACCAACATTGATGTAAATTTACTGTTCAATTAAGAAAGAATCTATTCCATCATTGTAAGTGTTTATATTTTAATAAAGTAAAAATTTAGAAACCTAAATTAATCAAAAGTTTTTTTTACTGTAAGATAGATTTGTGTGTTAATAATGGCGAAGAATTAAAAATTGAAACCACTTTCTGATAAAAAATCTTTGATCTTTAACAGTACTTTTAATTGTTTAACTCTATTCAATTAATAACAGGCTGGCATTTTTTAAATAATAAAATAATACTTCAATCGCTATTTATAAAATTTTCACTGTAATGAATAATTCAAGAGCGCATGATAAAAAATAACAATTTTTCTTCTTTCTCTAATATTAAATTCTGTTACATTTGATTCCCTTCCTGGTCGATCTCCCAGCCAGTGCATTCCTCAGGCTCCTCCCAATTAGATTCCAAAGCTTTTTTAAATTTCTCTTTCTTCCCTTCTAGAAATAATCGATTGGAAACGATTTACGACGATTAAGAATAATCAACAGTTGTATCGGTTTAAATTGTTGCTTACTGTGTCAATGGTTCCCAATCGCATTCAATCGTATTCAATTGAGTGAATGCACTTGCATGCAATGCGCCCTCTGCAGTTTTCGTTTGTAACACACATGACGCGCACACTTTTATTGGCTAGAAATTAAATTTTTAATAATTTAACAACAATTTTAAGAATAAAAATTAGAATGTTTGTTCAGTAGGTATACCGAATGAAAAATCGACAGTATCTGGGGTTATAACAACACGCAAAAATCATGCCGTTTCACGGATGTGTCAGTGATATAGTGTGATTATCAAGTAGGTAGTAGTAGTTTGATTTAGTGGTTATATTGTTGTAAAATCTTTATTTACTTCTTTTTGTATCCATATTGTAGACATTTGTTTGTTTTAAAGAGTAAAAACCCGCTTGTAAATAATTACAGCTATATCAAATTAATTTATAGTGACAATATTAACCTCTTACTCAGAATAATAGATACTCAATTGAAAACGATTGGAATCATTATAAAACCTAGGATGGCGCTAATATTTTGAAACTCGAACTAAATAAATTGTAGGTAACTCATTGATTTTTTTTTTAATTTTCGTAGAAAAACTTATACCATAATTTTAGGTTTCTTGCAATATAAGAATTATAAAATTTTCAATAAGTTTGACTTGAAATTCTCGAAAGTTTCTAATTTTAAATATTCAATTTTTAACATTTAAAATAATTCGAATTGTCTATGCCTAATCTTAAAATCATATATTAGTAAACTTTAATGTAACAGTATGGACGTTTTTCTACATTTTAGCATATCAAAGAATAAGAGTTTGATTTTAAAATAAAAATGTTTTTGAAACTGAGTTTAAAATGCTAAAATTAAAAAAAATAATAAGTTTACTATTAAGCAGCTTAGGGGCGCGAATTTTAAAAAGTTTATTTCTTAAGTTTCTGAATTTGTACTTATTCAAATCAATTCGGAACAAGATTAAAAATGTACATTTTTCATTACTTCAATTTCACATGGCATAATTTTTAAATATACAACGTTACAGGCTTCTGAAACACGAAATAGCTGGTTTCAAATGTTTGAATTGTACATTTAAAATGCTCAGTGTTCAGAAAACTTCTATTTCGAATAGTTTAATTTGCAATTTAGTCTTAAATACTTTAATTAAAAAAACGTTCAACTTTGAAAACTAAAATATTGAGTTTTATTCTGTTCCTCTATTCTGTGTGCATTTTTTTTACAAGGAAATGATTCTTCTTCGATTTTAGTGGCTACATTGTAAATAATAATAAAAGTAAATTTACTGTTATATTTAGAAAGTTGAATTAATAAAAAGATTTTTTATTATAAGATGAATTTATGTGTTAATAATGGCTAGGAATTAAGAATTGAGACCTCTTCCTGGTAAAAAATCTTTTATATCTAATAGAAATGGAATTTTTTAAAATAATAAAATCATACTTCAATCGATTTCCTAAATCAGTTTCACGTTTTTGAAATATTCGTTCAATGTTTTCAATTTGAAATTAATAAATACTTAAAGTTTAAAATTATCGATTGAAGAATATTCAATCATCAGAGTTTTAATTTCAAACTATTCACTTCATAATGGTTTTCAGTTTTGGGTATTCAGTAGTTATTTTTTTAATTTTAATTTCGGCATTTTACTTTTTATCTTGATTTTTTACTATACCCTTCTTTTTGAAAGGTTTACATTTGAATTATTAATTTTTTAAAGATCTAAATCTAAAGAAAAATAATTTTCAATTTTCAAATTATTGCATTCTATAGGATTTAAAACGCTTTAAGTTTTGAAATTCTTCAACTACTTATTCATAAAACTTAAATCTTACATTGTCAAATATTTTCAATAAAATATTGTCAATTTGAGAATATTCAGCCACCAAAGTTTTAATTTTAAATTATTCCTTTTATAATCATTTTCAGTTTTGGTTTTCAGCTATAAATTATTTTATTATTAATGTTTGAATTTTATATTTTATTGTGATTTGATTCTGAGGTCAGACTGTGGGTTGAGACTGATTCAAAAATATTAAACTAAATAGGAGAGGGAAACTAATTTACAAATGAAAAAGCCAAGTAATTTTAAAATGAAAGTGGATGATTCATTGCTAATACTATTTACATAGGAAATTCGATTCTTATTCTAGCCGTATGGGTATTGGGAGTTTGAGGCTTAAGATATAAGGGGGGGGGG
>NC_046664.1:63615176-63616864 GCF_010883055.1 Belonocnema kinseyi
GCATGGTTTCGCAGACGTTACTGCGAAAAGTGCGATAGCTCCGGGTGTTTCTCGCACCACAGAGCATGCAGCCGTGCCATGTAACCCCGTTCACGGGCCACAAAAAACGAGAAATGATAATTCCGTAAAGACCATAACAAGGTCGAATCAAGGTCAAATATGCAAAATGGCTGAATTTTGTTGTTGTTTTGAATATCCTGTATCTGTATAAATAACTATTAGTTGTATCAACAGATGTGGCTTAGTTTCAGATTATTTCAAGAATTTCGACACCCCCTGAATCCAAAAATCCAGTTTTTACGGTGGCGTCTGTCTGTCTGTCTGCCCGTCCGACCGTCCGTCCGTAAACACGATAACTCTCGAAAAAATGAACAAATCCAATCCATCTTTAGCACACTTTTTTTAGGTCCTAAAAGAAAAGATGAGTTCTTTAACCAGCCATTTTTAAGAAGAAATGAAAAAGTGAGCGCATTTTGAAAATTTTTGATACCACTTTTTTCTGAATTTGAAAGTTATATGTACGGATATATATAGTATTAAAAAGAATAAACAATTTAGCCTAATGACGTTTTCCGATAATCCGAAAATTCTTAGAGTTATAGCATTTTCAAAGAATTTTAAATTAACCGAAAATCAAAATTTTAAGCCAAAAAACGCACGATATAAAAAAAAGTCAAAAAAAGAAAAACATTTCTGTTTGTAAGCGCTACGAGATTATCATAATAAATTTTTGGATTTTCCTGAAAAATAGGAAATTCAAATTTCGATTGCACAAAAAATAATCAAAGTTCCATTTTGTGGTCAAACTATGTAGGACACAAAAAAAGATGAATAAACAAAAATTGTTATCCCAAAAAGATCTACAATTTCGTTAAGAATCACTTTTTGATAGGACGTGTACTTTTTATTTTATTCGTGAAAAATAACATTGAAAATAAGAAAATAAAACAAAAATGTGTGGAAAAACGATGTAGGTTACGAGAAAAAAGATTGAACAAAACCTGTTTACAAATGTCTGACGAAAATTGAGCGCGCAGCGCGAGTATCACAATGAGAATGTGTACCTCAAATCCTACAGAGCTTTAAAAAACTTAATCTTCGACTATACTTAATTAGGTAGATGATTCATAATATGAAGACGCACAATAATACTCCCAATTAAAAGAGATCTTTTTGATAAAGTGTAATTCAAGCATTCCAAACGCAAAGAATAAATATCCGAACGCGAAGCACGAAATTCAACCGCCGCGCTCAAAATTGTGAGCGAAGCGAGCAGCGCGCTTAGCGCGCGATGAGAATGTGCCCGCCAACCGGGCTGATTTTTTTTTTTACAATTGTGACAGTATTTACCTGTTTGAATTAATGGAGGTTAGATTTTGTGTTTTGTGAACTATTAGTTTTTAAATTCTAGTGTATTGAGAGTTCACAAAACACGAAATATGACCTCCAATAATTCAAATAGGTAAACACTGCCACTATCGTAAAAAACCTGATGAAGATCTTCGATGTACGATCGAAACGTTGTGTCCATCATACTGTGAGATCTCACAGTTAATTTTTAATAAATAAATGAACAAGTATCTACCTTTTATTCTTTTATATAATGTTACTTTTCACAATTTCAATACAGGCTCACTAACTTCAATCTAATACATATATTGATATATTATTACCTTATATATAATATA
>NC_046664.1:63616964-63619750 GCF_010883055.1 Belonocnema kinseyi
TTCATGCTTAGTTGCACAAGCAAAATTGCATGAAATCGGCTTCGAATTGGTTCCTCAGTCACCGTATTTACCAGACCTGGCCCCCAGCGACTATTACTTGTTCTCTAACTTGAAGAGATGGTTCACCCGTAAGCGTTTTTACTCAAATGAGGAGCTCATAGCTGAAACTGAGGCGTATTTTGGAGACCTTCCGATCGAGTACTTTTCGGACGGTATCAAAAAGTTAGAAAATCGTTGGACTCGCTGTATCGACCTAAAAGGAGAGTATGTTGAAAAATAAAACCGACTTTGGCCTGAAAAACGTCTCCGTGTTTCATTTTTCAGGGACTTATCAGACTGCCTAGTACATCATTATTTTTAAATACCTAACAAGATAATACACACGTATACAGTGATAACATATGTTTAACTGTTACGAAGTAAGTGCTTTTCAAAAAAACAATTTTTCAATATATTTGATATCTTGAAGTAAAATATTATGGTATTCAATTAATTTGATAATATATTCTACTTACGAACAGAATTAAAAAATGTCATGAAAGTAAACAGTAGGAAAGTGTAGACACATTTTTTCATTTTTCTGGAGACAGAGCATAGATTTTCGACGTGGTTGGATTTGAGACAATACAGCATTGCTTAAAACGTATTCTTAGTATACTATTCAAATTCTATACCTTCCTTGAAAATGTTAAAATTTCATATCTCGGACCAAGGTCTTAGCCGGGGGCTGGGAGGGAGGGGTGAAATTCTTGAAACATGTACATAATATACATTTACTCTCATGTGTACCGCTAAATTTTCTTCTTGGTGTATACCCTCTCCCCCAACAGACACACTGAAAAATTTGTCTACATACGACCTTGGCTCAGACTGTGAAAAATAAAGTTATTGAAATGACTTGCACGAAAATTCTGTCATAAAAGGATGACGAAAGGTTATACAATTTAGACTAGAGAATTTCAAGAAAAAAAAACATTTTTTTATCACAATATTTTTTTAATATGTCTAAAAAACCAAAATGTGAAGTTTTGTTAAAAATCGCTTCCAGTAAAATCTATTCAATAACATTGAGCAAATAGATTATTCTCAATTTTTTTTCTACAACGGTAAATAATATTGAGGACTAGTACAACTGTAAAAAAGTAGGTAAGGTTTTGAATGAAAAAGTTGAAATCGGAGAATATTTTGTTCACATGCCAAAAATAATCAAATATTAAATTTGAAAGAAAATTATGAAGAGATTCGAAAAATAAAACAGGCCAGCACAAATTTTGAGTGAAAATCTGTTTATACATTTTTTTCAACACCTCTTGGAAGTACGTTTTAAATAAGGGGGGCGTGTCAAAACAGTCCAGTTCAGTTTTTCTCAATTTTGGCTATTGTCCGCAAATAGAAAATCTTTTAAAAATTTTGTTTCAACACCTCTTGAAAGTATCTTTCGAAAAGGGTAAGCTAAAAAAGTCACCCCCTCTTCGTTTTGGTGTAGAACTCACTGTTTGTCCTTGCCCAGACGGGTTTTCGTTCAGATTCTCTCAATTTTGGCTACTATCTGCGAATGGAAAATCTTTAAACATTTTTTTTAAACCCTCTTGGAAGTACCTTTTGAAAGGGGCGGGATAAAAAAGTCAGCCCCCCTTCGTTTTGGGGTAGAACACACTGTATATCCTCCCCAATACGAGGTTTCGTTCAGTTTTTCTCAATTTTGGCTATTGTGCGCAAATGAAAAATCTTTTTAAAAAAAAATTTTCAATACCTATTGAAAGATCCTTTCGAATAGGAGGGGGGGGGGTCAAAAAAGTCACCTTCTTTTCGTTTTGGGGTAGAAATCTCTGTATATCCTCCCCAAGACGAGTTTTCGTGCAGTCTTTCTTAATTAAAGCTATTGTCTGCAAATGGAAAAAATGTTTTAAAAAAATTTCGTCACCTCTTGAAAGTACCTTTCGAATATGGGAGGGGGGTTGAAAAAGTCACCCCCTCTTTGTTTTAGGGTGGAACACATTGTCTATCCTTGCCCGGACGAGTTTTCGTGAATTTTTTCTCAATTTTGGCTACTGTCCGCAGATGGAAAATTTTGATAAACAATTTTTTCCACACCTCTTGTAAATACCTTTTAAATAGAGTGGGTTAAAAAACTCACCCCGTCTTCGTTTTGGGGTAGAACAAACTATCTATCCTTGCCGGGGACGAGTTTGCGTACAGTTCTTCTCAATCTTGGCTACTGTTTACAGATGGAAAAGCTTTTTATGAATTTTCTTTCAACGCCTCTTGGAAGTACCTTTTGAATAGGTGGGTGGGGGGGGGGTAAAAAGTTACCCCCTCTTCGTTTTGGGGTAGAACTCACTGTCTATCCTTGTCCGGACGAGTTGTCGTTCAGTTTTTTTCAATTTTGGCTACTGTCCGCAAATGGAAAATCATTAAACATTTTTTTTTTAACATCTCTTAAAAGGAACTTTGGAATGGGGATGGTCAAGCAAGTCACCCCCTCATCGTTCTGAGGTAGAACATACTGTATATCCTCCCCAATTCGAGTTTTCATTCAGTTTTTCTCAATTTTGGCTATTGTCCGCAAATGGAACATCTTTAAAAAAATGTTTTCAACACGTCTGGAAACTACCTTTTTGAAAAGGGAAAGTTAAAAAAAGTCACCCCCTCCTCGTTTTGGTGTAGAACTCACTGTCTATCCTTGCCCGGACGAGTTTTTGTTCAGTTTTTCTCAATTTTGGCTACTGTCCGCAAATGGAAAATCTTAAACATTTTACTTAACATCTCTTGAAAAGACCATTTGA
>NC_046664.1:63619850-63623987 GCF_010883055.1 Belonocnema kinseyi
GAGGGAGCTCTTCTTAATATTTTGACACCAAAATCATGTCGATACACCTTACCGACTGCGAGTAAAGCCACCCACGCTTTAACTTGACAGACTGTAAGGGAATTTTTAAAGCAACTTTCTCGATTTCTTATCGCCGGTAGGTAATAATGAGCCTGATAAAATCGCCGAATCTGGCAAATCCGAAACAGTCGGCGCATTCTTTGACATTTTAAATGAATTCCAAATTTGAAATAGGAATTCTCTCAAACTACTAGTTTAATTTATTAAATATTTCATTGCAAAATATTCAAGTTTTTCTTCTTTCAGTCGATGGTAATTTTTCTAAACTATTTTTAATGTATGTTAAGGGAGACCACCCTACAGTAGATAATAAACCTACATTAATTAATCATTAATTTAAAATATTAATGTATGTGAAACAATTAGCTTCATTTAATTAACACTGAAAACAATATACCTCTTAATATTATGTATTGTGTTATTATTTATTTTTGCGGTTATAACTCAACTTTTACAACCAAAATTTTTCCGTGTGAAGTTTTTTATAAATTATTGTTTAATCAAAGTATAGTGTATATAATGACACATGTTAATATTGATTGACCTTAATCAAATTATTAGATACAAATAATTTGTTCAAACTAATAAGAAAATTGTTAAGATTAGAAAGAAATCAAAATTTTATTTCTGGGATAATTACCAGTGGCAGCAGCAGGTATTTTGAAAACTAAAATGCAATCTAAAACAAATGTATTATAGAATTGTAACTAAAAGGATTAAGTTTTTCGTCTCAGTTTAAGGGTAATTTGAAACTTCGAAATCGAAAATTTCAGTGTCAAAAATCTTCCACCAAAATTTTGTTAACAACAAATTTTTATGATTTTTTTTGAAGTCTAAATCTTTATTTTTGTTTATGAGATGGAAGCGATTTTTTATTGTCGTGCGCGCACTCGATTCGAGTCGACCGACGCACTCGTACTGACCACAGTCGTCTAGAATAGGAATTTACTGTTCATAATCGCCCACAGGTCGTATTTTTAACCGATTTTAAAGTTTTTTTTTTAGAAATGCTCAGCATTAAATTTGTAAGAGAATTTTGGTTTGAGATTTTTAATTTTTCATTAATGAGCGACAATATTTAAACAAATAAAGTGAAAAAATTGGCCATTTCAGCTTTCTGATTCAAATATTTGCTAATATATGAAATACAACTTCATACTCATAATAAGATGCAGACAAAAATTGATTAAACAGTTGATCATTGTTTTCAGAAATTTTCTCTTAAAAATACTGATAGAAAGTTGCGGTTTTTTCAAAACTTTTCCACTTTTTGTCCCATCTTCAACTAAACTTAGGTGATACTTAATAGTTGCTAACAAAAATAATTGTTTAAACAATTTAGTATTATTCTTAATAGTTAATAATATTAAATTTCAATAATGCTAGAAAGTTGTGGTTTTTTGTTGACATTTTTAACTGTTTGTCCAATTTACAATTAGAGTGAGGTGGATAATTAATTAATGTTGAAAAATTAATTTTTTAAATAACTTAATATTATGTGCTAATGATACCTAATTTGAATAATACTGGAAATTTGCGGGTGTTTCTGAAATTTTCAACTTTTTATCCGCTTTTCACTTAGTATGATAATAATCAATGTAAATTAAACAAAAATAGTACTTTAATTAATTTATTATTGCTTATAACTGTCTTCTCTGCTGTAAGTGAAGAAATGTGCTGGTTTCTTCTTAAACGTCCAACTTCCTTCTGCTTTCTTCAATTATTCTTTTTTAGATTTATTTTTTCATTTCTTTTTAGGGTTATATAAATGTTCTTGAAAAAATTCAAAACAATTTGAAGATTATACATATGTAAAAAAAGTTTAATTTTTCAAATTTTTTAGGACATTGCAAAATATGAGGAAAAATTCTACTCAGCTTAGAAGATATTTAGGACTTTTAGAAGTTTGGAAGATATATTTTAAACTGACTCGCACTATTTACAAAATTTAAAAAAAGTATCAAAATGATCAAAATTGCCCTTTCATTCTCCAGATATCTTCGAAATTTTTGGAAATCTTTCGAAATGTTTTGATGCCTTTTCAAAATTTCTTGAATAATTATTTTTTTAAATAACACGTCATAAAAATGTTTTCCAGGAATCTCAAGAATAATCTTTCATCTTTCTGAAGCATTTCAAACTTCTTAAAAACCTTCGACTATATTCGAAACCTTTAGAAATTTACCTTTAAAGCTTCGTGATTCTTAGGGGATATTTATTATTAACCAAGTTTCCTATTGAAGTGGGGTGGATAATTAATGAAATTGAATATTATTGACAATAATAATAAATTGTATAAACAATTATTTTTGTTAACAATAATTAATTATCACCTACGTTTAATTGAAAATTGGACAAAAAGTGTAAAATTTTGAAAAAAACCGCGACTTTCTATCTCTATTCTAAGAGTAGTTTTTTGAAAACAATGGTAAATTGTTCAACGAATTTTTGTAAGCATCTTAATATGAGTATGAAGTTATATTAAAAATATTTGCAAATATTTGCATTAAAAAACCTAAACAAATCGTAATTAGCATTCAAAAATCGTAAAACTCATTTTTTCGGTTATAGAGTTCCTTCAGGACCCTATAAAACAGATTTATGGTGGTGACATATTAAAAATAATACTTTATTTGTATTCTATAGCTCATTATGAAAAGAAAAGTTGAGTGTTAATAATTCCAGTTGATGGTAAGTCTCTTTGTGTATTTTTTCTTGAGATAAAAATTCACAAAGCTGAAATTTTCAATTTTTTAACTTCATTTGTTTATTTATTGTCGCTCATTGATGAGATTCAAAAATCTCAAACCAAAATTCTCTTAAAGATTTCATGCTGAGCATTTCTAAAAGAACTTTGAAATCGGTTCAAAAATACGACCTGTGAGCGATTATGAACAGTAAATTCCTATTCTAGACGACTGTGGTCGGTACGAGGGCTTCGGTCGACTCGAGTCGAATGCGCGCAAGGCAATAAAAAATCGCTTACATCTCTTATACAAAAAGAACGACTTAGCTCAAATTTAATCAAAGTTTTCCTTAAACATCGAGGAACAACTGCGCCACTGGCAGTTGCCTGTACGCGAAAATTCTCTGCAGACTTTTGTCCATCAAAGTCTGAGCAAACGATTCCTGACATTAATGGTTTTCAATAATTTTTATGTCGCAAATATCAATTTAATGAACTATCAATTTAATTTAAAAAAATTCTGCATGAAAGTTGTGCGGCTTGTCACGTCGCATATAGTCATATTTTTTGCGCAGTGAATTTCCGAAGTCGGTAATTATCGGAAATTTTTCCGCGTTTCCGCAAGGCACAGGGTACTGGGAGAGCGAATCCGAGCGCTAAGGAAATGTGAAGAAATGTGAATGTTTTTATTGAAGCATATAGCTTTGCAGTAAAAAAGAAAAAATTTCTCAAAAATTTTGGATAGTACTGAAGTTTCTGACGTTATATGACGATTTTTTAAAAAAGTTTTGGCTTATATATGGTCCAAAAAAATAAGAAAAATGCCCGGAAACTGTGTGAAAAAA
The DNA here is from genome assembly GCF_010883055.1 of Belonocnema kinseyi. Lineage (NCBI taxonomy): Eukaryota > Metazoa > Arthropoda > Insecta > Hymenoptera > Cynipidae > Belonocnema > Belonocnema kinseyi. The sequence continues at coordinate 63,623,442 of NC_046664.1, forward strand.
ATGGTTAAAAAGATTTTCCATTTGTGGATAGTAGCCAAAATTGAGAAAAACTGAACGAAAACTCGTCCGGGAAAAAATAGACAGCGAGTTCTACCCCAAAACGAAGAGGGGGTGACTTTTTACCCCTCCCCCACCTATTCGAAAGGTAATTTTAAGAGGGGTTGAAAAAAATTGTTTGAAAGGATTTTCCATTTGCGGACAGTAGCCAAAATTGAGAAAAATTGCACGAAAACTCGTCTTGGGGAGGATATACAGTATGAAGTACCCCAAAACAGAGAGGGGTTGACTTTTTTAACCACACACCCCCTTATGCGAAAGGTACTTTCAAGAGGTGACGAATTTTTTTAAAAACATTTTTTCCATTTGTAGACAATAGCCTTAATATAGAAAGACTGCACGAAAACTCGCCCGGGCAAGGACAAACAGTGAGTTCTACCCCAAAATAAAGAGCAGGTGGGTGACTATCCCCCCCCCCTATTTGAAAGGTCTTTTCAAGAGATGTTAAATAAAATTTTAAAGATTTTCCATTTGCGGACAGTAGCAAAA
>NC_046664.1:63624087-63631763 GCF_010883055.1 Belonocnema kinseyi
TTATATTATATTATTTTATTTTTTTATATTATTATATTATAGTATATTATATTATATTTGAGAATATTTGAAATACTGTGAAAATGTTGCATGAAAAAATGTAACTTTTGGATTTTCCATTATTTTTTATGCTGTCTAAATTTATTTTTTGATTTATTAAGAAAATTCAAAAAGTTGTTATGATAATCTTCTAGAGCATTTAGAAATCAATTTTTTTCGTCTCCTGCCATTTTTTATATCGACCGTTAATTGGCCTAAAAGGTTCATTTTCGTGTGTTTTTGGAATTTTGGAAATGCTATAACTCTCATAATTTTTAATTTACTGAACAAATTTATTAGATAAATTGTTTGACTTTTTAAGTACTATGAATAACCACACAGAGAATTCTTAAATTTTGAAAAATGGTCTCAAAAATATTCAAAAGGCGCTCACTGTTTGAATTTTTATCCATAATGGCTGGCTAACGAACTTAACCTTCAGTTTAGGACACATAAAGAGTGTACTAGAGGCCAATCTGATAGAATTTTTTTCAAAAGTTATCGTGCTGACAGAAAGACAGGCATAAATACATACAGATAGACACATTCGTAAAAACCTATTTTTCGTATTTCGCGGGTCTCAAAACATGGACATTTGACAAAAACTGGGGAGAGGGGGCGGGTTCTTAAATTTTACACATATCTAATACCTTCTCTGATGAGATTTTAAAAAAACCATTTATAAAAATTGCTTTGCTCTACCGTCTGTGAAAAAATGTTATCTATTTATTTATTTTAATAAAATAAATAAGTTTCGTGTGTCTAAAAAATGAATTTTTGTATTATCAATGTTTTTTTATAAATAAAACAAAAACTACGTATCTTATAAAAAAGTGATTAATAACAAATTTGTAGATATTTTTAGCCTGCACAATGTTTGTTTTATCATTTTTTCCTATCTTGCATAGTTTGCCCGCAAAATGCAATTTTTGATTTTTAATTAGTTTTCGTTCGGTCAAAATTTGAATTTTTCGATAAAATTCAAAAAGTTGATGTCATAATCTTGTAGGGCTATCGAAAAATAACATTTTTCTTTTCAAGTACAACGAACAACTGTACACACTTTTTGAAACATAAAAAATGTGTATTCAAACATTTTCAAAATGGGCTCACTTTTAGTATTTTTATCCAAAACTAGGGGGTCAAATTTTATACAAATCTAATACGTTCTTTTGTGAGAATATAAGATGATTAATTTGTCACGAATAATTTTTTCATATTTCTGTTTTTAGTTTGAATCATAAAAAAGCATCAAAAACATGAAAAGTTAAACTTTTTGAAACCCCACACATGAGACGAAAAAGAAATTAAAAGACAAAAGTTGTGGTAAGAAAGTGTCCACGCAGCGGGCACATTTTTTTTACTGTAATGACGTTTTTCATGATTAAAGCCAAAACTATGCATCCTATCAAAAAGTGGTTAATGACAAATTTGTAGATCTTTTTCAAGTGCACAATATTTGTGCATTTATCTTTTACCGTATTTTACACAGTTTGATCGAAATATGTAATTGTTGGATTTTTCATTATTTTGTATGCTGTCAAAATTGGAATTTTTGATTTTTTAAGAAAATTCAAAAGTTTGTTATGATAATCTCGTAAGACATTCAGAAAGCAACATTTTTCTTTTCCAGACTTTTTTCATGTCGCGTGTTATTTGGCATAAAATTTTAATTTTGAAAAAAGTGGTCTCAAAAATATTCAAAAGGTGCCCACTTTTTGAATTTTCATCTAAAATGACTGGTTAACGAACTTGAACTTTAGTTTAGGATACTCAACAAGTGTGCTAACGGGCAATCTGATGGATTAATTTTTTGAAAAGTTATCTTCTTCACAGACAGACAAACACACATTTGGTATTCTTGATATACTTTATAATCCCAAATATTTTTGATATTCTGAAATATTCCTAAATATTTACCAATAGTCTGACATATTCGTCCATTTTCCTTTGCGCTCTACAAGTTTTTAATGACTCTAAATTATTTTAAATAATTTAAAAAATTTAAAGAAATTTCAAAAGAATTTATGTATTATTGTGTAATTAAAAAATGTTTTCAAGTGTTTAAAAGAATTTCAAAAGATTTCGAGTAATTTTACAAGATCTTAAAAGATTTTAGAAGAATTTCAAAAAGTATAAGAATTTTCAAGAGATTTTAAATACTTTAAAGTCATTTTTATGAGTTCAAGAAGTTTTTAGTCATTTTAAGGGATTTTTTGGCATTTCAATGGATTTGAAATATGGCTTAAAAAGTGAGTAAAAGAATTTAAAATCTTACAAAGCATTTTAAATGATTTAAAAAATTCAAGAGTTTAAGGATTTGCATCTAATTTAAAATATTTTAAAGTATTTAAACAGACGTTCAGCTGTTGGTGTACAGCTGTTGGTCATATTTCAGATTTCTTGTAATGCTTCCAGCTAGGATAGCCGCGGCTTTAGGCGTTAAGAATGCGAAACTTATAGGGTTCGTACCCGAGGTGAATAAATATTTTCATAGCGTGCGATTATAAATAGTGTTGTGATTGTGTAATAGTAAATAATTGTGTACTTAAACATATGAAAAATATTATAGTATAATAGTAGTAAGTTTCGAGACTTCTTCGATATAGAGTGTATTTTAGATTTCATACACTCAGAAAAATGTTTGTTTGATTTAAATAAAAAATGGACTCTTATAAAAAAAATGCATTTGTTTAAAATCTGTTTATTCGAATTCATAAAAATATTTATTTGATTCAAATGAAAAATACAGGAGAAATCAGTACTACAAAGTGCCGCTAGGCGTGCTAAAGCTCTGCTGGCGGTTCCTAAGGGACTAACCTAGAATCTAATTTAATTGATCATGTGATTTAAATTACGTGGTGACATTCGTATTTATTCAGTTTTGTATTATTCTAAGGGTCATAGGGAATATAATTATACAGGGTGGACACGCTGGGGCTTACATACATGGCGAGTTGAATGCTACCCGAATTGCACAACAGCAGGGGAGAAGCCATTATATAGGGGTATTTTCATATTTCGCGCCTTTAAAGTTGCATTCGGATCGGCCATTCGGCCAAGTTCGTGCATCTTCGGATCAAGTTAATGATAGTTTCCATGGTTGTGTTTGAAACTTCAAACGGTTATGTTCAGATTCACCTCTTTGCCCCATGTAAATAGGAAACACGGGACTAGGCATGCCATCCTAACTTGGGCAAGCGGGGTTCAATCCACGGGAGGGGGGAGAATTACATAAGTGGGGAGAGCTGCCATCTTACGATGTACCATTTGTTTATGCGCACGAGCATTTTTGCCGACAAACTGTGCATGAAAATGTAAACATGTGGGCGCTGCTATGTTTGTCTCGGGACATCAAAAGATGGCGGACCTCCCACTGGAAGCACAGATATTATTACTACTTTATAGTATTTGTCACTCAGCAGCCATTCTATAATGTTATTGGCACAGAACAACATGACGTTTACTTCTCAGTTCATATGTCTCACTTCATTATTAATTAAATACTTTTATTATTCGTAATTACAATATAACATAACCTATATTGTTTTGACACTTGCATCCGTTTGAAGTTTCGAATGCAACCATGGAAACTATCATGAACTTGATCCGAAGATGCACGGACTTGACCGAATGGCCGATCCGAATGAAACTTTGAAGGCGCGAAATATGAAAATACTACTGTATAATGGCTTCTCCCCTACTGTTGTGCAATTCGGGTAGCATTCATCTCGTAATGTATGTAAGCCCCAGCGTGCCCACCCTTTATAAACTCTAGCATACAATACAACCCGTCTTGCATTTGTGTAATGCAAAAAGGTACTATATAGGCGATTTTAATTCAGTTTCCAAATCTCCCGCGCTCGAGATCTTGCGCCGATTGGTCAAAGGCTTCGAGACTCAGAAGACATGCGCAAAATGCACGTATAACCAAATTCTGAAAAAAGGTTATGTTCCCCAGAATTCACCACGCAAATTCAAATAAATAATTAGTTACAAATTAGAAAAAATGTAACACAACATTCAAATTGTTCATAAATACATTCGGCACGTGCATTAAGTACTTCCTTAAAAATTGGAGTCGGTTTTCACTAATGTAACGGTACGTGAGTGATATTTGACGTTTGACAAGTGTCAAAATCGTTTTGTACTTTGATCTTAATTAATTAAATAAAGTGAATATCTGCAGGTTGTGCGTAATTAATTGATGATAAAATCTGTTGTTTTACTTATTGAATAAAATATAGGAATCAAACGCTTTTGACTAACTGCAACGTAAATGGCAATCCGTATGATTATAAAAATGGCAACGATGAATCTGAAATTCAAATGATGAGAGGTAAGAAGCGGCGAATTATTCTTATAAGCTGGGTGTCCAGTAACCTTGAAAATTTCATCTCCGCTACTTTAGAATGTTAAGTATACATCTTTTGTGATATTTGAATTAAGAATTAAAAAAATGATTAGCTGGAATGTTCAATATTAACTCCGCTTCATGGCCATATAAGGGAATTTTCCAAGAGTTTCACCACTCGGTTTTTGAGTATACACCATATTACAAAACATTACTGAAGATTTCAAAATTTTTCAAAGATTTTAAAATATTTAAAAAGATTTTGAACATTTTATAAAGGCGTGTATATGAAATTTTAAATATTTCATAGCAATTTCACAAAGATTTCAAATAATTCAATGATTTCAATGAATAAAAAAGATTTCGCAAACAAAGATTTAAGAAAAATTTTACAATGAAACCACGTCCCGAGAATTTTTGTGAACACATTCTAATATTGTGTTAGATTTTTTTAAATTCGTATCTTATTATTTATCTGCAATGCGTGGTGAATATAGACGTGAAGTTGGCACAGGAAATATGAAAAAAAGTAGTTTTATGTAATGGAATCGTTTCGTGGTCATTTGGTGGTGTTTGGTAGCCCAATTTTAACGTTTGGTAGTAAAAATTGAAAAAAATATCGAATTTTCAAATTTGGGGTGCTAACTTCGCTTTAGCGGCATAAGTGCGCTGCAGTCGATGGGGAGTACTTTGAATGGGAAAATATTGATTGTGATGAATAAACTTGTATTTTTGATTTTTTAAATAAAGTCCTCAAACTTTTTGATCAATGTGGTATGTAAAAAGTTCACAATATATTAAAAAAATTTAGAGAAAAACGTAACTTTCCAGCAATTATCTAAGGAAAGATAATTATAACCAATAATAAATTGCCTAAACAATTATGTTTCTTAGCTTGCACGTAATACGTTACTAAGTAAGTGAAAAGTTAACAAAAAAAAGAAATTTTCAGAAAAACTGCAACTATCTAATATTACTATGGGAGAAGATACGAGGTGTGTTCAAAAAGTAAGGTGAGTTTTCAATTTTCGCGGGCTACGTACATTCAAGTTTTAAATTTTTTGTTTTGTTGTGTTGGTACACTCGTCACGATCATATGTTCACAGATTTGACTATCTAGCTCGTGTTGTTTTTCTGGCAGAGGCGTAAAAGGTTAGAAGGGTTTGGTGTGCTCGGCGATTTTCTTCTTTCGAAAAAAATGGAGCAAAGAGTTTGCATTAAATTTTGCGTGAAAAATGGAATCCAATGCTCTAAAACTCTTGAAATGTTGACAGTTGCATACGGTGAGTCTACTCTGAGTAAGAAAAATGTGTATAAGTGGTACAAGCTGTTTCAAGAAGGCCGAGAGGATGTCGAAGACGAACCTCGCCCAGGACATCCCAGCACGTCAACAACAGATGAAAACGTTCAAGCAATGGAAGAAATGGTGTTGGAAAATCGCCGAATTACCATGAGAGAAGTTGCTGAAGATGTTGGCATATCGGTTGGCTCATGGCATGCTATCTTTTCAGACGTTTTGGGCATGAGACATGTGTCAGCGAAATTTGTTCCAAAACTGCTTAATTTTGATCAAAAGATCCATCGCATGACCATCGCTCAGGAGATGTTGAATGAAGTCAATAATGATCCTGATTATCTCAAAAGGGTTATAACTGAGGATGAATCGTGGGTATATGGTTATGACGTCGAAACTAAAGCCCATTCGTCTCAGTGGAAGCATCCTCAGTCTCCAAGACCGAAAAAAGCACGTCAAGTTTGGTGAAATGTGAAGGTTTTGCTCACTGTCTTATTTGATTACCGTGGCGTAGTGCATCAGGAATTCTTACCACAAGATCGTACGGTCAATAAGGATATAAGCTCGACAAGGTCAATAAGGCGCCGTTTGCGAGAGGCGATACGCAAAAGCGTCCGGAACTTTGGAAAAACAATTCGTGGCTTTTGCATCACGATAATGCACCTGCTCATTCATCGTTGTTTGTGAAAGATTTTCTGACCAAAAACAGCACCACAGTCATGCCTCAGCCTCCATATTCACCGGATTTGGCTCCCAGTGACTTTTTTCTTTTCCCAAAACTGAAGAGACCCATCAAAGGACATCGATTTTCAACGATTGAGGAGATAAAAACTGCATCGCTGAAAGAACCCAAGGCTATACCACAAAATGATTACCAGAAGTGCTTCGATGATTGGAAAAAGCGTTGGCACAATTGTATTATATCTGAGGGGGATTACTTTGAAGGGGACAACATAAATATTGAGGAATAAATGAATATTTTGGAGAAAACCATAAAGTCACCATATTTTTTGAACACATTTCGTAATTTTTAACAATATTAATTTGTTTAAACAATTATTTTTATTAAATTTCAATAATTATTACTAAACACTGAATGGAGAGTGGACAGAAAGTGTAAATATTTGAGACAAAACACCAACTTTCTAACATTATTAAATGATAATATCATTTAAAATTATAATAAATTGTTTAAACAATTAATATCGTTAACATTAATTTATTATTTACCTTACTCTAATTAAACATTGGACAAAAGGTAGAACATTTTTTTAAACTACAATTTTCTAGCATGATCCTTCAAATGGTGCCTGTCAAAATTTCAGCCATTTATGTTTACGCATTTACAAGTTACAGCACTGAGAAGCGACTAACCTCCGAGTTTTTTTTAATACGGAAAAATCTGAGTTTCGAGTTTTGATCAAACACTACTATCTTCGTAAGAAAACGATATCCGAGACCAAGGCCAAGCTGGATAAGTATTACTCGGACTCTGCACCGTCGATTGAAACGATTCATAAGTGGTTTACCGAGTTTCGTTGTGGCTGTACGAGCACAGTTGATGCTGAACGATCTGGGCGCCCAAAAGAGGTTACTACACCAGAAAATGTCGAAAAAATCCATGATATGATGTTGAATGATCCCAAAGTGAAATTGAGAGAGGTAGATAATGCTGTCGGCATATCATTGGAACGTGTGGGCAATATCGTGCATTCAGTTTTGGACATGAAGAACCTCTGCACGCGATGGGTGCCGCGTTTGCTCACAGTGGACCAAAAACGAATTCGTGTGACAACTTCCCAGAAGAATTTGGCATTATTTCGCGTAAGCCGACCGAGTTTTTGCGCCGATTCATAAATATGGATGAAACCTGGAACCACTACTACACTCCTGAGTCAACGCAACAGGCAAAACAGTGGGTTCCACCGGGCCAAAGTGCTCCGAAGCATCCAAAAACGCAACAATGGGTCGGAAAAATTATGGCCTCCG
>NC_046664.1:63631863-63635817 GCF_010883055.1 Belonocnema kinseyi
ATCCCTGCTTGTCAACAATATGCTAGAACACTTGCGGGAAAAATGCAGAAGGCGGTTGTCCTTGGGTCGCTCCGTGTTCTTAGGGTCCACGAGGCTTTTGCTTATGACAAATTTTGAATTATATATATATATACTGCCATTATTTGAGAAAACACCGCTAACTGTAGACTCAATTCATGAACAGCTTTACAAATTGTGTTTTAGAATAATTTCCAAAGTTGAGTGTTACAAAAATGAGTGTTACAAAAAATGAGTGTTACAAAAATTGTAAAGCAAATTTCGTTATCTGCTAAGCTTATTGGTAACTTTAATCAAGTTAAATGTCTCTTCAAATAATATTGTATTTCTTGACTCACGTTTACACTACATTTACAGTTATTTTTCACATATCATTTCATGAATACATATTTTCTAAAAATATCTCAGTGAAGTACTTTTTTCGCAGTAAAAATAGAATATTTTAACATTTTTGACCACTTCAATTAGAATTCATAAATGAAAAAGCCGTCAAAATGTCATGTCATCCACGAGTCCCAATAATAATATTCAAGACGACAGCAGCAGCGAAGAACAGAACTGTTAATTCAATAACAAAATTACAACCTAGAGACCCCTTTTTAAAAGCAAATATCCCATATTTTTCCTAAAATTGAGCTGGTAAACTACTCTCTCGCCTGTTCTTAAAAGCCTTTTTGAGTAACAAAATTATATGATTGTACTTTTTGAGTACAAAATTATAATAATGAAAAACTTTTCTCCTCATTAAACTAAAAGTAATGTTTTTTCGGAAAAATTAAAAAAAAATCCTAAATTACGTAACCCCCCAATGGTTTGTATTTTGTTTGTTGAAAGGTGTCTTTTTAAAAGATAAAAAGATACACAGAACAAGTAAATTCCGGCAATGTTTATCAATTTGAGTATAAGCTTCAAAAAAATTCAAAAACATACAACAATAAGAATTAATATTTAGCGAGATTAACAAGCTCAAACAAAAATTTATTTTGTGATTCATTTAAACACTTATTTATTTTGAAAAACTTTTCTCCTCATTTAACTCTAGTGAGTAAAATATATAAAATGAATAGAAATGAATATTTAGAAACAGTAGAAAAGGGTAGTATGCAAAAGGGATAATAATTTTTGTATATTGCTCGGTGAATTGTGGATGTCTTCTCGACGACTGACACCAGACTGACGAGTCCTTTCCTTTAGGCGAGAGTTGAAGGTCTATTCAAAAGTTCAGGTCAAAAATTTGAAGCTCAAGTCACGTGGAAAAGTCCCTTCGACTGTATTTGTCCATTCCTTGGTGAGTGTATAATACCGATGAACTCCAACACCCTTCCTCAACGGTGATATGCACCTTATTGTGATGACAAACCACATTCTTGTGCAAGGTACTTTAATTCAATTGTGCTCAGAAGCTTTGTGAGCATGTCAGCAAGCATCTGGTTTGTAGGGCAATATTTAAAATCAATGGTTCTTCTTCTTTCAATTCCTTAACGAAATGAAATTTCGTGTCGATATGTTTGGTTCGATGACTAAACTTTTATTGCATGTTAGTTTTAAGCAACTTTGATTGTCCTCAAAATTGACTGTGGTGTTCTGTTTTTCATGCAAAAAATCTTCTAATAGGCGACGTATACATATGCATTCTTGACATGCTTCTGCTAAAGCAACATATTCTGCTTGGGTTGATGAAAGTGCGACACATGTCTGCTTGCGGCATCCCCAGCTGATTGTGGCATTCAAATATCGGAATACGTAACCGCAGTAATATTAAGTCTGGTATTAACAGCCAGATACAATAATGCTCCTATTAATTGATGGTACTTTTCACCTCGTATCCTGGATCCAAAGGTACATTCGAAATTTTTGCATCTTCCAGTCCAAATCGACGTAAGATAGTTTCTATATATTGGGACTGTTTTATAAAATAGAAAACGGCTTTATTTTTTCTTACTCTAATGCCAATGTACCGTTGCAAGATACCCAAATCCACGAAATGAAACTGTTTCCTTAAAAAAGCTGCAGTTTCATTGATTTTTTCAATGTTTTTTGACACGATAAAAAAATCATCGACGTGAACAATGATATAAATCACACTTTCTTTTAAATAATTTATATACAACAAGAGTCTGTTTTGGTTTGTATAAAATTTAGATTTACAAGTATATCGTTTAACTTTTCATTCCATAATTTTGCAGCTTGTTTTAATCCATATAAACCTTTTTTTAATTTACAGACCATTCCCTCTTTATTTGCTACTTCATATCCATCTGGTTGCATCATGAATACTGCCTGATCTAAATTCCTATTGAGGAAAGCTGTTTTTGCATCATAATGCTTAATAATTAGGTTTTGTTTACCTGCGATCGCTAGGAGTACCTTGAAAGTTGTCTGCCTCACGACAGGTGCAAACACCTCGTCGTAATCCGTGCCGTATTTCTGCGAGAATCCCCAAGCCACATGTCTCGCTTTATACCTGGTGACCTCTCCTTGCTCGTTCCGTTCAGTCTTGAAGATACACTTGCAGGTGACAATATCTCTTCCATCTGGCTCTGACACGATGTCCCATGTTTCGTTTGTCAATAGAGAGTTTATCTCTTCATCCATTGCCTTTATCCACTCTTCCCTATCAGGTCCTGATATTGCTTCCTTTATAATCCTGGGATCTTCCTCTTTTATTGCTACTAGCTTTGTAGTGGCCACGTACCTGTCAGGTGGCACCCTTTGTTTAGCATTTCGGATTTTCTTGGCTTTCGGATCTTCTGCTGCTCTCTTGAATTTCTTCTGCAATCTTATTCCGTGTAAGAATAATTTCCTCACATTCCTGATAAGTTGAGGATTGTCCTTCGTGTTCCTTGTCAAGAAAAATCACGTCTCGGCTAATCTTTACGCGATCCGTCTTCTTATTTATCAGTCGAAAAGCTTTAGACTCTTCTGAATAGCCAACGAAAGTGAGTTTCTCAGCTTTATCGTCCAGCTTCCGACGTTGTTCCTTAGGAACCTGAGCATAAGCATCGCATCCGAAAATGTGCAAATTTCTCACGTCTGGTTTCTGTGAGTACATTAGTTCGTACGGAGTTGTGTCTATAGCCTTTGTTGGTAAACGATTCTGTAGAAAATTCGCCATGTTAACCGCTTCCGCCCAATACTTTTTGTCGAGATTTGCATCGAGGAGCATATATCTTCCCATCTCTAACAATGATCTGTTTTTCCTCTCGGCGACCCCGTTTTGCTGAGGTGAGTACGCGGCCGTATATTGAACGTTAATTCCTTCGTTCTTTAAATAATTTTCCAGATCTTTATTCACGTACTCCCTTTCTCTATCTGACCTTACACACTTAGGAGTCTTACTAAATTGTGTTTTTGTCATTTCCACAAACTGTTTGATGTGAGTTGCCGCTTCATCTTTAGTTTCCATAAAATGGACCGTAGTGTATCTAGAGTAGTCATCAATTATAGTAATTAAATATCTTTTCTTACCAGGTGTCATGGTTTGCATAGGTCCGCAAACATCCGTATGAATTAGGTCAAAGGTTCCTTCTGACTTGCTGTGCGCCTCCTTCCAAAAAGGTTTCCTTGACATCTTCCCTTTTATGCAACACTCACATACCTCTCGTATACCGCAATCCTTAATGTCAATAACGAAGGCCAGCTCTTTTTCTGCTAAGTCCTTAATTGCACTAGGGTCTTGGTGTCCAAAACGCCTGTGCCAGATATGCTGACAATTCTCTCCGTGTTCCTCAGCGTTTATTCACGGTGAGCTGAAAGACACTTTTAGCTGGTCGGCCATGCCGAAAAAAACGGACTAGGTAGATTTGTTTGGAAGGCTTTCAAGAATTGAAAAAACCTAGCTGATCGTTTTTTACAAATTTTAAGGGAAAACTATAATTTTTTTATTAATAACCACTCTTAGCTTTTAACCCAGGATCAACGACGAGGACGTGGTGG
>NC_046664.1:63635917-63640991 GCF_010883055.1 Belonocnema kinseyi
GGCAAGGTTTTTTCGATTCTTGAAAGCCTTCCAAACAAATCTACCTAGTCCGTTTTTTTCGGCATGGCCGACCAGCTAAAAGTGTCTTTCAGCTCACCGTGTATTGCGGTCCAGGCCCTGTCGACGTCCGTTTTTATTTTGTATAATCCTTGGCTGTACAGTTCTAAGCGCGCAATAGCCTGCACTTTCCCATCCTTAATGATTTTACAACTGTCATCCTGGAAATCTAGACTGTACCCATATTTCGTGAGCCTCTTTACGGATAGAAGGTTTGAGCTTAGAGATGGCACATAAAGCATGTTCTGTACCGGAATCTCCCTTGTTTGGCCGTCAACAATTCACTTCATGACACCCGAACCCATGCCTTTCACTTCACTTTTAACATTGTCCTCTGCTAATAAGACATGGCCTTTAACACTTGGGTCGAATTCGGAGAAAATTTCCTTCGAAGTTGTCATGTGGCTCGTTGCCCCTGAATCGACGTGCCAAGAATCATTGCTATCCTGCTTTAACTTCGCGCTTAAACATGTTTTCCCGAATAACGTCTGGGATGGTTCCTCAATTTCCTTCACCATGAAACAGACGTCATTCGAAGGCTTTAGCAACTCGAAAACTTTATTGGCCTTATCCTTATTCTGCTGCTTTTATTTCCGAACTTTGTACTTTATGCTATCTTTCTTGAAGTGACCATCCTTCTTGCAGAAAAAGCATGTTTTTTCTTCTTTTTCTTAATATCCTTTATGATTCTTTTTGTAGATTGTTTTTAACGCTGTTTCGCTGCAATTTCTTGCACCTTGATTTTATTTCGTCTCCTACATTCTACGATTAATCTACTTTTGACGAAATCCAGAGTGAAATCCTCTTCGTATCGACTTTCTAAACTAGTTATCGGTGTACTGTATGAGTCCGGCAAACTGCTGAGAAGTAACGATGCCTTCAATTTATCCTTTAGCACTTCACCTAATGCCGTCAGTTTGTTGATAAGAGTTAACAACTCCGACACGTGTTCCTCCATATCACCACCTTCAGACAGGCGCAACTTGAAAACTCTTTTATACAAATGTATTACATTTGATAGCGATGCCTTCTGGTGGTGCTCTTTTAGTTTCGTCCAGGCGGTTTTTGCGGTTTCCGCGCCCTGTATGTGTACTAATTGATTATTCTCGATAAGAAAGCCGATAGTAGCACGCGCCCGATTGTCTTTCTTGGTCCACGTTGAATCAACAGGAGTTGGAGCGGGGTCCTTTATGACGTCCCACAAATCTTCTCTTATGAGCAATAATTCCATTTTCTGACTCCATATTGAGTAATTTTCACCGTTTAACTTTTGCACCACTGTACGCATAAAATCAGCCATTTTTATAGCCTCAAGTCACTTTAATATGCTTTCACTGCTTTCACAATACACTTTGTTCACTGTTCTTTATAATCCTTCCCGAGTCAAAATTTTGGTTCTATTTCGAACCTGCTATTTTAGGACTTAGGTTTGTGTAAGCAGGATTTATACAGGGCTTATTTATAAGCGATTAAGGTCCTAGTTTAGTCCTTCTAAGTGCTGCATATTTCTACTTTCAGCACTTTTAGGTATAAAACAGGACTAATGGCGAGAACCTATTATGGTCCTGCCCGAATCGAAAGTTTGGTCCTATTTTGACCCTGCAATAGCAGGACTTAAATATGTTTAAGAAGGACCTACACAGGAGTAATTTAGTACATAAAAAAATAATTTATATACAAAATGAAACCTTATTTCCACATCTTTTCAATAAGTAATCACTTTTATATGCAAGAAAATATTACACAAATCAATAATTTTACATAAAAATCGGTAATTTATAAGTAATCTGTTATTTGTACACGTTCTTATCTTATTATGTGCCTTCTTCAGAGCTCCATCAGTTCCTATCTATCGTTCCTTGAATCGGGATTCGCAGAAGTTGATGGGCCAGGATTGTAATTTACTGCATTCCATGATGCATCCCAGCTTTGTAAATAAATTTTTTTTTTAGTTTTATTTTATATTCAACTATTTAGATAAGGAGAAAATTGAGATATTTGAATATTTACCTCTTGCACTCTCAAAATGTCCTGAATAGTTTGGTCCAGAAAGTGTAGTGGAATATCGTGCCGAATCCTCATTCTCTTTCCCAGGTGATTGGGATTTATGCAATGATTCTCTCTCGCCTGAAATAAATAATTGATTTGTTATGATTAACTCTATTTAATATTTTATAAGACTTACTGTATAGTCTGCAAATTCGATTTAAATTTAGTTTTTCATACATAAATATATTTTTTTAGTTTTATTTTATTTTCAACTGTTTCGATATGTATAAGTTGAACATATTTCAAAATTTACCTTTTGCACTTCCACAATGCCCCGGAAAATTTTGTCCAGTAAATGTAGTGGCAATTGTTCTTCTCCTTTAAATCTAAAATAAGAAATCTTTAACAAGATACACATCTTCTAAGGGTGTATTTTCATAATTTTTCGGAAGATAAATAATTTCAAACTATGAATTACAATACATATTATACTTAATTTTCCAGAGAAATGAGATTTTGAATCGGCAAATATTGTATTTCTTCAATGATAGACATAGGTAAACCCAATTTTTCTTTACTTTTAAGCTCAGGAACCTTAATAATCTCATGGAACATGTTGTTAACAAAGTTAATGAACTAAATGCAGACGTTTGTAAACATAATAGGTTAAAGTTCTTTAAAATGAATGTTATTTTGGTTAAATTTGTCTATCTTTGTGGAAAAATTCGTTAAATTATACTTTTGGGTACTTTTGGGTTGAACGTAATTGCGGCTTTAAATTGAGATTTTCATACTTACATGAACCAGATGATACTTTAACGGATGCTTTGTTTTAGTATTGCCTCTTATTTGAAGCATATTTATTAATATATTTAATAAAATCTTGTCGGCTCACTCTTCCGCCTTCTGCTCGATTTGCCCACTCTGCAAAGAGGAAATTGTAATATAAGTTGCAATGTGGTAACCCAGGTTAAAAGCATGTACAGCAATGTAGCTTACCGAATAGTTCCTTGAATAGGAGGTGATTGATTGTTGGTCTTGAGCCTCTCAAATAATTTAGAGTAATCAAGTATAAAGTAAACAGATTACTATTTTAGTAATATTTTTCAAAGATATTAAATATAAATAAGGGTCTTACCATATTTGATGCAGGTTGTACATATTTCTCAGGTACCTAAAAAAGGCAATTGTCAAATTATAGAAATCAGGTATTAAGCGACTTTAGAATGAAGAATTTTATTATTTTGGATCTAACCGATTAAACACTTTGCAACCAATTTGCTGCAAGCAAGCTGCAAGCATAATTTTTGCAAAGTAATATCTCTTTTCTTCACTGTAAAAATAAATTTTTAAAATAAGTTCACAAAAAAAGACTGAACCCCTTCGTTTCATCAATAATATAGAAATTCCATTACAAAAACTTATAATTCTGAAAGGGTTTCCACAAACTACGTTACCAAATGTATGCTATTTTTAAAACTCCTCCTCTTATTGATGGCCGCATTTTTGCCTCCTCCCATCGAAAGTAACATAGTTGTTATGGTAACGGAGTTTTAGAAATAAATCAACAATAGTTAAAATTATTAAATAACCAGGCCTTACAGCCTAAAATCTTATCAAAACAGGGCAAATAGGACAATTTTTAATGAATATAAAGGAATAATAGAGGAATAAATTAATTTCAATAAAATTAATGCAGATATCATAAATTGAATTTAATATAAAACGCTTTAATATCCTAAGATTTTAGGTTGAAATATATATTGCATTATCAAAAAATAGTTGACTTTCCAGTCCAAAACTTTTTTTTCAGGCAACAAAGATGACTTTCCTTTTGTAAAAGATGAATTTTCAATCCATAAGTGCGAATTTTTAACAAAAAAGTAGAATTTTTTAACAAAAAGATGACTTTAACAAAATAGGTGCATTTTCAATTTAAAAAGTTTGAAATTCAACAAGAAAAATGAATTTTCTAAAAAAAAGAATTGAATTTCAATTTAATAAAAGGTGAATGGTTAAACAAAAATATAATAGTTAACATTTCTCATAAAAGAATTACTTTAACAAAAAATATATAAATTTTCAACAAAAAAGTTAATTCTCTACCGAGTATTTAAAATGTCGAATAAATATATTAAATTTCCATTGCATAATTGAATTTCATCCTAATATTTGAATTTTTCCCAAAATTTTGAAATAAAATACATGAATTTTCCACCAAACGAAATAGTTGAATTTTCAAAAATGATAGTTTATCTTTCCTAAAAAAAGAAAAATTTTCATATAATATATTGGATATTTAAAAAATGCATTCTTAAAAGGAATTCTAGATTCTACCAAGAAGTCAAATTTCCAATTAAAAAAAATTTCAACAAAGGTTTTTTTTGCTAAATAGTTATTTTTTCAAATAAATAGTTTAATTTTTAATGAGATAGGAAAACTTTGCATAAAAATATTGCATTTTTAACACGAATGTTAGTTTTAAAAAGAGTAGTTTGATTTTCTATGAAATTGTTCATTATACGAGGGTGGATCAAATATAAACCGGAATTTTACAAATACTTTTCTTAGCCAATCGCAAGCACTCTCACAGTGTAGGTTCTTGTAATGTAGTGTATTAGGAGTAGGTAAAACGCTTGGTGAGCTGTTTGACTCAGTCAATTCGTCAGTACAGCTATAAGTGAGCAACAGGTTTCAGCGTCCGCTGCACAACGGGTTATAATAAAGTTTTTAACTAAAGAAGGCGTTAAACCATGCGAAATTTTGACTCGATTGAAGGATCAGTATGGGGATGATACTCTGTCTAAAACTCAAGTGTTTGATTGGGCCAAAAAGTTTAAGAGTGGACGAGAAAGTGTGGAAAATGTGAGTCATAATCGACGTCCAAGATCAAGTGTCTGGCGATAACATTGGTGCATTTCGTGAGCTTATTGAAAGTGACAGGCGATTCACTATTCATGAAATCGCTTTACAGGTGGGCATTAGCTATGGAAGCGCTCAAACAATCATTAAAAATCATCTTGGTTTC
>NC_046664.1:63641091-63645663 GCF_010883055.1 Belonocnema kinseyi
TCTAGGAAAATATTGGAAATAAATCTTCATCAAGATACTAGGATTGTTTTATTTTGGCCGCACGGGCTGTTTCTTCAAATGTACTCGGCGCGATTTACAGGGTGCCGAACCGCACCTTTTTAGACAAAAAAAGTTTGACACTTTCGTTTTCAACAAAAACATTGTTAATGATGTTTTAAGCAAATTAATGAACAAACGTCATTTTTTCGTAATTTATAATGATTATTTTTTGAAATTCATTACTCTTGTCTAAAATATGAGTGGCTATATACGATTGCGATTAATAAGAAGAAACTGCTTTTTAAAGATTCTTTTCACCATTTTTGTAAATAAATACACGTTTTTACAAAGTTTAAATGAATAAACTCGATTATTTGGCAGAATAAACTAAAAATGACTTCTCAGTGACTCTTTATTATCATATTTAGTAACTTGACAACAATTTTTATTTATATAAATAATTCTTGTAAACAAATGTCCATGTTTACATTCGTCCATGCATAGACTTAATTGTTTCTACGAAATAGACTAAAAATGTCTTGATACTGACATTTTGCTGTCATATTTTTCGAACTAATAATAACTGGTCATTATTTAAACAATTTTTACATGGAAAAAATAACTTGTCAAAAATGTAGTATGCCAAGTTTAAATACGAAAGAGGAAAAATTTGTTTTCTAAAAAAACGGAATTCTCGCGCTTATTTCCTAAAAGGTAAAAGCTACAACTTTTTCCTGGGAGAAAGAAACACAACCTTCCTATAAAATATCAACTTTTCAAATTTAAATTCAAGGCTCATTCGAAAAGTTTCCTGGGGCCAAAGCCATTCAGAGAAGAAATTTGGTGCACTGTAAAAAAAAATTCTGGTAATTTTACCGCTTTCAGAGTAGGTCCGATTATTACGTACTCCAAAAGTAACGTTTTCACTGACCATAACGAATATCCCCTTTCTGTATGGAAGCTAACATTTAGGTAACGGAAGTTTCCAGACAGATTCTGCAAAATTACAAATGCATTATGAATTTTAGGTGATGGTATTATAACCAAAAATATTCCTGTTTTTATTCAACATGGTAACTTTAACATCTTCATGAGAAATGTGAATAATGGTAATTTGACCAGAAACAGTAAATTTCACCTTCAAATAAGGAATAGAGCAGAAAGCAGTTTTTTAAATAAAAAAATTCTTGTTTGATATTTTTTATCAATTTTTCAAAAATAATTTTTTTCCATAATTTATACCTTTCTCAAAAACGCTCTTTGGCACATAATTTTAATTTTACAATTTTTTCTTTATCCTCCGCAACTTTCAAACTTTACAATTACTTGTACTTATACTACGTTCAGAGCTGTGCAAGTCTGCCACGTTATCAGTTATCAAATTTAAAGCCGTGAGATTACGTTGGAAAAAGGAATTTTTAACAGTTTCTGTACTTTTACAAGCGTCAGCAAATTCAACAATCTGAAATTAGGTCCATTTATCACCTACTCTAAAAGTCACAAATTCACAAGCAGAAACTGTTCTTCTACAACGCCTTGCTATATTGTCATTCTAAAAGTGGTAAAGTTACAAGGTTGGTTGGAGCTTCTAGCCTGCGAGTGGTGTTCACCCTATAATCAGAGTAGTAAGATGGCACCAACTTTTTGTTGGTAATTTTACCATTCTAAGTGAAACCATTTTTTTATTTTTTACAGTGCGGTTATAGAATCCGGCGCCTTAATAAAATTGTACTAAGTGGTAAGCCTGTGAAGAATTGTACAAGGATATAATTCTAGACTTTTTTCTGTATTCCAAAAATTCTTAATTATTTAAAAAAAAATTTTTTTTAATTAAAACATGTAGCAAACTTCATTTAACAGAATTTTTTAAAAGGCAAACATTAATCTCATCACGTTTTTTAACCTTACACAACTTATTACGTATATAAAATGAAAATTAAATTTCATCTATTTTGCTCGAAACTAATTTTTTTGAAGAGTTACCGCATTAATATATTTTTTTATTTTCAATATTTTCTCTAAAAAAAAATGGAAGGTTTTTATAATACGTCATGCCGTTTGGCTTGAAATCCAAATTTTATGGTCTGAACTACATTTAATAAGGTCCTGATTCTTATTGTTTGTTGGAGTTCATCGGTATTATACACCCACCAAGGAATGGACAAATACAGTCGATGGGACTTTTCCACGTGACTTGAGCTTCAAATTTTTGACCTGAACTTTTGACTGGACCTTCAACTCTCGCCTAAAGGAAAGGACTCATCAGTCTGGTGTCAACCGTCGGGATGACATCCACAATTCACCGAGCAATATACAAAAATTATTATCCCTTTTGCATATTACCCTTTTCTACTGTTTCTAAATATTCATTTTTATTCATTTTATATATTTTACTCACTACATTACAGATATATCCTTCCACCGATTTCTTTGTATAGATAAATAAACATAATAGTAAAAGGGAAATAAGTGTTTACTCATTATTCCAACAGGTTATGAAGCCCAGTGTCTAGTGTGTAAAACCAAACCCGAGTCGAAATTTTGGTCCTTTTTTGAACCTGCTTAACGTAATTAATACCTGTTTTGGTCCTGCGTCGCACTTTTTGTCCTATTTTGGACCTTGTACGTCCTGATCAAGTCCTAAATTATACCTTCATGAACTCCGCGACAAAATTGAATATTTTTAACGTCCTAATTTGATCCTGGTACGTCCTTCTTTTTTTTAAAGTCCTGATTTAACCCTTTAAGTCCTTCGCGCTTAAGTGTACATTTTTGATCACCTGATTTGGTCCTGCATGTAATTGAAGTATATTTCCAATAAATAAAATATTTTATATTTTTAATAGAAAAATAATTCCTAAGCATTTTAATTAATAAGGTACAGAATTGAAAGTGAGACATTAAAGTATAAATAGAAGAGGAAGTGGACTAGAAACCCCTGAATCAAATATTTATTCTTACATAAAATGTATGCATATGGGATTACATCTCTTTGATTCTAGGAAAAGAAATTTATATATTAAAATTATTTGCATACCAATAATTAATTTTTTTTATTTATATTCCTTGATATTTAAGTTAAAAAGTTTTTTTTAAATTATAGCATTCTAATCTTGATAAGAATAGTTAATATTAATATTTACATTATTTAAGAGCACGTAAGGAGAAGTTAAATAACGCATTGAAATAGTGGTGAGACCCCAGGAAAAATAGTTTTATTCAAGTTCTGTTTGCTTGACAGGTACTCCAATGTACATTTGATTTTCGATGTTCATGTAAATGCAAACTGAAGTAAGATTTTCGATTGGCATGACAATTGTATTATTTACGGTATCGCAGACATGTAAAAATAAAGGGCTATCATATTGAAAATTATCGCCTTGTACACGGAAGAGATCGCGGAAAACAAGTTGTCGCTCAATTATTGCAAAATACGTATTTTCGCATTCACAGTTTCGTACCTCGCAGTTACAATTATGAACATTAACGAAGCAATGGATAATAAATACCTAACTGTAACTCATTATTATTAACATACTGCACTGTGAGAGAATATGTCTGCAAGTTATATTTGTATATATCTGCTACAAATAGTCTTCCATTTTTTAATAATCTTGAGAATTGCCAAACTTTAAAATGTCGAAAAATTACGAAATTCTGCAGTGCAATTGCAACTAAACCAGATAATTCTCTAATGTATTTATATGCTCCAACGCTATGACAATGTTCCATAATTTGCTCAATAACTTTCACTTGTCGCTTTGTAGTTTGGCAAAAACATCTAATGTCACCAGCGGGTAACATCTCCGAAAATTTTGTCATTCTGATGAATTGATGTTGTGAAATAGATATCTGAGTATCAATATGATTTGTAACATGAATAAGTCTTAACAACTTTCCATTTAAATCCTCATATTGGAAACATGTATATACCCATAATGGTCCAAGTTTTTGCACGATATCAGGAAAATGTAACAATTGATGTACATTTATAGAACAGTATCGTACTCCATACAAAGTTTCAAACTCCTTAACATACTTAAGGCAGGAAATCGCGACTTAATTCTATCATTTGAGCTGTAATTATATCAGAACTGAGAATTGACATTGCTATCACTAACAGAAGATAGCGGTCGAAATAATCTTGTCTCAGGTTGCCCTGAAGAACGGAGAGAGAATAATAGAAGAACCACATTTTTAATTCCGAAGCCTTCCAATAAACTAAATCAGAAATAGAGCGTGGCATGCGATGGACAAATTTGGGAGGTTTGATCGAAGTGAGTCGGTTATTAACGATATCAATAAAAGCATATGATGAAAAAGGCTGTAAACGATTTTCAACGCTAAATAGATGATCCTCTGTAGCAGTGCGAGCAAATGTTTCTGTATTTTCTAATATACCGTGGGCTGACAACGTAAATGGGAGCGTGATACGGATAAGGCTAATTTTCACATGAGATGTTCGTCTGGTGATGAGGAACGTAAAAATGGGTGCCTGGCAGGTGTGAGTGGATGCGTTTACCTGTGGCGACCTGTCAAAGGTGCGAATTTTTGGCAGTTAACTTACGTGAC
>NC_046664.1:63645763-63649133 GCF_010883055.1 Belonocnema kinseyi
ACTATGTAGAAAAATAATCAATAGTATTTTTGTATTGTTTTATAAATAAATAAATATTAAAAAAGAATTCCGGTTAATATTTGATTCACCCTCGTAATATAAAAATTTGCAATCCTTAAGTTGAATTTTTAACTATAGATAATAAATTTTCAATAAAAATATAAAATTTCAATAAAAAATAAAATGGTAATATTTTCAGCTAAAAAATTAATTTTTAACCAGAAATTACAGAAATTTGAGAAATTGTCACTGCATAAAATATCAGTCAAATATTTCGTAAAATTTTATTACAATTTACTCCATTTCAGTTACTGTAACTGAAACTGTTAATAGATTTATAGTTTTTTCGGCAAATTAATTTTAACACAAAATACGTACGCTATACTTGTCTTTATCCTTTGAAAGGTAAAAAAATATCAGTGAAATTAATATACACACAATTAAGTACAAATATGGCGACATACGTAGTCATTTGCATAAACTTTGCTGATATTGCTTTACAACATTTATATTCCCAATAAGTTTTCCGCGCATTTTTTCAGTCACGATTTTTTTCAGGAGTTACTGAACTTTGTTTTTAGCAATTCAATTTTGTAAAATACAGTTACTTTAGTAAATTAAATATGACGGAATGTTCCTACACTTCTAGCAAAGGAGCTTCAGATTTAGATGAAACTTACCTTTCCCCGGAATAGTTGCAGCCATGGCTCGAGCTGCAGCTTTGAAATTATCACACATTTCGTCATCATCCGATGAGAGTCCGCTGCTTTCATCTGAATCCTCTTGGTCTGAAATTTCGATTTCATCTGCTGCCACCTTTTTCTTTCCACCATTGTGGTATCTTCCATTGTGGTTTAAAAAAGAACTTTGCTGTTCATACAAGGATCGTTGGCTATACGTTCTGTTTGGAACTGCAGCATTTTCTCCAGTATTAATCAATTCACTCGAAGCAGCGCTCAAATTCCGTGATTCCTGCTCTTTAGGCGATAATTCACGAAAACCGGAGGTCAATGGTTTTCTGCAAACATTTCTTTTAACGCTATGCATACGTGAGACACGAAAAGCGTTTCTCTGTTCAGTACCTGAAGATGAGGCAAAACTACCCCAGATTGAATTTTGATTACAAGCAGGTTTGGTTGAAAAACGGGGAACAATTGAATCATCTTCTTGAATTGATCTTGTCAACTTTCCTTTGTGTGATTTTTGTACACTTTTCTGAATTTTTTTAATTTGGACAGCATCCTTTTGTTTTCGTATAACTTTTTCGTACAAAAATTGTCTTTCTGGCTCTTTGAACTGTCCATTGCCAGTGACGGGAGTCTTTTCTAATTCTTCTTTATTCTCTAAAAAATGATGTATCTCTATGTGTATATTGGTAGCCACAAAACGTCTTTATTTTTGAATAATAAATTATTTAATCCTGTTTAATTTATGTTGCGTAAAAGTTACTGTATGGCATTCAAAATAAAGGGCCATCGTCAGACATTGAATATTTATTTTTGCTGGTGTTTAAAATGATCCAGATGAGAAGAGGTTGATAAAATGGAGTACATGAAATGGCATTTCGCAGAGAACGGCAGTCTTTTTGTCATAAATGGCATGAATTCTAGTTGCTTTAGCGCCAGGTAAGTATAATAAATGAATTAAAATGTACTTTGTTTAAAGGAATTATATTCCTACCCACATAACCTATAAGTGTACTGTTTGACGCGAATTTCAAACATAACCATTGAATCTTAATAATCAAACTCCGTAAAATATAACCAAATAAAATTGTTCAAATAAAAATAAAAATTGATAAAAATAAGATACTTACCACTTATAGCAATAATTTTTGCTTCACAGCTAACTTTTTGACCACTTTGATGATCCACCCATGTGAGTGAAGAAAGCAGCAACTATTACGACAGTTCTTCGGAAAGTGGAGATGAGTATGCTGAAATCTTTCCTGAAGATGAAGACAATTTCAATCAACAGCACCTATACCGAGGAGCTCCGATAAATGTTATGGAGAGTATGTTATTAATTTTAACAATCTTACTACATCATAACGTGTCTACGACGTGTCTTGACGATATGATTACTGTTATAAACTTCCACTGCTTTAGTCAAGATTTGAAGAAAAATAGTTTGTATAAATTCCGTAAATATTTTTCTCTCGATGGAGAAACCGATATGAAAAAATATTATTATTGTGGCACATGCATACGAGAATGACGATCAAACGACGATATTTGTCCCATTTATCTAAATAAGAAAATTTGTTATTTTGTTCAATTACCATTTCTTGAACGGTTGAAAGAAATGTATAAAAGAAATAATTCTTATAATAGCCTACAGCATCGGTTTCATAGGCCTAGGCATCCACCAGGCTTTATAACAGACATTTATGAAAGCGATCTGTGTCGGTCATGGATGGACAATGGTTTTCTGACAAATCCAAATAACATTTCTCTTTCATGGTACACAGATGGAATCCCAATTTTTAAATTGTTTAAATCAGTGCCTGGCCTATTTACTTAACGATCAATGATTTGCCTTTCGAAAGTAGAAAAGAAAGATAAAATACTCTACTTGCGGGATTATGGCATGGTTATACAAAGCCAGATATGAACAGATTTTTGTATAGCTTACGTTCAAGCTTAAATAACCTTTCCGATGGTATTGATGTACACGTACCCAGTAATAATGCCACGATCAGCGTAAGAGGAGTCCTCCTGACAGGAACCTGCGATACACCAGCTAGGTGTGAATGCTTAAACTTTTCTAACTTCAACGGCGCTTATGGTTGTTCATTTTGTCTGTGTAAGAGTAAAAATATTCCTTTAGAGACACAAGGCCATCGTGTTCAAGCATTTCCCTATCACAATAATATCGTGTTAAGAACTTTATAGACCGTGGGCTGACAAGGTAAATGGGAGCGTGATACGGATAAGGCCAATTTTCACATGAGATGTTCGTCTGATGATGAGGAACGTAAAAATGGGTGCCTGGCAGGTGTGAGTGGATGCGTTTACCTGTGGCGACATGTCAAAGGTGCGAATTTTTGGCAGTTAACTTACGTGACTCGGATAAGGTTGAAAATTGGTGTACATGTAGGGGCTGACATTAGAAATAGCACCTGCGCATTGCCAGGCACTTACCTGGATGCAAAAGTGTTGCCAGGCGGCTTCGAAGTCGCCGGAAACTCAGGTGAAATTTCTTGAAATTGATTTTACAGAAAAAACTTTGAAACAAAAGTTGGTCCACTCCCGGAGATGCATATTTACATTGGTATATAATTTTTTGATAAAATTGATATATTTGGAGAAAACATCGATTAAAGAAATACCATAACAATAAAAAGCATTTTTTATTGACAACAAGTGAT
>NC_046664.1:63649233-63675850 GCF_010883055.1 Belonocnema kinseyi
GAAAATATTTTCTGTAACTTTTATATAAAAATACTAAGAATTGTCTGAATTACAACGAGTTGAAGTAAAGAAAGAAAACAAAATTTGGTGTCATAAAAAGAAGCTTTTTAGGTTTAATTGCAAAACGGGTAAAGTTATAACTTTTCATATAATAAATAGATGTGCATTTAAAATTTCTATAAAAATATATCCTTTCAAAACAAAATTCTAGATTAAAAAAAAGTTCTTTATGAGCTATCGCCGTTCCACGAGAAAAATTTATAAATCCGGCTTCTCAATTTAGTAGGTCTACCTTAATGATTTTTTTGAAACCTTTAAATTAATTAGTAAATATTTTTTTTTAATAAATCAGATATACAAATGAGGCACTTCCGACCATTTTATCATGATGTAGTGAAACGCAAAGAAAATCATATTGCAATATACGTCGGTCAGTTTCGTCCTCTTCTTCGTTTAGACGGATAGACTTCTTTGTCCAACGGGTACTTCAAACACTGAAATACATAAAATCTATAACAAATATATTATATAATTGAAATGCTAGTTTATGTTTGCCTACAGGTCTAAATAATGAACATCGATCGTGAAAATCATAGGCCTTTATAGTGAGGATGATGCTGTATATACAAACCTTGACCATTAGGGTGGCTTAAAAAGGCTTTTATTATTTAAAGGGCAACGACCCCCCCCCCTCCCAATTTCATTTCAAATCCACAAAAAGAAATTTTCTAATTTTTTATTTTTCGATTTTAACAGGTGCCTGTTTTGACTTGAAGTTTCCTATGTAAAATGCATTGGGAAAAATCACTTTTTTGAGTTTTTGGAATAATTTTTTAGGGTTTGAAAAAATGTGACGGGAAAGTTTGAGAGCCTGTAGAGAATTATCTAAAAAAGAATTTCATGTTTCATATATATGAGTTTCATGCCCCTAACACACCTCCACGAGTACATGAAAAATACCCTCAAAACAAAAACGTAAATTCTTCATGAAATCGACTTTTTCAGCACTATATTCTTGTCTTTTTTTTACTTAAAATGATTAATCTTGGTCTAATGGAATATTTATTATCCTTAGTTAATTAATTTTCAATCACTTAAACAAATGGAATGTATTTAAATTTTTTTGTTTGAAAATGTATTTTTTGCCTTAAAATTATTACTGTTAGTCTAGTGGAATATTCAATAACATTGGTTCTTTAATTTTTAATTGTTTAAACGAATGGAATTTGTTTAAATAACTTTTTTAAATTCGTTTTTTCCCTAAAAATGATTAATATTGGTCTAGTGGAATATTTATTAATATAAGGTAATTCATTTTCAGTGATTTAAACAAAAGGAATTTGCTTAAATAATTTCGTTTCGATGTTTTTTTAAATAAAGATTATTACTGTTGGTCAAGTGTAATATTTATCAGCAATAATGACAAACTAATTAATAATTAATTTATCAGTGATATTTAAGTAATAATTTTTATTAAAAATTTGTTTTGTTTAATTAATCAAAAAATGTTGATAAATATTCCACTGAAGAAATAATAATAAATTTTTAGTAAACAATTATTTACAGAAATTCCATTGCTTTAAACAATTGAAAATTAATAAACTTATGTTAATACATATTCCACTAGAACAATAGTAATAATTTTTAAGGGAAAAAAACGAATGTTCGAGAAAAAAAATTATTTAAACAAATTCCATTTGTTTAAATCAATTAATTAACCAATGATAATAAATATATCCACTAGACCAATATTAATAAATTTAAGTAAAAAAATACGAGAATACAGTGTTCAAAAGGTCGATTCATAAAAAATTGACATTTTTGGTTTTAAGGGTAGTTTTTAGGTACTCGTGGGGGTGTGTTCGGGGTGTCAAACCCATATATCTAAAAGATTAAATTCTTCGTTGGATAATTTTCTACAGGCCCCCATACTTTCCCGTCATATTTTTTCAAACCCTAAAAAATCATTCTAAAATCTCAAAAAAGTCACTTTTCTCAATAAAAAATTACGGAATTTCTTTTTTCAGATTTGCAATAAAATAGGGAGGATCGTTGCCCTCTACCATGCAAAAAAAAATTTTCATGCATTTTTGGACCACCCTATTGACCATAGCCTAAGAAAAATGTTGAGCTGATATAATAAATAAAGAGTTTAGCAAGAAGGCAACTTATTTATAAACACATTATTTTATTCCCACAAGTCTAAAGGGGCGCAATCTCTTCGGGCGATTTTTGGTTATCAGGGATATTTTTTTTATATTCTGTTAATAAGGGCATTTGGTTTTTTCTTGTAAACCCTTCTTTATCTACAATTTTTTATATTTTCTTATATGTTATGCGACGTGTCCAAAGACGCATTATAAGAATGGTATTTATGGAAATACTCTATTAGGGTGACGTTTGTTGTTGATGACATTTTTGTTATTCGGGGTGTGCGAATATGGTCATGACGACAGGTCTCAATAGAGACACTATATTAGAGAGATTTTAGCGATACTTTTTCATTAAGGGTGCATAGTTTTTTTGATGCCAAAAAGTTTCCTCATCTACGATTTCTTTTATTTTTTATATGTTGTTCGAGGAGTCTAAATATGCATTTGAAGACCATTTCCAATCGGCACACTTTATAAGGATGAATGAGACTTAATATTTTGCACAATGGTGGGTGGTAGTACTTGGGGTTAGTTTCGATCAATAAAAATCAGTCTGTTGTCTTTACAATTCAAACCAGAGATTATTTAAACCCATTTGGCGCATCTTCCCTGATAACAATATGCCCGTACGGTACCACGCACGGTGTAAGCACGATGGCGAATGAACCTCCACGCGTGTCACGCAGATCACCAAACAGATGTGTTCGCATATACGAGGTGTGTTCAAAAAGTAAGGTGACTTTCCAATTTTCGCGGGCCACGTACATTCAAGTTTTAAATTTTTTGTTTTGTTGTGTTGGTACACTCGTCACGATCATATGTTCACAGTTTTGACTACATAGCTCGTGTCTTTTTTCTGGCAGAGGCGTAAAAGGTTAGAACGGTTTGGTGTGCTCGGCGATTTTCTTTTTTCGAAAAAAATGGAGAAAAGAGATTGCATTAAATTTTGTGTGAAAAATGGAATCCAGTGCTCTAAAACTCTTGAAATGTTGACAGTTGCATACGGTACGTCTACTCTGAGTAAGAAAAATGTGTATAAGTGGTACAAGCTGTTCCAAGAAGGCCGAGAGGATGTCGAAGACGAACCTCGCCCTGGACGTCCCAGCACGTCAACAACAGATGAAAACGTTCAAGCAGTGGAAGAAATGGTGTTGGAAAATCGCCGAATTACCATGAGAGAAGTTGCTGAAGATATTGGCATATCGGTTGGCTCATGTCATGCTATCTTTTCGGACGTTTTGGGCATGAGACGTGTGTCAGCGAAATTTGTTCCAAAACTGCTTAATTTTGATCAAAAGATCCATCGCATGACCATCGCTCAGGAGATGTTGAATGAAGTCAATAATGATCCTGATTTTCTAAAAAGGGTTATAACTGGGGATGAATCGTGGGTATATGCTTATAACGTCGAAACTAAAGCCCAATCGTCTCAGTGGAAGCATTCTGAGTCTCCAAGACCGAAAAAAGCACGTCAAGTTCGGTCAAATGTGAAGGTTTTGCTCACTGTCTTCCTTGATTACCGTGGCGTAGTGAATCAGAAATTCTTACTACAAGGTCATACGGTCAATAAGGAGTATTACCTTCAAGTTATGTGCCGTTAGCGAGAGGCGATACACAAACAACGTCCGGAACTTTTGAAAAACAATTCGTGGCTTTTGCATCACGATAATGAACCTGCTCATTCATCGTTGTTTGTGAAAGATTTTCTGACCAAAAACAGCACCACAGTCATGCCTCAGCCTCCATATTCACCAGATTTGGCCCCCAGTGACTTTTTTCTTTTCCCAAAACTGAAGAGACCCATGAAAGGACATCGATTTTCAACGATTGAGGAGATAAAAACTGCATCGCTGAAAGAACTCAAGGCTATACCACAAAATGATTATCAGAAGTGCTTCGATGATTGGAAAAAAGGTTGGCACAAGCATATTATATCTGAGGGTTTTACTTTGAAGGGCACAACATAAATATAAAGAAATAAATGAATATTTTTTGAGAAAACCATAAAATCACCTTATTTTTTGAACACACCTCGTACGTGACATATGTGTCGCACGTCCTGTGAGTCGCAAGCGTGCCGATGAAGTGCATCCCTTCTACGACTATCATAAACTATTTAAAATCATAATAAATTTTACAATAAGAAATTTTGGAAATAAATAAGAAAATAATTTTATAAAATACAAATACAACATGTTTTTAATTTGTATTGTAAACATCTAAGTGTAATATTTTTGAATACACTGACGTATTTTAGATTTGTTCACAAAGGTCAAAGAAAAATTAACACTTATTTATGAAGATAAATTTCTATAAATATTAACAATACATAAAATTGCCATTTAACGTCAATTAACATGATAAAAAAACATAATGAATCTTATGAGTCATCGTCTGCAAAATCTTTGTCGTTAGTCTGTAAGGGCTCTTCAAAATCCTTAGTTTCAGGTACCTCCTGTGAAACTCAGTCGATTTTCCTCCTCAGAATTTCTTTTTCTGTGCTTTCAACGTGTAGTTCTGCAGAAACATTTAAAAGATTCTTTTGAATGTTTTGTGGAATCTTTGTATCGTTCAGCGTATAATCTCCTTCATATGTTCTTTAAATTCTTTTTCATTACATGGTCCTCGAAAATGGGAACAGTTTTTGGCTACCTCTGAAAGTGAGGTAAAATATTGTAGTTTAAATTTTCATTTCAAATTTTACTTTATTTCAAAAAAGGGCTTCAAGATGAATGAAATAAAAACTTTTAAAAACTTTATCGAATGCATAGCATTCAGTAAAGTTAGAAGAATGTACAAAATTTTCGGATAAACTAATGATAATTTAGGGTGAATTCAAAATGAATTGCAAAAAATATTTTCAAATTTTTTTTAACGAGACAATGAAATTTCGTCTGTTTTAATACCAATGCAAGTTACGAATTATAATAATATACATTTATGGGAATGATATAAAATTTCAGGTATAAACTCGAGTGCGAAGCACGAGATATGTGATGAGAATGTGTTCGTAAAAGTCGTAGGAGCTTTAACAAAAAAGAATTGAAAATCATTAAATTACTGTTGTCGATACGTTTACCTTTAGTTTTAAATAATCTGTGCAAAAAAGTCTAACGCGTAGCGCGAGATAAATATACTGTTAAGCGCGAAGCGCGAGAACCAGTAGTGGCGCGCCCTAAGCGCGCCCAAACAGATTTTTGCTAGTACAATTAGACAGGGTATCCGAGAACTTCATTTTCAAAATTATTCTCTGATATTTCCTTGACTTATTTTTCATTTTCCTTGATCATTAATATTTTATTATCTGGATTTTAATCTCGTAATACTTTTAACATAGAATCTTTCATAAACGGAATAAAACAGCATGGAATTACGCCGTGCGAATGACGCTTCCTTCTTTAGGGCACTGAGTCTTCTATTCGTCGTATTTCTTCTCGCGCCTTCCACCTTCCACATCATAGAGTATGGCTTGAGTCAAGTGCTACTACCAAATTAAGAATAATCTTTAATGGATCTTATAAGACTGAAGCTGGAATTTCGCTCAAAGATTACCTGCACACTGGAGCCAGATTTCTCTCAAATCTAGTCGACGCTGTGCTTCGTTGGAGATGTTTTCTCAAAGCTCTCTGTGCTGACGTAGAGAAAATGTACCGACAAATCCAGGTACACAGAGACAATCAGGATCTTCAACTGATCCGGTGGAGAAAATCCCCAAATGATTCACTTGAAGCGTTTCGTCTTACGACTGTTACTTACTCGTCCTTGATGAGGGTGAAAATTATTCAAAAGCAGCAGAAGTTATACATCGAGGGACCTACGCAGACGAGATAATCACAGGTGCAGATAACTTCGAGAAGGCAATTTCTTTACAGAATCAGTTACATCGACTTTTCACAGTAGGCGGCTTTCCATTTCGCAAACGGATGTCAAGTGATTTTGATCTACTAGAAAAAATTCCACATAAACTTCGATCTTCGTCTGAGCCTCTGTCGATGGAACTACAGCAATCGTTTTATGTGCTGGGCCTCTCTTGGAATCCTCAACGAAATGTGCTCACTTTCGACGTCCGGTTACCAGCTGTCCATATGTCATCATAAAACGTACCGTTTTGAGCCAGATAGCTCAGCTGTTTGATTCACTGGGATAATTGAGTCCAGTTGTTTAAAGATCGCCTCAGACGATTCTCTTTCGAACGAGGTTCGCCAACGTTGGCTTGCATATCGGGATAGCCTTTGTGACATCTTTTCAATTGAAGTGTGTCGTTGAATAAAATTTAGTTCATCTTCTGGTTCCTGTAAGCTGCATGGATTCTCCAATGCCTCGCAGAGAGCCTTCGCCGCAGCACTTTATCTTCTTGTGACCTCTGATTCTGAAACGAAGTCAGTTTCACTGTAGATTTCAAAAACTAAGGTCGCTCCCTTAAAAGACATATTACTACCATGCTTAGAACTGCGTGGAGCAGTTCTTCTCGTTCAACTTATGCATGACTTTTAGCAAACACTTTTTTAGATGTTCCCATTCATCTATGGTGCGATTCAACAGTCACACTGGCCTGGATTCATGGACATCCCACAAAATAGAAGACCTTCATAGCCGAAAGAGTTTCTGAAATCCAAACAACTTTACCATCAGAAATTCGGCATCACATTTCCTCTTTAAGAAACTCTGCTGATTGTGCTTCAAGAGGTCTCTCTCCCAAGGAGCTACTATCATTTTTTGTGTGGTGGCAAAGCCCAAATTGGTTTCCCTTTTCAGATCCTTGGCGTAGAATTCCATTATAATTTATTACCCTGAAGTGGACTTACAAGAACGAACATTAAAAGTGCATACTTTTAGTTGTGTTCCAGCTATGTGGGTGCAACGCCATCGCTACTCTTCTTTGGATAAACTTCTACGAGCGAATTCCTGGTTACAACGATTTATCCAACATGTTTTTCAGCAATCCTGTTTAAAATCATCATTCCTTTCACCTTCAGAACTTAATAAAGCTCGCCTAGATTGGATTCGACACGAACAACAATTTTATTTTAAAGCAGACATGAAGGCTCTATCACCAGGAAGGTCTGCTCCTTCCAAAAGCAAGCTGGATCGTTTAACACCTTACTTATACTCTCAACAACTGCTCCATGTAGGACGTAGGTTAAAGAATTCAGCCTTGGATCCTGATGAGAGACATCCTCTCATTATCAGCTCTGAATCAACGCTGACGACTCTTCTTAATGATCATCATCATCATCAACGTTGTCTTCATGGTGGTGTCCAGCTAATTCTTAGAACCTTGAGACAAACCTACTAGATTTTACGTGGTCGAACAATTATGAAGGCCTTTATCCATCGATGTTTACCATGCCTACGACATCGGGCCGTACGGCCTCAACAACTTATGGCAGACCTTCCAGCAATTCGCTCTACTCCGAGTCGACTATTTCTACATACTGGCGTCGATTATGCTGGATCCGTTTGCTTGCGCAGAACTAAGGGTCGTGATTACCGATCATACAAAGACTATATCGCAGTTTTCGTTTGCTGCTCTACTCTAGCTTTCCACTTAAAAACTGTCTCGGACTATACAGCTGATGCCTTTGTAGCTGCCTACTACAGATTTATTTCTTGACGTGGAATTTGTGCCACTCAGACAAGCGATCAAGGTAAAAACTTCGTTGGAGCAGACGTCAAGATTAGGTCGATGTTTTCAGCAGCTTCAGAGGAGTCAACCCTTTTAGCTTCGTTTCTCGCTTCGTATGACACAGAGTGGCGATTTAATCATCGAAGATACTACGCTCACATACAACAGTAACACTGAGCCAAGTTACATTGAAATTACCTCAAATCGCTTATCTCGATGACAATTGTTACAACAAATGCGTCATCATTTATGGGAATGCTGGTCCTCGGACTACCTGAAAGAGCTTTAACCTCGCTCGAAGAGAAGGTCCCCTTATCGATCACTTGAAGTTGGTCATCTCGCTTTTACCCGCGATGAAAATTAACTAACACCAAAGTGGCCTTTAGGTCGTATCGTTGAGTTTCATCCTGGTTCTGATGGTCTTTTGCGCATTGTGTCTCTTCGCACTGCGCGTGGTTCGTTTAAACGCCCTATAGTAAAAATCTGTCTTTTACCAAAAGCGAAAGATAATGTTGAGATCCCGTTTTAAAGTGTCGTATAGTCTCTTTTCAGTTTTGATAACTGAATGTTTGAACTTATTTATTTCTCTCTTGCTCTTTTATGACAGTTTTAACTACTTATTTATTTAATCGTCGTCAGAAACTAGTAATCAGTTTTATTCTTGAAAATTTTAATTTTAGTAACTATCCTTATGAAATATTTGTTTTTTAAATGACCTCTGTGTCAGATTTTTGAATTATTCAATATATTATAGCTTGATTTCTAGAGCAATTTTGCAATGTTGAAAAAAATGTTTTGTATTATTCATCTCAGTGACCCGTCCTTCAATGTCTTTGTCGTTAAAAAAGTTAAGAAACATTACGTCTTTTTCTTCAAATAAATTTATTTCGTTCTCAAACAACTGTAAAAGGTGGTTTTTTAACAAAATACTTACATTTTGAAGCAAATAATTAAATTTTTAACATTAGATTTAAATTTTCAACATAAAAGATAAATTCCCAAGAAAAAAGTGCCATAGTTTATATTTATATATAAAAAAGGTGAAATATATACCAAAGCAAAATAATTTTGAAAACAAAAAGACGAATTTTCAACAAATAAAGATTTTTAACGTCAGAAAGAAATAAAAGTTTATCTAAATTGTTAAACCATCAAGCCAAAAGAAGAATTTTCTCTACAAAAATTGAAGTTAAAAAAAAAAGACTTTTCAGCAAAAAATTTAATTTCCACGGAACTGATGCATTTTTAATCAACAAAAATGATATTTGAAACTTTACCAAACACTAAACAATTACAATATAAAATAATACATGTTAAACAATGCAGTTTAACTTTCACAGAATTAATTGAATTTTCAATTAAAAAAGAATCATTTTCAACAAAATAGTTAGATTTCTTGGTTGAATTCAACCAAAAAACGTTTTGTTGAAAATTCTTCTTTTTTTAAATCCATCTTTTTCATACGTTGCTGAAGTATTATAAAGTACTAAAAAAGGTAATAAATATTTCTGAAATCCTTTTGTCAGTTTTAATATATTAATCATGAACATATGCTCGCCAAATTTCCGTCATTTATTTGCAATGGTCTTTAAATTATCGTGTTCGCATGAAAGTGTGACAAATACGTAACTTCCTTTGAATTTCTCCAAGTCTTTTGTATCCTCTGAACGTCTTTCATTCTCTCAATTTTTTCAAAATTCTTTAGTTTCTAATGATTTCTGTAAATTCTTTCAAATTTTGTGAATTTTTTTAGGTTCTCTGAATCCTCTGAATTCCCTGTACATTTCTTAATTCTATGAATTTTTCTTATTTTTCTAAATTCTTCTGAATTCTCGTAATTATTTTGAATACACTAGAATCTTTTAGATTAGATGAATTCTTCTCAATTTTCAAAACTCTTTTGAATTAGCGAAATTCTTTTGTATTTTGTGAATTCTTTTGAAATTTGTGATTTTTATTTCGTTCTGTGAATTCTTCTGAATTCTCTTAATTCCTAACAAACAATTTACTTACCTTAAATCCTCAGATCTTCTTATTTTAATTATACTCATATGGTAATTAGCCAATTAATCTTACCTCACGAGTACACACATGCACGAAAAATTTCGTACTTACTTTTTACTGGGGTGCAGTTTTAACTATGCACACTAGGGCGGTCCAAAAATGCATTGCAGCATTTTTTTCACTCTACCTTCTAAAAGTTTCCATTTTCGGCGAAAGAAAATCCATAATTTTTTTGGTTGAAATTCTAATATTATCACGTACCACCGGGCACTTAAAAATCCTATTTAATTAACATGAGGAAATGTTTAACTTTCGAAAAATTGATCTCATGTTTCATGGTTTCATCGTAACGTGCCAAGTTTTTCAGGGATTTAAGACGTGTTCTACGAAATAAAACCATACTATTAACTTTCATTTCCCATCCACCGCCGCCCTCTTCGTAATGCCCGAAATATGACCCAAATGATCAAAAAACTGCTTGAGCAAATGATTGTTTGAACAATTAGAAATGTATTAAACATTATAAGAAATTTATCAAACTTATGTAATTATTCAACAAAACTTAGCATAGGATACTAATTTAAAAAAAAGTTGATATCTGCAGCACGATTTTTAGCAATTTTGAAAATAGAAAATGAGTAATTATTTAAATAATTACATAATATTTGTAGAAAAATTTACTACTTTGAACAATGACCCACAATTACACTAAATCAGTAAATACAAAAAATTATGAAATAAATAAATAAATTGTTTATGTAATAAATTGTTATGGTACATATTCAAATTGTCTATTACTAATTATTTGTATAAAAAAGAAGACGGTTATTGCTAAAAAGTAACAATGATACGTAAGAATGTAGTTTTTTATTTTTGTTTCATATTTGTGGCTCTGCGGGGAAGGCGCAGGTGGCTTGGAAATGAAAGTTAATACTATGTTTTTATTTCGTAGACACTTCTCTTAAATCCCTAAAAAACTTGGCATGTTTTGATGAAACCCTGGAAGATGAGTTCAATTTTTTAAAAAGTAAAAATGTCCTCATGTTAATTAAATGGGATTTTGAAATGCCCGGGGACGTGCTAATATTCAAATTTCGAAAAAGAAATACGGGTTTTCTTTCTCCAAAAATGAAAATTTTTGGGGGGTGTCTTGCCCTGTAGCTCGAAAAGCGTTTTTTTAGATCACCCTAAATTGCACACACCTTCAAAGAATTTTTTAACAACGTCCTTACCTTTATATTTTATTTGACTTTACATATTTTTCACAGATTAGTGCAATTAATTAAAACCGTCATCAAACGTA
The DNA here is from genome assembly GCF_010883055.1 of Belonocnema kinseyi. Taxonomy (NCBI): domain Eukaryota; kingdom Metazoa; phylum Arthropoda; class Insecta; order Hymenoptera; family Cynipidae; genus Belonocnema; species Belonocnema kinseyi. The sequence continues at coordinate 63,660,320 of NC_046664.1, forward strand.
GTCAATCAGGATGAAAGTTCTATAAAAAAAAGTATTTTGGACATTTTTGATACAATTTTGATAAAATTTTGGATACACAACATAATAAAATATGATTCATATGTACTCAATCAAACAAATTACCGCAAAAATTTCTCAAGTTTGAATTTACGTTTCAATCGCATCATAGAGTTTTGTTTCTTATTTCCTAAAATAATTGAAAGTTGTGTAACTTATGAACACTTGGACACTTCTTTAAACGAAGCGAATCTCTACTATCTGAACTAGATTCACATCCGTGTCTTCGAAATTCAAAAAAGTGCATAAAAAATTTGGAAACTCTTATTTTAACTCCCCGATCGAGTTTGGTATTTTATTTTCCGTGATAATAACGTCTTTCGTAATTTTTAAACAGTCAGCCATTTTTAAAAACACTCAAGTGTTTATTGTCAAAATTAGACTACCTCCGTTTCTTTCTTTAATCGAGAAATTACTAAAAAAATCTTTAAATGATTTAGTCCAATAATGCTATCGGAAGTATTGCATTATTTGCAGAAGGCTAGGAGAAGTTTGATTAATTTGCAGCATTGCTGACGATTAGCCATTTTTGTAATTGATAAGAGTCTGTCTCTAAAGTAAAAACTTTCCTATTTCCATCCCTTTTAAAAAAATCTACCAAAAAAAACTTTAAAATATAAATGTTAAAACTGTAACTGGAAGTGATACATGATGTTTTGAAAGCGAGGCGCAAGCTTTAATAATTCGCAAATCTGCTCTGACCTATTTTAAATAATAAATAAGAGTTTGTCGTCAAATAAAAACCTTTTTTATTTTATTCTTTATCAAAAAAATATCCAAACAACTTTTAAAACATAAATTTCAATCATGCGAGAGGAAGAAAAGCATTATTATTCACTCAAAGCTAGAACCTGGCATTTGACATGTTGTCAAATCTAGGTGTTTGTCGTAAAAAAAGACCTTGTATATTGCTTTTTCTCATTAAGAAACTACAAAAAACGTATAAAACTTAAATTTCAATCATATAAGTGGAAGTAATACATTATTTTCTGAAAATAATGGAAAGTTTTAGTAATTTTACTGAAATTTGGCCCCTTTTTTAAAACGTGGTAGGAGTTAGCTGTTGAGGCCAGAACATATTGATTCCCTTCCTTGTTCAATAAAAATACTACCTTGAAACTACCTTGAAATTACGAAAACTACTCCCGCTGTTTACCCGCGCAGGTCCATTATTTTTCAAGTTTGTTCCAAATCACTCGCACAAGAGGTACACAGATTTTCATGCGAAATCGAATAGGGACAGTGGAAATCTCGTTAGTCCATGCATTTACAACGTTCACTAATCTGGTATTATGGCACCAAACTATCTTGAAAGGAGAAAAATTACTCCCGCCGTTTCCCGCGCTGGTCCATTGTTTCACAAGTATGTGCCATGTCTGTCGATGTTCGACGTAAAATTGGAATATTAATTGTCTGGATAGCATTTTCGATTTATAAAACTGTATCCGTCAGTCGAGGAATGCTGGTTAATGAAGCTGCTCTCTCCTCTAGGACAAACAAATATGCGAAAGCTCGATTTGATTCGTTCATTGTTTCGAGAATTACCCTGTTTATGGCCATACAGAAATACAGACAGAAAGAAAAACACCATTACCAAAACTCAGTTTTTGACTTCAGCTGTTCTTAAAATGTCAAGATCACTTGAAAAACTAAAGTTTGAAATATCGGACAATTCTAATAATTTCTTAATCATAAACGGTGAGAATGTAAAAAAAATTAGCTCTTGTTGTTCATAAATTATGACTATGTATCTTTGAAAGTTTTCAATCGGAAGGCTCTGCATGTACTGGAAAATGTACTGCAACCGAATTTCTGCATTTTGGTGGCATGCACGAATATGTAATATTAATATAAAATAAAATTTTTTTCTTATTTCTCGTTCAAAACCTATACATTTTTCAACCATTATTCAAATAATACTCTTTTCATTGTCAATTGCGAGCATGTTTTATGTTTTTTCTTTGTGAAAATTACATCAAAAAGATCTATTGTCGAAAGTAAATGAAAAATTGCAGAATAACCGTTTTTACATTGTTTATGCATTACTTGTGCAAAATTTTATTAAATGGATTTCAAATTCGTTACAGATGGAAACTTTATTTGTTTTTGTTTAAACGCAAAAAAATTCCATTGAAAAATGGTATGAACGCCAATAAGCACCATTTGCCTACTCTCATTTCTCAGGAACTATGCAATATAGCGGTTTACACTTTCGTGTCTAAAATAGGGTTTTATAGCACCGACATTGTCCACAAAAGGAATTACAATTGTTTTTAGCATAGATTCCAATTAACAACCGGGATTTGGCACCCTAGCTGATATAGAATAAGCGTACTGAAATCCAGTTCTAAATTATATTTTATGTTATAAATTACAATATTTTATTATTTAAACATACAAAGTGAAATGGAACAGACAATGGTGGTTTGATATATTTTGTGTCATTTTTAAAAGTTTCAACCAGATAGCTTGTTTAAAATAATAATAATAATAATAAGGAAGCTGAATATAAACATATACGATCGTCGATAATTTGCGACTTCATATCATAGAATACCATTTGCACGTTAACGAAATTTTCTAAAAATATCTTAATCATTTTAACTAATAATCAGCAAAATGAATATTTTAACAATGATATCAGTAATTACAAATTGCATTATCGTATTGTGTTTGCGTTAGACATGACTGGCACGTGTTCTAGGTTTCGGCACGAAGGTTAATTATTTTAAGGTCTTGCAATGTGTAATAATGTATTATCTGAAAACACAAAGAAATTTACGATTAGAAAATAAAATTAAAAAAATAAATTGTATAAAGATAATTCGCGTATTGTTTTTAGTTTTACTAATTAAAAAATATCAATGTATCGTAATTTGACTTTAAAATGAAGACATTTTTTCTTAAATTTGTAATCTATATGCATTAATCGTAATTTTAGAAAAAAAAATGGTTTGCTTATGATGCGTAGCATGAAGATTATACTATCGCGCGAAATAATAAAGCGGTAGCTACATATTTTTGATTTTGCCCTCCTCTTTGGATTTGTTTCCCATATATTTAGATGGAAAAGAATTGCAGATAATACTATGTAGGCAGTATAATATTAAGGAAAAACATGATTACAGAGTTTGTGCGCTAAATAAGCTTACTAGACACTATGAATTTGGCAAATTTTCAAGGTATTAAAAAATATTGATAATTTTAACCCATTAAGGACTAAGCGTCCATTTTTCCAACACTCTCTTCAGCGACATTTTCTGCTACCGAATCGATTGTTAAAAAATGTGTAAATAATTAATTCTTACGTAAAATTCCCTGAACTTTCGAAATACGGCATGAGAATTGAAAAAAATCCTAACTTAAACATTGATATTCGTTTATTTAACAAGAAATACGAATTTTTCATTGCAGCAAATCTTTACTTGATTATTTTCGTCTGGAATGTGTGAAGATATACCTTTAAAAAGTGAAATTCTTGCATTCATGTACCCTAAGCTTAAAAATTTTTTAGTTTAGTTTTCCGAAATTCGAGCTGGTGATGTCCAATATGGCGGCTAAAAGCCAATTTTTTTTTCGATACCTGATTTTTCGTATTGAAGCAATATTTTCTAATAAATTCCCACACACGCATGTATACAGTCGTTTTTAGGGTCGCTGATGACGAATCCGTAATTAAATTTTCGTAATTCAAGATCGCGGATCCAATATGGCTTTCAAAAATTACTGAAACATTCGGATTTTCAACAAAAATTCGCATATGGGGCTTTTGGGACCGCTGATGATGAATCCGTCATCAGATTTTCAAAATTCGGAATGGCGGATCCAATATGGCTGCCAAAAATGATTGAAACATTCCAATTTTCATAAAAATTCGCACATGGGGGATTTTGGGACCGCTGATGAAGAATCCGTCATCAGATTTTCACAATTCAAGATGGAGGATCCAATACCGCTGACAAGAATTATGAAAAATGTTCATTAATTTTATTTGCATCGTTCAAATGTCACGGTACGTATCACAGTCGAATAAGTATCCTCCATAATTGCATATTGCCTAGATTCACTCCTCGCAATTCAGTATGCATTTGTTTTATAAACAGAAGCCGAGCGCTTGGTTCTTTGTGCCAACTTCATGCATGGATTTTCAGCATGTCATAAATGTATTTTTCTGTACTGAACTACTCATTAATTATATTCTCTTGTGCGAAAATATACAAAAATTTGAAATCATCCACGTATCACACATGATCCCAAAAACCTCTTATAAAATTGTCCGTGATAGTTACACAGGCAGTCAATCAAAACTTGAACCAAATCACATTTATGAATGGTTGGATGGTGAAAAAACGTCTCATGGATTACGATTTGAATGTATTCGTAAAAATTATTATAATATCGATTTTCAACAGCAGAAAGTGTCAAAAAGACTATTGATCCACTGATCCTCTATTAGCTCGTAATCCCATATCTGCAGTAATCAGTCGTAAAACATTTTTCACGATCAAATCGAGAATAAAACTTTCACGGCCTAGTGATGAAAACCCTAATGACCGAGCTTGGCGGATACGTGGACCTTTCGAAATTTTAAGAAAAATATAAAACAATTTGGTTTATTTTCCACTGCCTTATTAATTGATGAGACGATGGTCAAGTATTACGGTAGAACCTTATTGAAACAATATATGAAAGAAAACCCAGTAAAGTTTGATGTGAAACTGTGGTCTATGTGTAATCCTGAAGGATACTTATTCGATTGCGACATTTACTGTGGAAAATGGTCCAATCCTTATTACCAACAAAATAATATTACACTGGAAATATGTTCTTGGGTAGTCAAGTGTTCTTGAAGATGCTCCAAGGACTTCTAACCACAGTCGTGCCGAGAAAGGTAGTAGACTATCATATATATTTCGACAATTTCTTCTGCAATCCCGATTTATTGATTCATCTGAAAAATATTGGTGTACGGGCTAATGGTACAGTGAGAGCGAAAAGAGTCACTGGCCTTAGTAGTGGTATGGATAAGAAGCTCAAAGCGGATCTTTTATCGTGAAACAGGAAAAAAATAGTGGTATAGATTACATCACAATAATGGATTCGAAACCTGTCTCATTACTGTCTACAGCTGCAGGTGTTCCACCTTTATCTTCAATAAGATGCCGCTCGAAAAGACAGACTGATTTTATTAAGAATAATTCAAGCCTCCATAACTAATGCTACTGTGCTCAAAAACTTGCTATGTGATAAGACGAGTAAGGTGAGAACAAAAGATGTGGGATGTGCACAAATATGCACGGTCTGTGATCTTTACATGTGCTCCGCATGTTTCCCAACTTTAAATAAATAGTTTTTCCTCATGTATGACCAGAAATTGATGATGGCTTTGAAAAATATAAATATTAAAGAAAATAAGAAATATATAAAACAATAAGAGCAAAGAAAAGACGAAAAAACTTTTAAAAATACAAATAAATAAATTTAAAAAGATTTTTTAAAAATAAAATAAGACTTTTGTACATGTTTACATCCACGTGGTAAGATTTCGGCAACGGTGATGAATACATCAACGGTGAAAAGACATTTGACTGATGCAAATGAAATTGATGACCATTTTTCCCTCATTTTGAACAGCGGTATTCGATCGACATCTTGAATCTTGAAAATATGATTACGGATTCGCAATGAAAAATTCGTATTTTTTGTTAAATAAATGAATATCATTGTTTCAGTTTGAATTTTTTGCAACTCTCATGACGTATTTTGAAAGTTTAGGAAATTTTACATAAAAATTTATTATTTAAACATTTTTTAAGAATAGATTCGGTAGCAGAAAATGTCGCTGAAGAAAGTGTTGGAAAAACGGACGTTTGGTCCTTAACGGGTTAATATTTTTTCAAGTTAAAAATATTTTATGGAATTGCGAATATTTTTCAGAGAAAAATGCTAACTAAACACATATTTCTGCCACGATAACTTATATTTCTTCTACACTGAAGAAACTAGTTGGTTGGGACAACTAACAAAGTAGTATGCCCAACTATTTTAGTTTGTAATATATGCCGCTGCTATTAAAGTGGCTGAGGCTACTACTTTTATTCGCAAGATTGCTATTAGTTGTCCTTACTACTTTATTTGTTCAGGCTTCAACTTTCAATGGTAGGTACTACTTTCAGGTAGGTGTGTTTACTGCTTTAAATAGTAAGCGTTACTACTTCAATTAGTAAGTCTTACCATTAAATTAGTTATTTTACAAATAAATTAGTTGATCTTACTACTTAAGGTAGTAATCCTTACTATGATATAATCTTATATAATATTACTATTCAATCTTATGTTTTCTTACTATTCATATAATTATATTCATCCCACTACAAAGCTGAATTGTCACGATGATGTATTTATACAAATTAGGGTAGATACCTTTTGACGGAGGCCTGTTTTGAAGTATTCGTTGAATTTCTTTGACACGTCGAGTTCGCATCTAGGTTCTCAATCAATCAAAATTGCCATAATCCAACAAAGTAACTAGAAATAAATCCCATGAAAAATATTCATTCCACGATTATTTCAAAACAGGCCTCCGTGAAAAGGTGCCCTAGACGTAGGTCGTTGAGGACGCCCTAAGGATCTATACGATGCTCTTCAATATTTTCCACGTGTTTACACTAAATACGTAAAGGTTTAGATTAAAATGGCAATCATCGAAAACATGAGGCGATATTTCGTTGCGAATGTTGGCAGCACTGCTCAGATTTCAGTTCTTCCAATATCGCCAAGGGGCGAAACTTGTAACCTTTACTACTTTTATTTCTTGGAAAATAAATTGTTGGTAAATGTAACTAATTTATTTGTTGTGACTACAATTATCGAAGTAGATGTTGTTGCTTATACCAACTCTACTAATAAGGAATTTCTTGTCGCAACTAACCATTATTTTCAGAGTACTCTTAGAAAATTTGAGGACACTATTTATAATTTTCATGTACCGTTTCTAAATGTTGATGAAATTTCGGTTTTAGCAACCTAATTTCGCAGTTTCAGTTAGGTACTTCAAACTGATTCCAGTTCAAATCATGCAATGAGGTCTGCATGAGGTTTTTAGAATATTTTGGCATGAAAGTCTATTATTCTACACTAAAATGAAGGATCACGTGCTTCACTGTTTGGCTGAAAAATACGTTATTTTTTACTTTTTTCTTGATAGTTACTTCTTTCTTCGGTAGTTTTTGAAAAAATTAACAATTTTGATTTTTTTTTCTAGAAAAGATTTTCTCAATAGGAAAAAATTGTTCACCAGAAGCTAAACTTAGAGAAGATGTAATCCAGGGCTCGCCACTTCAAGCAGGTGTTGGCTGCCATGACAAGTGCATGGCTGCCACCAATTTTTTCTGTCATTTTTTTCTTCGTTTTCCAGGAATTGAGCGAAGGGGTTACGGTCACGGTAAATTACGCCTCGTCGTCGTTCACGCCGGCGGGTCTGAACCTTTTTACTCGAATTTCCAATACATTTAATTTTCAATTTCAATTTTATTTTTAATTGAGAAAGTGAATCAAATTTATCTGCAAATTGAAGCTGTCATAAAAGTTTTAAAATGGAGGAAAAATTTGGAAAATTTTTAATGAAAATTCATAAAAAAAAAAGAAAAACGACTGTCGCCAAAATCTTTTTCTTCGTTCTTATCGTTTTCCTTTATTTTGCACAAGCTTTGTATTAAAATTAAAAAATAATTTACCTTAGTTGCTGAAAATATTTTGTATTGGCTTTATTAAAAAATTGTAATACTTTTAAATGAAGAGCGGATTGAAGCTACTGTGACGTTAGTTCAACTGTTTAATAGAAGCTTTCAAACTTCAAAACTTTCATACAAAAAATTTTAAATATAGGCGATTTAAGAGTTTAAACAATTCCAGTAGAGAGGCTATTTGTATCAGTGAAATTTCACTGATTCATATTTAGAGAGTAGACTATTGAGTCATAAATCTATTCAAATTTATGAATTCTTAACTTTTTAAACTCTTCATTAAAAATTCTTTAATTTTGATGATTTAATATCAAATTTTCTTCTTTTTAGAACAGTTAGAATTGAAAACTTGACTTTTGACTTCCGAAATCATCAAAAGTCAACAATTTTAATTTATGAATCTTCGAATTTCAAGAGATTTCATTTGTACTTTTTCGAAATTTAAATTGTCAATCTTTTAAATTAAATTTTTTTATTTTGCGAATTTAGAATTACAAATTAGGTAAGTTTTTAGTTTTATAATTAAAAATTCTATAATTTTCACCATTTTTATTTGAAATTTCTTAAGTTTGGAATTCTTAGAATTGATAACTTTGACTCATCTTTAAAATCATTAAAATATAAGGATTTGAGTTTAAATATTTTCAAGATCGAGCAGGTGTCGATTGTAACTCTTGCACACTACATATCGTTTAATTGTCATTATTTTAAAATTCAAGAGTTCTTGGTTTTGATAATTTGCAATAAAAAATCCTTTAATTTAAGTTACTTACTTTCAAAATTTCTTCTCTTTGGAAATCTTAAAATTGAAAATTGCAATTAATACCACTAAAAACATTCTGTTATCCGTGTTTAAATGTTGATTTCTGTCTTTATTTCTAGTTCTTGCTTGCATAAAATCTTATATTAAAATGCAAGATGCAAGTTACTGAAACTCAATTGAAATTGAATTTAAATTTAATTAAAGAGGAGGTAGATATTTTAATATTTATTCAAATGTATGATAAGTTATTATATTTGATAGCACTTTTAATTGAAATATTCATTTCATTTTGATAATTACTTCTAATAATAATTACATTCAATAATAACAATAATAATTATTCTTCTTCAATAGTATTTCATAAAATTATACTCACTGATTACATTAAATTAAATAAGAACAAAAATGAATTGAAATTGTTCCCGTGCAATAGGACCAAAATCGTTTACAATAAATATATATAGAGAAATAAATCTGCTTTAGAATAAAAAATAATTGTCACTGAAATCTATACTTCATATTTTAATTACAAAAATTTATTTTAATCTTAATACGTTCACCTTCTATTCAAATTGAATTTTTATAGTTCAAGTAAACTAGAATTTGAGTTGTACAATTTGACAATTGTCCATTTAAATTTTTCTTATTCTTATTATTTCATTCTACAAATAATGAAATATGCCACATTTTTATATAAAAATATTTTTATTTACGGTAATTATTATATAACTGACAATAAAATATAGTAATTGCTTAATTCTTCCACCTTTCAAGCATTATATTAATTTTTCTTATTAATTTTGTAACTACCTGTTAATCACTGAGTATTAATAAATAATATAGTCATATTATAGCTATAGATTATTTCAATAAATATTTATTAAAGAAATTTGAACAATATCATCTAAGCATTTTATCATTATACATTCTGTCAATTGTGTGCAATATATAAATATTATTCAATAAAACGTTTATATTTATTTTTATATTGTTAAATCAAACGCTGATATATTTTTTTATAATTGTATTTCATTTTTGGAAAGGATAATGTCTTCCAAGCCCAGCGCGGCGGGAGTTATAATGACCGTGAAGGGCTAGAAATCAGTCGAACGACAAGATATATTAGGGCCAGTTTGACCTAGTTTTTTGACTGCCACTGGCAGCCAGTGCAGCCAATGGCTGCCTTTTGGTGAGCCCTGATGTAGTCCATATTATCGACAATCGACAAAAAAATTTAAATTTAAACATGCAAGAAAGGCCTATCGAATTGTATATTTGAAAAAAAAACCGCAACGTTTAAACAATATTTTGGCAGTTTTTATTAAATTTCAGGATTATCTTGAACAGCTCATTAAGCCTGGATTCATTTTTCTACAAAACGGTGAAACACATGTTCCTTCATTTTGAGTGTTGTGCCAAAATATTCTGACCTCATGCAAACCGCAGTATATGATTTAAAATGGTCTCTAACTTTAGAACGGCGCCTAGGCCGCCATGAGGCGAAAGTGAAATACAAAAGACGGTTTCCCGCCCGCCTTTATAAAGACTGAGCTTGCTGGATGGTCGGTTTTGCAGTTTGCCATTTGTTTCTCTCTTGAGGAGAATGAAGATAATCATGTGTCCACTGATTCCACAGTTGCTGATAAAGCAGCTGGACCAGCTGCCAACGAGAAAGTCGGTCGATTTTTAGGTCCACAAATAGCGGTTCAAGCACGTCTACCAGAGGTCTACCGGTTAGAAAGTGCCCTAGAGTATGTGATAGTAGTTAGTTTTGGTCATCATGTAGTGGTGTAATTAGGCGTTAATTCAAACAACTCTCCATTTGTGACAGGAAAGTTGTGAATTTTTTAAGTGTCAGAGTTTTGTTGCATACGATTTTGTGAAGGTGCAGTTTTATTGATATTTCTCCAGCTTCCCCTCTTCCGCCGAAGTGTAATACACCTGGAAGAATAAAATGCCATGAAGTTCCATTTGAGGTGAGATGTGCTCAAATATTGTTATCCGTTGTAACATTATGGAAAGCTCTTTTTAATTTAGTATTAGCACTTTGATCGCTTGCACTGAAAAGCAGACAAACAGGGAAATATAAGCCTTGTAAACCTTTGACCTCGTCTTTTATATAATCGCACCATAATGGGTACATCATAGTCTTATCATATGCGCTGAAATTCTGAAAATAAAACAGTAGACAGATTTCACGTTATAAAACTTCTAAATGTTTTCCATTTCGGGATCCTTGTCAATCATGGACTCGAAAAGATATTTAACTCCCTCCTATTCTGAATATTCATCGATAAATTTTGGAAGCAGAATATCAGGGAGATGAAGAAGTCGCGTATCTGTTTTTAGAGAAACAGAATCCGAAATTTTACCACCTGAAATTTGTACTGTAACCTTTAGTGTGTCTTCTAAATCGTACAATATAAATAGTGAATTCATATATGTTTTCTCAACTTTTTCAAACACCATTTTTTTTTTAAATAATCCAAATTTGTTATGTCGACTGCAGTAATTGAATTGCCAATAGTGTAATGTATCTCTCGATATGAAATGCAACATGATTTTAAACTTTAAGTGTGTTAACGAAGCACACTAATGCTTACGTTGCTTAGTTTAACCCTTTTGCCTTGACCTCAACTCGCTCCATCTGCTTGATGTTTCGCTCTTGTTGTTTCAACATCTTGGACGTGAAACAAAAAGCCGACGGACAAGTAGACGAGACTACGTGACAAAAGAATGTGTCCGTATTCCGGGAACAGGGGATCGCTGGACGAGTGGTTGGGCACAGAAACTGAACTTATTGGCAAAGTGCCGTGACGTAATATACGGGGTGTAAAAAAGTCTAGAAACACCTAAATGAATGTCCAGATAAAATATTATTTAAATAGGTCAAGGTTATTCTTAGAGTAACATACAATGAGAAATCAAAAGGTGATCTTCTATTTTACCTTTAAGTAAACTTCCAAGGTCAGCTTTGTATTTTCAGATGGAAAGCCCTATTTTTAACATCGTCAATCGAAAGTATGGGAAACTTTACTTTTGAATATGTACTCAGGTCATAGGTCAGGTGCGACTTTGTAGGTCTGCTGAAGGTGATTCAAACTTAAACAAACCTCCACTTCAGTTAACAGGACGGCTCTGTATTTCCTTAGGTCAAGGTCACTCTGAGATTAACTTTCAACCAAAAATTCCATTGTGACTTTCAATTTGATCTTTAACTTGACCTTCAAGTTAAGCTCAAGGTCAACTTTGTGTTCTTCACCTTTAGCGATACCCAGGAACAATTACGTGAACGTGGTAAAATCTATAACCTTTGGGGTGCTGGATTACATGAGTCTCGAAGTCCCTTCAGCATCCCAAAGGGATCACCCATATCGATGGCTATTTAAAATCTCCAGGGCTTAATACCCTTTTTACTGACAGGGTTTTTAAATCATTAACAATCTAACCAATGTCTGTTGGATTAAATTAGATTTTTTTTTGTCTTTACTGATTTGCTTCGAACAAATGTACGTTCGGTTCAAATAAATCTCTAGTTTAAATTATGTAATACTCTTGTTCTTTGTCAATTACAATAATAATAATAATAATAATCGTTATATACGCATAAGCAGAAACACATATTGTAATCCTAATGTACGAATCAGCATGATTTCTATCTGTTCTGATTTCTAAATACAACAATCATACATTAGAATATATACACTCGAATTTCAACATGAGCACGGTTTTGGTTCTAAATTTTGGTCTTAAATTAAGCGCCTTCTAACGTAAGCAGTCAGAGCCGTATTAAAATGTTGCGTAATGTGACGCAGTTATCCAGCTAGGCCATAAAGGTCTGCGACCGAAAAGGTGTGCGACAGAAAAGCCTAATGACGCGACTGTTTGCAGTAGCAGGCTAGACGCACAGCCGCGAGAGTTTATGTAAAAAACTCATTTTTTGATGAAATAATCTATTTATGGACAATTCAAAATTATTAGAATTTATGCAGAAGCATCCCTGCATATTTGATGTTCATCGATAGTTGTGTCTGCAAAGACGCAGTATTCTATCAGCACTTCCTATTAATGGCCTGGAATGACTACCGAAAAACTTTTGATTCAAACTCTCAGACATACCATCTCTCTGGTGGAAAGCTTAAAAGTTCATCCACATATCGTGAGGTGCTTGAAGAGGTTAATGCCGCTTTGGAAAATCAGATTTACTATCTTATCTGGAAAACATTGGCGATAACTAACAACGTTACCGGAAGATCCATGCTTCTAATAAATGTAAATTTTAACTTGCGCTAAATATCATCAGGAAGTACGCAGGAGAGATTAGTGTGGACTTTTTATTAGACAAGTATGTCAAGATTCACTTAAAGAAAGAACTGATTATTGTCGTTTCCGATGACCTAGAGCCATAAGAGATATAAGCATTTTTAGACAATTTGACACTGGAGAGACCTATACATATCTGGGAGTGTCTCAAAGCCGGATTCAAGGCGTAACATAAGTGAAGGAATCTTTCCAAAACAGATACAATCTATTTCGACAGATTTGGGCGTCAAATATGTTGGTTTACGACCCTTGTTATCACAACACATAAGATCATCCATATGCGTAATAGCTTGCAAATCAGTTCGTCTTTTCGGCTACTAATGCATCTCACGCCGTCAAGGCAGATGCAAACTTCTGAATATCCAGTGTCTACATATACTACCGAATTCTTCTAAATGCAGCTTACATTGTTGTGAATGACAGAGATCCTCTTCTAAAGATGGTCAAGAAGCACGAGATGATTGGCAAATGAGCGTTCCTTTGCAAAGCCATCAACAGTGACCAGTGTTTTTCCTTTCTGGATTATATTCGAAGTGATTTGCCCGACTAGATTATCTTCTGATTTTACAGAAAATGAAACAAGTCAAACGAACTATGACGGAGTTGATTCGCAGGTTGGAACTCAAATTGCGGTCGAATTGAATCAATTCAAAAGGGAAATAGGCGTTTTCTTTAGACTAAGAGAGTACAAGACAAACTCAGGTTCAAAACCAACTATTGCCTCTTCTCTGTAAACTTAGATTTAACGTGAAGCAAGGTTAAAGTGGGAGCTAGATGCTTTTGAACATTGTACCTAGGACTAGAGTTGTCATAGACAACGGAATCGTGAGTGTGCGTTTAATAATCTGAAGCCCTATAATGGGGAACTGACTTAGGACTTCCCTACTCAGTTCCTCATTTTAGGTAGAACATAAGTATAAAATTAATCGAACCCACAAATGACAATGGGTGTGTCTGTATCGTACCAAATGATTATGCCTATTATTGATAAGTGTGCCTTCAACGTTTACTATATTAAACGTGTATAATGATTTATGTCACCCGTAAAATAAACTCAGCCTCTGCAGTTCTGCTTGAAATAGGTGTCCCGATGTTATTCCTTACACCCTCTCCCAAGTTAGTTTCCACATAACCTACAAAAGGAATTAGCATCCCCGGATAGGGATAATAAACAACGATCCCCACAAAAATAACACTCCAACCTCTCTGGGGTGACAGTCTGGAATTTCCTCCGAGATCCGACTACCTACCATTTGATTCTTATGTAGCACATTATGAAAGGACATTCTCTTTTCTCTTTAACTACTTAATGTGTTTCTTGATGCAATCACATCATAAAGGTTGGGTTGTAACATACCGTTTTATTGGTTTTAGATGTAGAGTTAAATATTATAGGAATACTGCCTCCTTCACGATTATTAATTTAAGTGAACAATAATTCGTAAATTTCTATGTTTGTGTAATAATTAAGAATTAAATAAATTATAATGAAACGATAAAATTATATAATAAAATTATTGTTTATTTAATTTTTTATATAATATTTTATAGAAATTTATGTATCTTACTGTGTATGTAAATTATGTATTTTTGATTTTTACTCGAGTAGTTGATCAGAATAAATAAATATTTTTTCTCACATTTCTCAATTTAAACTAAAAGGTCAGAAATTATTGGAAAGTTTCAAAAACATGTATCCCTTAATTGTGAGTTTGTAATAAAATAATCCGTAAATGACCTATTTATTGTCGCGGGCACATTCTCATCGTGCGCTGTTACAGTGGTTCGCAAGTTTCAGCGCGCCCGAGGCGCGCGTCTTTTGATTCCCGCGATTCCCGCTTAGATATTTATTCTTTACATTTAGAATGCTTGAAAGAAACTTTATCAAAAACATCTCTTTAGATCGCAGTATTTATATGCGTGTTCATATTCTGAATTTTTCGCTTAAATAAGTATAGTTAGAGATTAAGTTTCTCAAAGCTCTGTAGGCTTTCAGGTACACAATATTATGGTGACACTCGCGCTGAGCACTCGTTTTTTGACAGCCAGTTGTAAATCTATATTTTCTGAACCACCTTAAAATAAATTTCAAAAATACAATCCTTTTTTTAGACATTTTCTCTATCTCGCGTTGTTATGCTAATAATTAATCGTCTTTTTATTAAAAATGCAATTGTTAAGTTCTAAATTAGTATATTTTGATTAATGATTTAACAATATGGTAGAAAATTAAAGTAGGATGCGTTTGTAAATGAACTTTTCTTTGTTTTTTTCATGTTTGTTAAATCTAGTTTTTTTTAAATCATATTTCTGCAAGATTTACCCTTTGGCTTCATATTGAACTTTTTTTGTTGACAATTTGGTTTCTTATGTTAAAAATTACTTTTTTTTGAAAATTGCAACTTGTCTATTCTTAATTATAAATGGATCCTTTATAAGTTGAAAATTCAACTATTTGGTTGAAAATTTATGGAATTTGTTAGAAATTCGTCTTTTTTGGTAAGAAAATTAATCTTCTATGTTGCAAATTCATTATATATTTCGACTTTATATCTTAGGAATTTAAAGCGTTTCATATTGCAAATTTAAATCAATTGAAAGTGAGTTTTAAATAATAATTTATACGAGGGATTTTATTAGCTG